>NC_090921.1:590608554-590911598 GCF_040938575.1 Ambystoma mexicanum
ATGAAATTGCCATATAGAAAACAGATTTATATTTTTAGGTGGAATTAACCAGATTTGTTTCAGAAATGTTAGAAGCTTTAGTGAATGGATTCTCCCATGAACGTCAGATCTGCTGAACAGTCTCACTGTCAGGCAGCACTCTGGCTTTTAAACATTGTTGCTGGTGGATATGCACACAGCTGGATGGGCCTGCCAGACATTGGGTGTATAATTGATTCACCAACAAGCACTCATAAGGCGCCACGTCTATATGTGTTGCTGGACACCAGTAATTGGCACGCGGTTTACACACACTAACATAAAAGTAGCCAAGCGGAATGCCCGTTTGCAACATATCAGGGTGTCAGGCTTAAACCACCTGACCTAATACATTTAGATTTGGAGCGTACCTAGTGGCTGGAATCATCCTAAGAAAATATCCTGAGTGTTTTTTGAAACTGGTCTACAAGGACTTAGTGCAGAAACTGGTTAAAAAAGACGAAATTAGTTTGACTTGTGGGATTTGTGGTGCTACGGTAGCAGTGCAACATGAATGGCAGCCCCCTGGGAAGACCTTTGTAATATCAAAGCATGTGTTGGCTGTTTGAAAATTAAATATCTTGCACTTGCATAATCTGATATGGCTTTGCAGTGTTTGCAGGTTTAGCCCATGCGGTCAGACTAACAAACCAGTGAACTTTTTCGTGACGCCGGACTTCAGTCATGCTTTAAGTTTGATCAATGTTGCTAACCCTACTGTTAGGAATGATGTTTTCGATTAATTTGGCTCGCATGATGTTTTATGATAGGATATCTCTGGATAGCTCTGACCCGGAAGCAACCCTTCCTCTTTTTGTAACATAAAAGTATGCACATCCGGAAAAGGGCGCATGCCGAAACTAACTTCCCATTTCTCATGTCAGTTTCCTTTGAAATGTGTTATTGCACTAAGGAAACCCTTTCACGTCACGCAGCTGTCTATTGACACGTCTCACCATATACATCCTGTGCTAGAGGGTGAGGGAAAGTGTGGTGTGAAATTACAAAAAGTATGCTAAAGATAAATTCATCCAGCAGCACAGGGGTGACACTGTGAAAAGTATTGGAGCCTATTTTATCTCAAAATAATGTCAACTTAGTTTTGGCGCCAAAACTGCCACATATGAGGTTGAGGTCAATTCAATGGGGCTGTCATGGCTACTTCAGGAAGATGCTCCCTGACGTATTTCAAGCCGGCATGTATAGTTTAAAAGTTATTCTAATTTTCACTCTGGCCATATTTGGGGGAAACAATGGGAATCCCTTTGAAAGAAAACACACGGTTTTCAATTATTGATAACTGTCCCACCTGCCACATTATCTGATAGCTACTACACGTCTAGATGAAGCCATTGGTTTATAAATAAAGAGATGGCTGCAGTAGTGTGGTGGGGGCTATGTATCCCTGCCAACTGGGTATTCTATCTCTGCGATTGGGTTTGAAAGGCAAAGAAGTGAGCCAAGGACTATATCTTGGGTAGATTATGAGTGGATCACTATATTCATAGACTGTGTTGAAGAGCCGAGAAGCAGGCTGTAGACTGTGCCCCAGAGTCAGTGCTTTGGAGAGCCAAGAAAAGCGCAGTGCACTTTATCTCTGAGACTATGTTTGAAGCCACGAAGTGTATCAGAACCGGTACCCAAAACCAAAGAATAGAGATCGGGGGTGATCAGGATCTCTACTTAAAATGAGAGACCCACATGCATTTTAGTTTGTTCCGCCCAGAAATTTACATTGAAACTGTTTAAAATTAGGAACTTCCTTTCCTGTTTTTGGTAATCCCCTGACCCAAATAGATGTGTGTCCCAAACCTCGTCCTGACAATCTAATAAAAGCCCTTGAAAAATGTACTTTCTCTGCTGCTCCTACTCCTGCGGCTGATTCACACCCTGACACAACCCTTTCTAATCTGCATCTTTCTATTTCCAAAATCCTGGACATCCCAGCTCCTGTCATGAGACTCTGGCTGAAGCCTACCTCCAAGTGCAACTCTTTGTATGTTTCCGATCTCGCAAGTGCAGGGTGGCTGAGAGGAAGTGGAGGGCTTCGGGTGCATCCTCAGACAAACTGGCCTGCCACCTGCTCCAAAGGCAATACAAACTCTTTGTCCCGTCCAAGAAGAGAGCACAAATTCAAGCCTGAGTCTCTGCAGCCTCTAACAACATGGCCAATCTCTTTAAAATCTGCAAGGAACTGGCCAATCCTTTTGCATTCTCTACCTCTCCTCGTCCCTCCCAGGCCTTCTGTACGGCTCTGGCCTCTCACTTCTCTGGCTAAAACTCAGGAAATCCAGTCCTCTATCTCCTCTTCCTCTCCCTCTTCTTCTCTCGGACCCCCCTTTTGCCATCACTCCCCATCCTCCTCCATTCTCCTCTTTCTCTCTGACAACACATGACAAGGGTTCTAGACAAGTCCGATCTATGAAAGTATTGTACAAACAGATGCTCCCCTGCTCCTCCAGAACCATCTAGGACCATATTGACACCCTCGCTCCAGACTTGGCCGATTTCTGAAATCACTCTTTCAACACTGGAACTTTCCCCTATCCCCTTAAGTACTTCCTAGTGCACCCCTCCTCAAGAAGCTGTCTGCCGATCCTACCTGCCTGGAAAATCACTGCCCAGTCTCCTTCACCCCTTTCCTGGGCAAACCTTTGGAAAAGCTGGCCATCTCCCGGTTTACTCTCGACACTGAATCTGTTGGTTTTCTCCATGACCATCAGTCTGGCTTCAGAGCTACCAGAGGCATGGAAAACTGTTCTCCCTTACACCTGTGAAGCTCTGCTCTTCAACCTTGATTCTGGCATTCCTTCGGTCCTCATCCTCCGTGATATTTCCTCTGCTTTTGACATGTCAACCATGCCATCCTGATCAATCAACTTCGTGAGAACCTGGACTTCACAGATCAGGCTCTGAAGTGACTGACCGCCTTCCTCTTGGACCGCCCCTCCCAGGTTCAGCTTGGTCCCTTTCTCTCTGCCACCCCTTGCTCTACCTATGGCTTATCTCAGGGCTCTCTATCCTCTCACCCTAGTTTTTCAACCTCTAGTTGGCCTCTTCGGCCCACCTGAACTCTACCTTCTCCTCTAACTTTCAGTGTAATGCGTATGACACTCAGCTTTCCTTCATGCTCCCCTCAGCCTCCTCTCCTCCCTCGCTCATTCTTGACTGTCTATCTGAGATTCAGGATTGGCGCAACTCCAACAATCTCTGCCTTAATGCCAGTAAGACCGAGATCCTTCTCATTGGGACACCTGCCCCTGCTTTCCCACTCTCACTCTGGCCACCCACCTTGGGCCTTCTTCCTTCGCCTTCCTGCGAGACAACAAACCTTGGTGTCATCTTCAACTCCACTCTCTCTTTTTCTCATCACATCTCGGAACCGCCAAGAAGTCCCACTACCAGCTGCACCTCCTCAAAGGGACTCTTCCCTTTCTCACTTCCCCCCAGAAGATCACTGTCTCCAGAGCCCTGGTTTTCTCTAGGCTGGACTACTGCAACAGAACGGCCTCTTTCTCAATCTGCCTTCCTCTTCTCTCCACCCTCTGTAACTAATCCAGAACAGGACTGCAAGACTTTTCCTTGGCCTCACACCCAGAGACTGTATCTCTCCAGCCCTGAAATCGCTTCACTGGCTCCCGGTGGCAGCAAGGATCAAGTTCAAGACTCTTTGCATTGTCCACAAGGCTTTCTGGGGCCGCAGCCCACCCTACATCCAACGCTTTCTTTCAAAATACCTTCCTTCCCGAGCCCTTCGCTCGATTGCCTCCAGCTCTCTAAGGGTTAGACACATCTCCAGGCACAGAGTGGAGGGTAGACATCTCTCCTCTGCAGGAGTCTCCCTCTGGAATGTCCTCCAGGCCGCTCTCAAACTTGAGTCGCCCATCTGAAGTTCCAGAAGTATCTTATACCCTTCCTCTTCTCTGCTTTCTCTCTCTCGCTCCCCTGCTGACCTACCTGTCTGCTGCACCGACTGGTTGTTTGGCTACCCTCAGAGTCTCACTGGGTACCAGGCTCTTTCTTTACCAGTCACCCTTGCACTACCTCTGGGCCTACCATGAAAATAGGGACTGTAACTGTTACCCTACAGTCCCCTGTTTTCCTTGCACTACCCAGACCCGCGCTGCCCTGGCTGCACTTACTCAGAGCATTTCTGCCCTGTTTTCCCCTCCCCTCTCCCTTGTACTTCCCCCCTCCCATTCCCCTTGTACTTCTCGTTTTTGCACTTGCACGATCTGAATGACACAAGGCCTAGTAATTGTTTGTCTTGTCCTCGCTCTGTCTTCTCTCCCTTATCTTGTCGCACCTAGAAACACTTGTGTACAGGCGTGTTATTAATGACTTATCATATCATATCATATCTCTCTGTCTCATGTGCTATTTTGTTGCATCACTGTTACGCTCACCTGGTATCCACAGGGGCGCCACACGATACTGGATGGAGGTCTAAGCGCTATACCGGACCCCTCTCTGCTTGGTTATGTGCCAGACGTTGGGTAGTGCCTATAACAGGAGAATGGAGGGTTAAGACACTGGTTCTGTGATGGGTGGACTCCCACCTCCCTCTGGTCCAAATCCCCTCCCTTGGGGTTATTGCTCACCTTAGGGTTTTGTGCGTTGAACTCTCCGTCCTGCGACTCTGTGTAGGGGCGCGTGGTTGGTGCGGGTGTTCCGTGGACCTAGTTGCTTCACTGGTCCATGTGCCCTAATGTCGGGTCCAGACCGGCTGTGACTCCGACTCTGCTTGCTGTTTTCCAGGTGAGTTATAAAGTCTTTTCCGTCTTTATTCTGTCTCTTTCTTTCCCTCCGTTTTCTCTGTCTTCTCGGTGTCTTGCTCCACTACGCTGTTACCTAACAATGTCCCTTTTTGTTTTCACAGGGATGGATGCGATCTCGGAGTTGCTGCGCCAATGGCGAAGACCACGGTGAGTTATTGATGCGCGGAGCTCTGCGCTGTTTATTTGTGTTAATTGGTAACCTGTGTTCTCTTCTCTTCTTTGTACAGGTTGCGGTGATGTTCCGGAGTGATGAGCGATCGAAGCGCAGCTTGCCCAGGTAAGTGCTTTGTTAATGCTGACCTTGTTTCTTCTCCCTTGCAGGTTGTGATGAAACCCGGAGATGGGTGAGGTAAGTGAAGCGCAGGGTACAGCCAGGACTCGCTGCTTGCCCAGGTAAGAATTGTTATTAATGCTGTCCTTATTTCTTTACCTTTGCAGGTTGCAGCGAACTCCGGAGATGGGCGAGGTAAGCGAAGCGCAGGATGGATTCAAGGCTGGTTACTTCACAGGTAAGTGTTCTTGCTTGCTAATGCTGTTCTTGTTCTTCCAGGTTATTAATGGATTCCGGATCTAGGGCTTCAGGATCGGGCCGCTGGAGAAGCAGATGAGCAGGAGGTGGACACGGTGAGCGTTACGCTGCAGGAGTGCAGTATAACTCGAAGCGTGTTCTCTTGTTTGGGTGTGGTTTAAATAGCCCAGGTAAAGTAGTTCCAGGCCAAGTAGTTCCAGGCCCAGCCACACCCAAAACACTAGACCGCATGGCTTGGTTCTAAAGAACTGAGCTGTGTAATAGGCCTCCATGTTGGATTAAGGTCCAAAACTGGTTTTGCTTTATTCCTGATAATGAGCCTGGCGCCAAAGGCGCCAGGACAGACTCCATGTATGTTTCTGATGGAGTTCTAAGGCCCTTGGGGCCAGTGAGAAGGGGTTTAGCCCATTGCTGCCAGGGGGCTGTAACCTGAGGGGGTCAGGGGCATGGATCGTGTCAATCGCCACACTTCTCAAAGTCACACCTTCAATTTACAATATGCAAGATAGTTGACTGGCTGTGCGCCAGACCAATGGTTAACTTAGAACTATAATCTAGAATCACATATTCCATGACCCTTCTCAAAATGGAATTTATGTCATAATGCCCACCATAAAATTAAAGATTTTTCATTAATCTACAATTCGTTAAAGTGCAAGTCCAGTGTCTGTTATGTTCCTGAGGGCAAGCTGGGGTGGACACCCAAAGCATTAACAGTGTGGGCTAAGTGAGCGAAATGCCACCTCCTTTCCATGCCAATTTCTCCCTTAAGTCAGTCATTTGCAGTCGTATTAGCCTACTTCCAATAGGAAACATATCTTTACACTGTTATGTAAATTCAGCCTTCAAGTACACAGTATAACCTAAGCCTCGCCACCATCCAACCTCCCCAAATACTGAGGTAATGTAATGGGCCTGCAAGCAGGCACTGGGCTTTTCACAAAAGTCCAGAGAGTGAGACCAGTCATTTATGCCTCACTTTCCTTGTGGAGTCCTTACAGTGTACAGAAAAGACCCCAGAAATGCAAAAATGATGGGGGAATACAGAGGGCAGGTGCAATCTCTTAAACCAAGTGTACTCATTTAGTAATAAATACAGTCTCAGGGGTTCAGTTGCTGCTATAATATACCAAGTGCAGTATCCCACACCCAGGTACTACAATCTTATACCAATTATAGGCACACATGGCAGGTATATTCATCTTATGCTCAAGGTTTGCCATTGTACACCAGATAACTTCATCATATGCAAGGCCAGCCCTTACTCGTCTGGCAAACATCATTATATGCTAGGTGCAGGCCAAACTGCCCCAGTACTGCCATAATCTATCTGTTAATGTCTCATGTGCCTGGTAAAGTTGTCATAGGAATTATTCCTTTTTTTAGGCCCAGGTTCTCCTTAACCCGCCAACCTACTTTGTTTCCTTTGGGGCTTGCTGCAACTGCTGCTAGGTGGGATGGGTCAATAGATGGCTGTTTTGCTCTTGCCCTATATCATCACCCCACCCATCCCACTCAGGTGTGAGAGCGACTGGCATGCCACGACCTTCCATGTTCTGCCTGCACAGTACAGAGGAAGATGGAGGGTGAATGATACCACGGAAGCGGGGCGAAAAATTCTATTTTAGGGTTCCCCTCCTTCTGACACAGTTGATAGAGCCACTGTAAGTAGCAAAGCCGGAGGCGAAATGAGAGCTTAAGATCTTATACAAGTATAAATATATTCACTGAAAAACATTAAATAAGCTACAGTTAAGTTGCGCAGATTTAACGCAACAAAATACTTGAAATTGAGAGGATTTAGGAAGTCATGACCAGCTTAACTTGGTACACTCCCGTTGATATCCCTCATAATGCTAAGTTCTCCATAATGCCATTTTATATGTCATTATGAATTCCTTCTCCTATAATATGTATGTGCTCATGGGCTTTGTGAAACATCTGCTGAATTACAAGGGTTTTGATATACCATTGTTTTTTACAGGCCACTAGCCATGGACTTTGGCCATCTCCACTGTACCTGTTACTCCATTAGGTTTCTTTGGACCCTTTATGAGACTTCAGCCTTTGGCCGTGACCACTATACATGTATTTCGGGCCCTCTAGCCAAGGCCTTTGGCCATTGCCAGTGAGAAGGCCTTCAGCCACGCTCACTATATATTTTAAAACACTACTGGGCCAGTAGCCATGGCCTTAGGCCATGTCCACTGTACATGTTCCCCCACTTGTTTTTTTGTATTAAGCAAATTTGTTTAACACTCTTTTTTTAAAAAACCTTTTTCCCGTAACTGAGGTTATATTGGTAATGTATTACAGTATATGTACTGCAGATATCTGTAGGCACTCACAGATAACAGCGGTTATCTGTAAAAAGCGCACAAAAACAAAAACTCTTCCCTGACCTCCCAGGCACTCACCAAGTACCCTCCTTCTCCTGGCATGCTCCATCCACTCCCCTCAAGTTGTCTGTCCCTTCCCAGACCTTCAGCATTCCCCCTGGGCCTCATTGTTTCCTTTATAACTGTGATTATCCCACAAAATAACCGCAGCTATGAGTACATGTTTGAGCTCTGAACTTGGTCCCCAGCCCCCTTCACCCAGCTCCCCCATTTCACATGGCGTCCTCTTTCTCCCTCCTCGCATCTGGCCTGGTGCCATTACATTATTTTTTCACTTTTTCGTTTTCGGCTAGCCACGGTTATTCCTATAACAACCGTGATTATATCTTGCATTGAACAACTAATAAATGGCAGATTATCTATTATCCTTTGTGATAATTACATGTTGTGAAATTGCACTGTCATCTGCAACTGTGGAATATGTTCCAACATGACCGACCGTTTTTATATGGTCTATGGGTCTGATTGACATGGTGCAAACATAAAGAAAGGACCATGCACCATAGCATGACCATAGAGACACCTTTCATGTATATAGAGCGTAATCCACATTGTTTGTATTGTATGTGATCAAACAACAGGTTGCTTGCGAAACACGTAATACGAGCTTTGTGTCCCTGCATAGGGATCCAAAATAAAGGACTGTGTGCCAATTAAAGGATTCTTTCCTGTATTCTTTCATACATTTTGAGGTGGAGGAGTGCATCTGCAACATGTTTATGCACAGACATTTCTGGATTGAATATATATATATATTCAGTAAAAAAAACTTTGTTAAAGGGACGTTATGGTTAAGTTGTGCTACTAACAACCTATGACTAACCTATGACTAAGGTCGTTCTATGGTGGGGCTATTCGTAAGGTTGTACCTTGCGATAAACGTAGTAGGTTGAGTTCCCCTGCAGCATCCTCTGTTTCCACTCCTGCCACCACAAGAGACACTCCTGTGGGGCAGCGCATCCCTCCAGCTGCCTCGCAGGCCATACATGATGCTCTTGACCCTTACCTTTAGAGGGTCTCAGTATTGTGCATGTACTGCGGCGCAGTACTCTTCAGGGGGTAGAACCTTCAAAGTAATTTTGTAGCTGTGGTCCGGGAGCAAGAGAAGGACTGCTACCTACCTGAATAAGGCCCACCCTACATCTTCCTCTCTCCACCTGCCTTTTCTTATCCCTGTGGTTGGTGTCCCTTCCTTGCCCTCCTTTCCCTTCCTTTCCTTGTGTGTCGTGTTTAAAAAACCAAAACAAATATAAAACAAAACCCCCCAAAAAAAGGTCTCTTTTCGGAGCCGCCTTTCACAGTTCAAAAGTAGAAGTGACAATGAAAGGCGAACAGTCTGCGGACATTTAACATTTTTGTTGTGCTGCCCTATCAGAACCATTGCACATTTCTCTGGGAGGAAGTGGTGGCTCTTAAAAGTGCCTTTTTGTGGTGTTTCTTTGTGTTTCGAAAACTTCAAATGGTCATCACCTACTGGAAAATGGATTGCTGTAATTCCAAAAAGGATTGCAATGCATTGTGTATATTTCGCAGAAAAATCTGATTGCCAGCATAAGTAAGATGTACTCCATCTCTGCGAAAAATGTGTGTACTACAAAACATAATATTTTCATTGTGAAAAGAGGGCATGCCAACATCTCTCAAAAAGGCACAAACAGCCTTGTTGATGTTGCGCCTTGCCTTCTCCATTTGTGGACCAAATGAAGAAGAACACAGCCACATTTATCTCTGCACAATTTAAGAAAAAATTACTCGGGACTTTGGAAACATGTACATGACCTTCCCAAGTTCTTCTTTCATTGCAAATTGCAAAGAGATTCCAGAGACATGTCCTAAACTGTTCCCTCCACAATGAACAATAATAATGTCTGGATGATGCTGTGTCACCAAAGTAGCACAATGAGGTACCAAATCCAGCCAAGACATTTTGAAAAACAATTTACTAGACACATAGTACCCAAACAGAAGTATCACTTTGGAAACCATGTGTCTATACCATGTAGCCCAAAACTTCACATACAAAAATAATATTAAACCAGATGAAAAGAAAGGTAGATACAGAGTGGCAAATTGTGAAGGTAGCTTAGTGAAACCTACCAAACAAAGCTTAATTAATCATATCAAATTGTCATTAAAAACTTCTCAACATAAAGAACTGTATTACATGTCCCTGCTACAACTTCTTAAACCATGGATAAAAGAAGAAGATGTACTAGATACCTATGACTCCTATGAAAACGCTTTCAAAGCAAATGAAAGCACTATAACAGACGTAAACTTAACACAGTACACAAGAATGTTGAACAATGAACATCATCACGAGGAAGAACTCCAGACCCAACTAGATGTGGACACTCCTGACAGTAGTCAACCTTCTGTAACAGGAAGCCAAGAACCACTTGGACAGCCACTAATAGCAAATGAGGCAGAATTAGCCATGACAGAAGTAGAAAACACCATGTGTCAGTATGAGCAATCTACAGAAGACGTTGCTGTACTAAAATAACAACTAAACAATGAGCAGCGTAGCATTTTCCAAGAAGTAACAAAACAAATTGAACATGGCAACATGAAAGTAGAATTTGTATCTGCCAAGACAATAAACCTATACTGCTATATGTGAATGATTAAGCTGGTTCAGGCAAAACGTTCTTAATCAAAATCATCAGCAAGTTCCTCCAACAATTGACAAACAATAAACTGTCAGCTGTTGTAACTGACTCCACAGGTTTAGCTGCCTACAACATAGACAGTTTCACTTTACACCGATTACTACTCCTTCCAGTAGAACACCAAAACAAATTAGACTATTACAAACCTTTTTCAGAAGCTGCAATGGAACTACGCAGAGTTTTCAAACAAATGAAAATGCTGCTAATAGATGAGGTAAGCATGGTTTCCAATCTTATGTTAGCCTTCACCTCAGATTACAAGAGGTACTGAAAACAGACTATGAAGAACTCCTTGGAGGAAAACACATTATAGTTTTTGGAGATATTCTTCAATTAACACCAGTTAAAAGTTAACCTATTTTTAAAACCTTAGAGCACAAACTATGCCATAACACTCTTGGCAGCATAGGAAATGTCCACCTTTGGCAGCATTTCCAATACAGCGAATTAACTGAAAATATGCGTCTGTCTGCAGACCTCACATACGCCAACATTTTAAAAAGTATTAGAGTTGGTGTACTATCTCAAGAAGCACAATCTATATTAAAAACCAGGCACATCCATGCACTCTATGGCCATAACACAGGTGCTACTGATGTCATTGAACAATTAGCACACAAAAATGTCAATTGTATGTCCTTGATGCCAACTCTTGCAAGCTGTTCAAAATTTAATGAAACAATGATAGAAAAGAAATGCAACCAATAGTTCAGATTTGCTCCACAGACAAACTGGACGTACATGGTATGACACTACCCATGTGTCAACAAGCCACAACAAGGCTAAACACCTTGGAAAACTCTATCTCTAAAACAGCTGGTTTGGAGAAAATATTAAAATTCTTTTTAAACTGTAAAGTAATGCTTAAATGTAACCTTGATGTGGGCCAAGCATTAGTTAATGGAGCACTTGGTACAGTTGTTGGCTTTCAAACATACCCACGTGACAACAACATTCAGTTTGTCAATATTCTCTTTGACAAACTATCAGAAGTCAAAAGGATAGGACGCTCAACAGCCCGCTTCCTTCTTTTCAAAGACATGTATGTACGCAGACAACAATTTTCTCTAACTCTAGCATACGCAGTCACCATTCACAAATCACAAGGTCTTACCCTAGATAAAACATTGATAGATATTGGTAGCACAGTCTTCAAAGAAGGCATGAGCTATGCAGCACTATCACGCTTATGTACACTTGACGGACTATTTCTAATCAACTTTAATGCATGTAAAGTACATGCTGATATTCTTTGCATTCTAGAATACAATAGACTGCGTTCACTCTACACCCCCCATCTAAAAACCTATCCTGTTCCGCAAAAAGAAAAACGTTGTAAAAGAAAACTACTTCAGACTCAAACTATGCAGGATCTCACAGCAATTCCTCCAAAGAAAGTAAAAGAAGCTAATACTTCATCAAGGACCACAATCAAAGAAAAATCTACTGCTCAAACTAACTCAACTACCTCTTCAAAGAAACAACACACACTCTGAACAAATGACCTGGACACAGAACTGTCATTTCCATTCAAATGTGCAAATGTAGCAATCAATATTATATTCCAATTGCCTCCAATTATTGACAACATTTACTTACACAAGACAGACCAATTGTTTTTTCAAATATTAGTCCATCACAGAAATGCAACCAACAATCCTGACAACACTTACAGTGTTTCTGGAATAAGGCAGGAATTGGACTACTGTGCTGGAATGGTCAAATTTGCTATAAACACCCAAGAAGATCCACAAGAATTTCTAATGTACTTACTACAAATACTAGAAAACAAAAACATACCTATAAATGAAATCTTCTAGATTTCATACACGTGGAAACATACATGCACTCTTTGCACCCATGTAGCACAAGAAGAAGTTTCTAATGAACGCTTCGTATATGTATCCATACCTAACTGTAAATCCATTCCATTTCAGCAACTTGTACAAAATGCAGACCATAGCAGATTATATACTACCTGCAATTCCGATAATCGTTCCACCTTACAAATAGAGACACATAGTAAATACGAAAGAGTAATGCATTTACTTTACAATGCAGATGGTACCAAAAACAACTGCAAGCTGACTGGATTCAAACATGGTAAAGTATCACTTGGTAAGAAAACCTTCACAACAATAGGTATAATCTACCACGCAGGAGCCACAACCAATGCAGGTCACTACACTGTATATATAAAAAAGAATTGTGGTTGGTTCGAATGTAATGATACTACCATTACTTTAAAACAGAGACTAGCGGCAAATCTTGCAAACGCTTACTTAATATTCTTAAAACCAAAATTTAATAACTAATCTGTTTATGAACATAAACAAAACTTCAACTTCAACACTATGAACAGCTAGAATATGCCAACATGTATCTAACTGCCCCAAGACTCTTTAACAAGCAAACAGATGAATGAATACCACTAAAATGAAACAAGAAATGAACAGTTAGAATACGCCAACAGGTATCTATCTAACTGCCCCAAAAATCTGCAACAAGCCAACAGATAGATGAATACCACTAAAATGAAAAAAAAATCAAATAGAATACACCAACTGCTACCTAATTGCAACAATACTACTTCCACTTCCAAATCAAAAACCATACACCTATTCAATTCCTCCTACTGAAAACAATGAAAGAAATATATTGTACCACAAAATTGAAAGTTTTTTTTTATCCAGCATGGATTTTTTTCCCACAGACCCAATGATTTAATAAACAAAAACAGATCTGGATCTCGCTGCCAGGCGGTGCAGGCCTCGAGGCACCTCTCTAAATCACGTCGCGGGGGTCACCAAAAATGTAGGTGCCTTTCCCCGGCTTACTACATGTGAGAGAAAATAAAATAACCACCCCTGTCGGGGAAGGAGGCACCGAGACCCGGCTGCAAGAGTTCAAAGGATGGTTTATTTCTCCAGCTAAGAAATAACACAAAAAACCCTCTCCCCAACATTTACATCATACTTGTATATATATATCAATTAAAAGAATTCTAACAAAAAATGCTGGATGGGCCCAATTGGCCAGGCGGTGTGGTGCTATAGGTGTGGGTGGCATCTCTTCCTTCTGGTTGGCTGAGTGACTGATGAGATGATGGACGTCAAATATCTTGTGCTCCACGCAGGTCAGGGTCTGGTCACTGTGGTCACTACCTAAGCTAATATGTTGCATTCGAAAAACACTAAATAACAAATTATCTAAAACATTTTATGCTACTTTTCATATTTCTACACAAGTTCACACATAATAATTATTGTGAGTACAATTGGGTCATTCGTGGTTTTAATTGGAGGCCTTGACCTTTATTGTGCATGTAAAAAGAATCAAGCTGTGTTTCACATATCTCCTAAACTTCAAGCCTATTAGTATAAGTAAAAACATATATTGTGATAAGATGCTTAAGGTTAGTAGTGGGTGTGTTGGGTGGGGTCAAAATGGCAATAAATTCCTCTAAATGGGGGTGGGTGGCTTTGCACGTTTATGGGGAAAACGAGCAGAAAGTGCTTAGCTCATCCTGGTTCACATGCTGGTTCTCATGTTAGCAGTGATCTCAGAGGAAGAAAACTGTATCATATTGGTTGTTGCAACTTTCTCCGGCTTCAGCGTGAGCATGGGAGCGCAGAGCTTTCCTTCGCAGGGGGAGTGCAAGGGTGGGGGCCAGTCAGATGCCTGCGCGCCTTGTGTGTGTGTGTCTCTGTCCTTGGCTGCTGCAGTGGAAGGGGAGCTGAGCATTGCTGTACTATCACAGTGAGGCCTGTTTACCCAAGATGGAGTCGAAAGGGGGCACAAAAGATGGATGCCCCGTGTCCTGATCAGTAGTCCCATCTTTGTAGCATTCAACTGTGGTTAACTTTACATAAGGGCAAGGGGCAATCCCTCTACCGGAGGCACGTGGTCCAAGCCTTGTACTGAGGAGTGTACGGCGCGAGGGGGACTGGGGACCCCTCACTCCCATACATTCCCCCCTTTCATTACATCTAAAGTAACTAACTACTTATCTTGTTCTTTCCGTTCCCCCTTCGGTAGCGCTCAGCTTCAGCCACAGCCTCATCCCAAGAGGGTGTACCCTTTATTGGCATCCATGCTTTGCACACACTTCTTAAGCTGTTACCTCTTCTTGCGTATTCTTCTGGGGTGACCATTAAGTATATCCCACCATCCCCATCTAAATCTATCCAAATCTCGTTATACCACAGCAAGTTCTTTGGTTCTTTAATGGTAGTGTGATGTAGACTATCGACCATATCCCCATACTGCCTATAGATGGCAGTCATTCTATACTGCGGTGTGGTGTATTCTCCAGTTTGTACTTGGGCATCTATCATGGTAGCCACCGTTGTCTGTCGGCCCACTGTTACCATCATCATCGCTGAATTAGGCATATTATTTTCACAGCATCTTAGTCCCAGTTGGCACACACAGAATATTAGGAGAAGAAAGACAATAATGGGAATGAGTATCTTCGCTGCTATGTTCACCCATGATGGTATCCAGCTGAATAGATTGTCGAACCACGTGTTGTTGTCTGCTCCACCTTCTGCTCTCATTCTTTCTAAATTATGCACTGCTGTTATCACGTGTGACAGTGTCCCGTTATCAGCATCTGAAGTTGGTACGAATGTGCAACACACCCCCCCAATTATTTTGCAAACACCGCCGTCCATCCCCGTGATAAGATCTAAGACATATCTGTTTTGCATCGTCATCAGGCGCAGTGCACGGAGCTATATTTTTATGATGTTGAATCCTTCTTCAGTGTCGTTAGCCAGCTGGATGAGCTCCCAGCATGTTATCTGTAGCCACTTCGCGTTTGCCCTTGCTTGAATGCCTGGTGCTAGAAATGATGCAAAGAATGTCTCTGCAAATGAGAAAAGCTTGTACTGCTGTGGGATTTCAGCAAGGAATTCTGACGATTTGGACAAAATATAATTGGATCTTTTGCTGCGTGACAACTTGGTTCTCAATGTTTCTTCTGACAATAGTTTGTATGCTGGGGGCTCCGTGATTGTCTCATCGGGCACTGTCGATGGTTCAGCCAATTGCCCTGCTGCCGATATGTCAGCCGATTGGCCTGCTGTCAAACTGTCAGCCGAAGGCCTTGCTGTAAACTGAACGTGGCTCTCTGGTATCACCATTAGTGCTGAGTGAAGTGTGGCTATGGCACAAGTGCCCCTCCAGGATGCTGGGAGACGCAGGTATGCTCGTTTGCCACAGATCCAGTATATGTCCATTAATGCAGCAGTGCCTTTTTTCATATCTGGTATTATTAAAGTCTTATTGCACTGCTGTGCAGTTCCCATTTTCACCTTCACTTCTCCATGGAAGCAAAGTTCATGCAGTATTTCCCTCTGAATCTTTATGGGTCTCTCCAGGGGTGTGACCCATGTCAGCTTGGTGATATGCTGTGACCAGATGGGGATGCATGTTTCTTTTGCCCACTCGTATGTTTCGTCTGGCAGCCCTCGAAGCCCCTCAGCTTTGCATTTAATCGTTTCATCATGCCACTTGTCGTCTGCATACCTTGTCCCTTTTATGATGAAAAATGGCTCTTCGAGGCAGATTACTCCTTGTCGTCGGCTGGTGCATGTTTGTTCGTTTTCCAATTTTTCCATGGCGACTGTGTGTGCCTGAAATGTCTTTTTTATTCTACACAGCATCAGATGCATCAAACATTGGGCCTCAGACAAAGGTACTTTCTGTGGAACTAACATTTTTGGCGTTCCAGTTGCATGAAGGATAAGTGAGCACACATAGCAACTTTCATTACCTGCTTGCTTTGCTGCGATGCT
Organism: Ambystoma mexicanum; assembly: GCF_040938575.1. Lineage (NCBI taxonomy): Eukaryota > Metazoa > Chordata > Amphibia > Caudata > Ambystomatidae > Ambystoma > Ambystoma mexicanum. Next base: position 590,624,752 of record NC_090921.1, read on the forward strand.
CATGTCTGAATACCATTTATTTGATTGGTCAGGGTGTCGCGGGTCCTCTATTTCATCTAACCCCAGGTTGTGATAAATATCATATCTGTTTATTCCCGTCCCCCTTTTTCTCCTCCTTCTTTTGTTTTTTAATTGGATACCAACTCGTTGGTATTGCAGCGGGAATATTCTGGACCATGCATCATCAATGTTGTTCATAGTGACATGTGTGTATTCAGTAGTGGTTTCTGGTGTCGTGTGTGTGTGCAGGCTTGTATTTCTGGAGTTAGTCAACCAATAGTAATTGTCATTTACATTACATCCAAGCTCTATTTCCTTGGCCATAGTATTATTCAACAATGGAATAGCAGTTTTGTTTACATGCAGTTGTTCATAGGGTGACGTTGTATTTATACTATTCGATTCAACGTTATACTGTCCTTCAAAATGGTTGTTACTCCAGTCCATATTAGTTTAGACCCTGGTTTTGTCATATCAGCCCCGCTCCCCTTTTTTCATTTCATTTGCCACAAATAAAACAATGTTATACCAAACAAAATAAAACATCATTATTGCAAATAATATGGCAGCATATTTTATAACGCATTCCACATTACTTCATCTACTGGCCCTAGTGGCATCCCTATTTCTATCTAACATTTCAGCCTGCTCAGCCGTTTCTTCGCATTGGCTCATGTTGAACCTATGTGGGCGAGACAAATTTGTTAAGTCATCATGAAAGGAAACATATTTGCAATTGTTCATTCTTTTTCATCTTTTTGCTCAATTAGGCATTTAACTATTTCTTTCCATTTATCATAAAAACAATGAAGAAAAATAGAAAAAATAACACGATTCATATGAGATTTAAAAGGAAAAAAGAAAAGAGAGAGAGAGACAGAATATATATATATATAAAAAAAAACGTTTTGCTTTTTCACTATTCTTTCCCTGTTTTAGTTGCAGTTTTCATCGTTTCAGAGCGTGTTAGCGATGCCATCCACACAATTTGTTTCATTTTGGGGGAGTGCGACACCGCACGCCCTTCTCACATCTGAGAGGTGCACCCAGTATTTCAGTCCCTTCACTTTAACTGCAGTTGGGGTGCTGTATATCACTGTGTATTGACCATGAAATCTTGGTGAATTCTAATATAGATGTGTTCCCCTGGCATTAACGGCCCCTTCGGGCTATCTGCTGCCGGCATGGAGGTGTCTGTTGCTACATCTTCAGTAAATGGCGGAGCAATTTGTTTTGCTATGCTGCGTACTGCACGCGTTAGCTGTGCTAGGTATTCCTTAAACTCTTCCCCCAGGACTGTGGCAGCCCTGTGTGCATCAGACACCCTCCTAACAGGAGAGAGCGGCGTGCGCATTCTTCTCCCTGTCACGATTTTGTGCGGGCTTAAATGGTGATCCTTGCATGGTTGATTTCTGAGTTGGAACAGTTCTAGGGCGGTGCAGGCCTCGAGGCACCTCGCTAAATCACGTCGCGGCCAGTGAAAACCAGAATTTGTGAGCATCGATCGTGCATCAAAAACAAAGTGCCCGATAAACCTCTTGTGGATCCTCTTGTGGATCATTTCCTCAAAAAAAACATACCAACATGGACCTGAAATGGCTGGTGATTCAGAAAGTAACTGCCACAACCGGAGGAGGAGACATCGACAGAGTTCTAACACGCCTGGAACAGAAATGGGTACACAGACTTAACTCTGTCCATAAAGGTCTCAACATCTGTGTCGAGTGGAAACATTTTCTCTAATTTCTCTAATTTCATTGTTTCACTTCATCACTGTATGGCCTCTAGGCCATGTTAAGTCACTCTGCCACGCTCAGGTCTGACCTCTCCTGGGCCAATTTCAATGGACTCATAGCAATGCGGCACAAGCATTAGTCGACCACGTAATGTAATGGACTTATTATTGTGTTCATCACTTAATGCAGTGCGGCACAAGCATTAGTCAACCACGTAATGTAATGGACCTATCATTGTGATCTTCACTAAATGCACAAGTGTTGTTATGTGTAAACAAAGATTGTTCTTACGTGTGAAACCTAGAAATCATATGTCAGGACACCCGCTAATATGGTGCTGGATTTGCTCTAAATGTATGCCTATGTAATCCTAAATTTGCCAATTTAATATGCCCTACTATTTTTTTGGGGCAGTGTTGCTGTGTACCTTGAATCACTCTCAGTGGTACATTTTGCCAATTGCAGTCGACGCACCGTTACATGCACACGGTCCTACCACACAGCGGCATGTTGCTCAGACATTGGCCTGTGATGTGGCGCCTGCCGTGCACATTTTTTCCGGCAGGGCCATTCTTTTCCTTCAGCCCCAGTGTGGGTTGCATATTTCTTTTCACCATAGGGGCTGGTCACCCCTTAGCAAGTACAGGACACCGCGGCGCACCTCCATGCAGGCAAGCAATTAGACACCTCTCTTTCGTTCACCCCAACATGGCTGACCGGCACTATTTCACCCCAGCGGCTAGCTTTCATTCGCCGCACACAGCCAGTGACCGCGGACGCCGACGCTTCGTGTAACAGCCTTCCTGTCAGACACCGCCGGTGAGTACCTGTATCTCTAGTAGTGCCAGGGCGCCTCACCCTCCATGCGATTGCATGTCCTCCTCACTCGTCCAGCTCTACCCTTTGTTGTATCCTTTAGTCACCATTGTGATACCTCTCCTATTTACCACTTGCCTTTCACCTTTAGAAGCGGGCTCCACCTCACGCGCCCCACTTATCGTGAATAGCGCGGACCATGTATTCCACAGCCCGCCAGCCCACATACTTAATCAGACCCCCGGGTGGACCCCTGACACCGTCCATGCCGCACGATGCCACCCGCGCATCGAATTTCACCTAAAGTGCGCCTATTGAGCCCCTGGTGTCTTTTCTCCTTTTCCCGCAGCCCCTGAGCCTGCGGTTTTTGTCGCGTAATCAACACGCCACCCCGCCTTACCCATTTTTTTGGGAATTTGCAGGCGTGAGTAAGGTAAGCCCTGCTCCCACCATCGCTACATCTGATTGTACTTCTTCATTGGGTGGACTCTTACAGCCTCACTGTCATTCCTTTTTTTACAGGAATGGCCATTTACAGGATCTTACAAATCCTACAGTGTACTCAAGACACTGTTTCCAGCTGATTCTCAGCGCACCGAAGTCCCGGTAAGCAACGGCCCTTTGTATTGATACCCATACCTGTGCTAGACACTTACATGTAGTGCCCACTCCTAATACACCCCGTCTGTTTATCTCTACAGACCCCACAAGATACTTCCCGTGTTTGGAATATCCTGTCCTGATGAAGGCCATACCATCAGAGCTTAATCATGCTCACCTTCTGGCCGAACACAGTCGTGTAGACCGTTATATTGTTCTTTGTTCTTGTTCAACTCTACTTTGTTCAGATGTGCTCTCGTTGATTACCAAATGTTATCACTCCACTAAATCCACTGGCATCCTTCCCAAGGATCTTTCAGTGGATGTGTATGCATTGTTAATACGCGGCAATTAATCAGCATTTGCTTTATATCATATTGGTTATTGTACCATATTTGTGGAAATACCTTTGTATCTTGTGTAAAACCCAGTCAAGTGTATCTATCAACCTATACTACAGTTTCATTAAATTCCAACTGTAGTACTTCATTTATTCTTTCCAGATTCTTCTGTGTCAAGAGTTAGTGATACCCCGATAGGAGTGGGTCCTTTTCTCGTTTATCAGTCAGGTACCCCATAACCTTGCTCACTTTCTTTCATATATGCTATTACCCGCCTGGGCAGAGCAAGGCATTAACCAGGTGCCCTTTTGTTTAACAGTGCTAGGGGCAGACAATATACCCAATTTTTTTTCAACATGCTGCATAATTTCGATAAATTGCTTTTGAGCAGCCCGTTGATCCTTTCCACAATTCCATTGGCCATTGGATGATAAATCGAACATAGTTTATGTTTCACCCCCAGAAGGGAGGTTACTTCTTTGAAGAGATCATTCACAAAGTGCGTGCCGTTGTCTGAACGGATCATGTCACATATTCCCAACCGCGAGAATACTTCTCGCACAAGGAACTTGGCAGCACATTTTGCATCAGGATGGGGACAGAGGCCCGCTTCCACCCACCGTGAAAAAGGGCATACCACCACAATCAAGTATCTCGTTCCATTACATCTTTCTCCCATATCGGCACAGTCGATATGTAGTTCTCTGAATGGACCTGTAGGGAGTGGCAAAGTGCCACGCAGAGTTCGTAATGTCATTCCTGAATTGTAAGTTTGGCATGTAGTACATTCAATCACAAATTTAGACCAGTATTCGCTCAGATTGGGAACAAACCAATCCTCCTGAATTTCTGAGGTGATGTGTTGTTTTGCAACGTGAGCTGGGAAATCCAGTTGTTGGAACGCTACTTCTAATAATTCTACAGGCATCACTACCTTGCCTGTCGTTTCCTGTCTCCAAATGAGATCTGTGGCTGATTGTTTACATCCTCGTTTGCCCCACAACTTCTGTTCTTCCGATGGGGCCCTTCTCTGGAGTTCTATCAATTGTGCTATGGGCGTGTTACTGTATGCTTCTGCTGGTGGTTCTGCTGTGGCTGTTTTTACAACGTACTCTGATGTTGGTATCTTATTGAAGTACGAGGCTTCCTTCCCTGCTGTGTCGGCTGCCGCGTTCCCCAATGAGACAACGTGCCTTGTTCTTTTGAGAGAGGGGCGCCTGCTACCTTTTTTGTATTTTTGAAAGGAACTTGGGGTTGGTCACCCTAGGTTACCTGGGGGCAACCAGACGTGGACTCCCTGCTCACTGTGCTTAGAGAGGCTTAGAGAGGCTTAGAGAGGCTCAGCTTCACCTCACTGATGATGCCCAACAAGGCTGAAACACGTGTATGGGGTTGCTGATGGTACTCTTGTTCAGAGAGGAATTGCCATAGCATTTCGGTGCTGGACTGCCCTTGTGGGTGGGACAAATACTGATATGCAAATAGATATTTCCCATCTGTGAAGGTGCAGTGAGCAAAAAGCAGTGTGGTCTCAATGTGGTTAATAACCACTGAACAGGTTATCATGCCTTGTTCTTTCGAGAGAGGGGCGCCTGCTACCTTTTTTGTATTTTTTGTATCTGTGTTATTGGTATGGGCTTGGCATTTAACCACTGCCACTACCGATGGCTCTGCTAAAGCTTCTATTAGTTAGTTTAGTAACGTGCCATGTTGTACGAGGTACCCGTCTGCTCTTCTGAATCCTCTCCTTCGCCAGCGTCATAGCCCTGAGTGAACTGTGGTGGTGGCATAAGCTGAGTCTGAATATATTGTTACGGCACAATCTTAGGCTGTGTGTAACGCGCAGATTAGTGCAGTCAGTTCGGCTGCTTGTGCAGAGTAATGTGAGGGGAAGCGCTTTTGAACAATCACTTCGTATGTGTCTTCTTCCATGTGCACTACTGCCATCCCCACATGTTTCTCTCCTGTCTCTGAGTTTATGGATGCTGACCCGTCTATGAAATAGATTTCTCCTTCTGTAAGGGCATTTTCTCTTGATTTGGGAATGTCATCGCCCTCTCCCTCATACGTGCTACAATCATGTTCCTGCAAATCCTCAGTTGTGCATGGCTCTGTAATGTCTCTGTAATGAATGGGGCTGGGTTCACTGTCTTGCATCTGACCACATGTACATTTGGACTGGATATTATTATTTCATAAGCAGATGCTCTCTGTGTTGTGATAGTAGATTTTGATCTTTCCAAGATAGAAAATAATGAGTGTTCCGCATATAGCGTCACTGAACATCCCATTACGATCGTGGCACTTTTCTCAATGGCGAAGGCCGCTGCAGTGAGGGCCTGTTCGCAAGCGAAATGTCCCTGCATTACTAGGTCTAATATTCCACTGTAGTAGGCTAATGGTTTATGGCCTAGCGATGTCTTTTGTGTCAATACTGCTGTCATCAATGTTCCATTGCTGTGTGAAAACAGGAAAAATTCCCTTTCATAATCTGGATTTGCAAGGACTGGGGCGTCTGCAATAAGGTCTTTTAATCAAGAGCATTGGGCAATTGTCTCAGGTGTCCATTTTGTTGGGGCCCTGTTCTTCTGTGCTTCCTTCAGTTACATATGCCAAGAAATTTCTGCATGTCCTTCACTGTGTTTGGTATGATAATGTGTCGAATGGCAGCAGCTCTGTCTGGTAGTATTCTTTTTCCATCTTTAGATATTTGCTGACCGAGATATACAACGTCTGCAAGGCAGTATTGTAACTTTCCTTTGTCCACCTTGTATCCCTTGGCAGCCAATACCTTAGGCAGTGTTATCAAGTCTTCTCTACACTCTTCTTCTGTTTTGCTGCAGACGAGTAAATCGTCTATGTACTGTATAATGGTGCTCCCTACATCTATGTTGCCGATGTCTTCTCACAGTACTCTGTTAAAAATGCTTGGGCTCTCGCAATACCCCTGTGGGAGTCTGCGGTGTTCATATCTGCTGTTTCCTAATGTAAAGGCTGTAAGTTACTGCAACTCTGGTGCGAGTGGCACAGAGAAAAAGGAATTTTTCAGATCAATGACAGTGAAGCAAGTTGCCTCTTTTGGTATACTGCACAATATTGATGCCGGGTTAGGCACTAATGGGAACTCTTTTTGGATGACGTCATTGAGTTGGCGGAGGTCCTGGACCATTCTCCACGCCCCTCCTTTCGCTTTCTTAATCGGAAAAAATCACTGTGTTGCATGGGGAAGTTGATGGCACTAAGATACCTTGGCTTAGGAGTGCATTCACTGTTTCTCTAATACCTTCCTCTGCTTCTTTGGATATTGGGTATTGTTTCACTCTGGGTGGGAGGTCACCTGGTTTCAGTTTTATCTTTATGGGAGTCACCTCATGCAACAATCCCACATCATGTGGCCCTGTAGTCCAAATTTCAGGTGCTACTCTGGCCATATCTTCCTCAAATATTGTCAGTGGGGCCTTTATGTTAGCCATGAGTGGGTTGTGTATTTCTGTGTATTGGATCATAATGTCACATGGTATGCTTATTTCCATTATTATTTCTCCATTCCCCTCGTAATCGGTAAACAATTCCTCATCAGTTATATCTTTTAGCATTATGTTCAGCTCTATGCATAGCACACTTCTCCACTCGCGTCCCTGTGCGTCCAGGCCTATGACCACAATGCGTTTGTTGGAAACTTGAACTGCCTCAATGTCTATAGATATAATTGTGCCTGGCACTACATCTGTTGGTGTGATTGGGCGGAATATGAAATCTGATGGTATTCTCCACTCTTTTTGTGTTATTTCAGGCACTACTCGGGCTAATACCTGCATTCCATAGACAAACATGTCCATGTCAATGGGGATCCCTCTTACTGCAACTTCCTTTGTAATCGAGCTTATTATCAGGAGTGCTCATACGGGGCATACCCTGGCATCGAGCACACTATCCCTCTTTCAGTAAAGGCTATGGTCATGTTTAACTTACTGAGCAAGTCTCGTCCCATAAAATTGATTGGCGCATCTTCGTAATACAATAAGGGTGCGCGCACGTTTTTCCGCCCTACTGTTACATCAAGATCTTTTGTATAAGGAACTTTTAAAATAGCCCCAGAAAACCCCTGCGTCTCCAAATTTCTTCCCGAGAGCTGAAACCGCCCTTCTGTTAGACATGATTTTTCTGCTCCAGAGTCTACCATGAAGATAAACTGCTTGTTTCCTATCTCTCCCGCCACTAGTGGTTCCTCATTTGCACTTTGTGTGGTGGATATGACTGGACACGCAAGTACTCCCTGTGGGCTGTCCTAGTCTTGGTATCTTTGCTGACCTGGCACTGAAAAAACATTGTCACCTACAACCGTTACACCACGAAATGGTGCAGGGGCTCCGTTTGCAGCCACTGAAAAAGGGTTATTATTTATGTTCCCTACTGAGTTTTGTCTTGCCATGGGCTGTAGTGCATTTTGCTGTAGTGGCTGCTGCTGTTGCTGCTGTTGGGGGGCTGGCTGTCTTTGTTGCATTTGGGGGTCATAGCAGTACTGATCTTGTTGTCCCCCTCTCCCCATTGGAGCTCCACAAGGGCTACCTGGGTGTGGGCAGCCCCACCCCTGTTCATTGTTCATGGGCTGCTGCTGCCCCTGAAAATACCCTGATGGTCGCATTCTACAATCTCGTGAATAATGTCCCCATCTTCCACAATTCCAACATGACCCCTGTTGTCCTCCTCTTGGTCCTTGCTCACCATACCCTCTGTTTCCCATGCCTCCATATCCTCCCCTCTGGCCACGGTACCCACCTCTTCCTTGGGCCGGCCTGTTCTGCCACTGTGATCATTGGCATGGCTGTTCCTCTCCGTTCCACTGTCCTTGGTCCTCTCCAACCCATTGCGCTGCTATCCCAATGGGTCTTCCTCCCACGTTTTCCTCTCCTTCGTTTCCTCTGTCTGCGGTTAAGCTGGCAGTAAGGGCGGCAACTTTCACTAATTTCGTCTGCACTAATTTTGCTTCGTCGGCCAGCCTCTTTTGCGTGACCTCCTTTTCTTTCTCTTTGATCCTCCTCCAATGGTGTACAATTATGCTCTGAATTTCAGGCCACCCTTTGGCTTCGATCCCAGCTATTTTGTCCAAGGCCTTCTGCACCTCTTTCGGCAACCCCTTTTTAATGATAAAATAAAATAAAGCTGTTGATTGATTCCATGCCGTATCAGTTTCGCTTCTCCATAAGTCTTGCACTCGCAAAATGAATTGTGCAGGGTCCTTGTTCTCTTCCATCGTGCACTGCATCACTCCATGTAAATCTGGAACGTCTGGAAATGCATGCCGCAATGCATCCCACACTTGTGCTCGAACATTATTGAATGGTGATCCATCATGGCGATCGCAGCTCATTGTCACTCCCGGTAACCCTGCCCTTTCCCAGATTGTGTCTGCTTGGTCCCCGATTGCTGATACTAATAGGCTTTTCACATCACCGATAGCTAACGGCACGCCTGCCGTGTTCTTCTCAAATACATGTATCCACTTACCTTCTCCTCCCGTCACCGGGGGGAGGAGTTTTAACATGTTGTTTTTGTCCATTTGGGCCCACGGAATATAATTTGGCCTACCTGCTCCTTTATGTATCAGTGGCATTTGTAGTTTCTGTTTCTTTCCTGTTTGGCTCGTTCTCCCTTTTTTCGTTTTACTTACGAGTATGTTCCCTGTTCTCCCCGTTCGTTGTCTTAATCTACCCTGCCATAATGGTGGTGATAGTGTGTCTGGGTAACGGCAGTTTGGCAGTGGGGAACCTTCTGTGGCAGCTGCCTCTTCGTATTCACCTAAATCATCCCATACTTCTTCTATCTCTGACTCTAGCTCGTTATTATCCTCCCAGTTTTCCTTGGGTTCGCTTCCTTGTCTTTCACTCAGATCTCCACTTTGTTGACTCTCCGGTGTGTTAGGGCGTATAATTCTTACTGGCTTGTTATTCAATTGGAACAGGAACTGTCCTGACTGCCACTCTTGTTCTTGTCTTTGCTGTGATGACGTCCCTTGCGATGCTATAGATTCTCCTGATACTGAGGCTGCTGGGGTTGCATTGCTTACTGCCCCTACCGGAGGTGTAAGATCTGCCAGTGACAGCGGGGGTACCTCCCCTCCCCCTGGCAACATTTGTCCTTTGTCACATAGAGCTCTTAACAGCGTTATTTCCATTTGTGCGTGTGCTAGCTGGCGATTTAAATTACCTGTTAAACATGCTATGTCCACAGGAGGCGCACTTGTGGGGCCGTACAGGCCTCCTTTGTCATATGGTGGAGGCTCGGGGGCTGTTGCCCCCCCCTGAGCGGTGGGGGTGGGTGGTATATACAGGGGCTCACTAAACCCTACTGCTGGCCTGGTCATTAAGGGATACATTTTTGTTACTTCGTTCTCTGTTGTAGTTGTTGAGCACTCCCCTTTTGGTGTCCCGCTTACTTCTTCAGGTATTTTCTGTTTTTCTATCATTCGGCTGGTACCTACCTCTGCCGTGGGGGTAACTTCCTCAAACATTCGCCATAAATCTAATACTTCTCTCCGGTTCTGTAACTGTTTCCCTTTGTTTCGTGCTAGCAAATGTGTTGATACTAGGTCCAACACTTTTATCTCAGTGATCCACTGATCGTGATACTTCTGTATCCTGTCGCTATGTAGTGGAAGGTGCTGGCAAATATGTGCCAGTGGTGTTACTCCCCCCATGGCAATGCCTCTTTTTCTTTCTTGTGTATTCTTGTACTCTTGAGTCCCTTCCCACCTCTCACTTGATATGTCAGCTACAATATGTGAAAAATACGTTCTTTATCAATGCTTGCAATTATGTTATGTCACATTAGCTGTTCTTTCTGAGAGGTTTTTACCTGGTCACCTCTCACAATTTATTTTTTTGCCTATTATTCATCAATCAAAAAGGTTACTTGTACTGAAATACTTTAGCGTGTTCAACAAGACATGTACACAAAGCAGACCGACAAACATATAATCATGCAACATACACATGCACTGCCTGCGCGCGTTTGTTATTTCCCTATTCCCGTTACTGTCCCTGATTTTTCTTCTTCCCTATTCTACCTACTATTTCGCATTCACTACCCACCTCTTTCACCTTTATTATGTCTCAAGATTTCTTACCTCCACGGAAAAAGAATATTCTAAAAACTACTCTGAGTCTACTCAATATAAGAGACTCCTACTATTTTTCTCTTTATCTCTATTCTGCACTTGGTCGGGACAAATGCTACGCGGCGCCGCCTTCTACCCTGTACGGGCTAGGATACCACTTCTCTTCTTCTCACTTCTTACAACACCTAATGGCCATATAAAGGATAGATCAGAAAAACCTCATCGCCACTCACACAGACCCTATTCTTAACTACCTTCCCTTTGTTTGCTAATTCCCTTCTTCCCGTATTTCCCCTTACCTTCCTTTGGGGTCTTTGCAACCGGGACTACACGTGTTCAGCCAGGTACTCCGAGGGTCGCCGCTCACGGCCGGACCTCGCTCAGGTCCTTCTCCCAACCAAGCCGTGGCCTGCCTTGGCGAGCAGTCTTCTCGATCGGGTATTCGTAAACCGGGAACCCTTGACCCTTTCTTCTTGGTGTGCACAGTCTGGTCAACCGCGGAGGAGATGGTTTTGCTGGGGCGCCCTGAATCTCGCTGCCGGGCGGTGCAGGCCTCGAGGCACCTCTCCAAATCACGTCGCGGGGGTCACCAAAAATGTAGGTGCCTTTCCCCGGCTTACTACGTGTGAGAGAAAATAAAATAACCAACCCAAACCCTTTCGGGGAAGAAGGCATCGAGACCCGGCTGCAAGAGTTCAAAGGATGGTTTATTTCTCCAGCTAGGAAATAACCCAAAAAAACCCTACCAACATTTACATCATGCTCGTATATATATATCAATTAAAGTAACTCTAACAAAAAGTGCTAAATGGACCCGATTGGCCAGGCGGTGTGGTGCTGTAGGTGTGGGTGGCATCTCTTCCTTCTGGTTGGCTGAGTGGCTGACGAGATGACGGACATCAAATATTTTGTTCTCCCTGCAGGTCAGGGTCCGGTCACTGTGGTCACTACCTAAGCTAATATGTTGCATTCGAAAAACACTAAATAACAAATTATCTAAAACATTTTATGCTACTTTTCATATTTCTACACAAGTTCACACATAATAATTATTGTGAGTACAATTGGGTCATTCGTGGTTTTAATTGGAGGCCTTGACCTTTATTGTGCATGTAAAAAGAATCAAGCTGTGTTTCACATATCTCCTAAACTTCAAGCCTAGTAGTATCAACTTTCTCCGGCTTCAGCATGAGAATGGGAGTGCAGAGCTTTCCTTCGCAGGGGGAGTGCAAGGGTGGGGGCCAGCCAGCTGCCTGTGCGCCTTGTGTGTGTGTGTCTCTGTCCTAGGCTGCTGCAGTGGAAAGGGAGCTGAGCATTGCTGTACTATTGCAGTGAGGCCTGTTTACCCAAGATGGAGTCGAAAGGGGGCACAAAAGATGGATGCCCCGTGTCCTGATCAGTAGTCCCATCTATGTAGCAGTCAACCGTGGTTAACTTTACATAAGGGCAAGGGGCAATCCCACTACCGGAGGTACGTGGTCCAAGCCTTGTACTGAGGAGTGCACGGCGCGAGGGGGCCTGGGGACACCTCACTCCCATACAACCTATTCAATTCTACTGAAAACAATGAAAGAAATATATTGTACCACAACATTGAAAGTTTTTTTTTTTTTTATCCAGCATGGATTTTTTTCCCACAGACCCAATGATTTAATAAACAAAAACAGAAACTCAGCAAATTGCACAGTACACTGGTTTGAACTATAGTACTTCTAAAGTACTAACTATGAGGGTCGACAAAATACAGAAATGTCTACTATGCAATGCAATAACTCATTATGAACTACCTACACTAACATATGATCTTTTCTTTTATCACAGAGATTTAAAAAGAATATCTGTTCCAACTACCCATGTCATGAATAAACTGCATACAACCAAAACAGTCAAACAGTAAGTATATAATGATTGAACTCACAAACACCACAGCATAACACACCCATTCTAGCAAACACCTGACCATAAACCACAATCCAAAATGTTTGCTTCCATGGGTATCTTATGCTGCAGTGTTTGTTGCCAAAACCTACAATCTTGACTGCATGGCCTGGCCAAAACTCTACATACAGCCTCAACAAAGGAAACAGTAAGTATATAATAATTAGACTCACAAACACTGCAATATAACACAGCCATGCAAAACGAACACCTCACCAATAAATACAACCCAAAATGTCTAGAGTCAATACCAACATTCTGAACACAATCCAACATACAAACTAACACACATCATCTCACTATCCTATAAACACTATTACACTACTGCCAATCAGTACACACATTTTTGAAAACATATCCCCTAAGCAGCCCACATTCCACAGTCAAAATGTTTGGTAGGATGGGTTTGTTATGCTGCGGTGGTTGTGGCCAGGGCCTAGAGTCTTGGGTGCATGGCCGTAAGCCTATGGCCTTCGGCCATGCACCCAAAACTCTAGGCCCTGGCCACAGCACCGCAGCATAACACACCCATAGAAGCAAACACCTACCAAATAACCACAACCCAAAAAAATAACACATCCACCTCAAAACCTATCCACTTCAATTAACATTCTAAAAATAATTACAACCAATGCTCTACTAACGACCCAAAACCAACATCATACTAAAGTAAAATAGCCAGTAGTGCGTCCCTTGTTCAGTATGTCCGCGGACAACCGCGGTAACCGCGGACACCGCAAACACATCAAGGCCTTCTCCCACCTAAACAAATACAGCATTTGACCCATGTCTTACTCCCCCGCCCTCTCCAAGCACTCCTACACACTAACACACTCCCCAAAATTGGATTTATGCTCACCTCCACGCTGCGCTGTCCGCGGATCCAATATGGCGGGCGCATCGAAACAATGTGACACACCTCACGCTTTACCCCAACCAATCAGCAAACACGTCATATGTCCATGGACACAACACAAGCCGATTAGCCAATCAGTGTCCTGTGGCATCGGAGTGAACAAGGAAGTGTGTCCACAGAGAGGACATAGATATCAGTAATTATTTTAGACCCACTTTTTGGTCATTTAAAACAAAAATACCAGACGGATTTTCACCAAATGTGCAAAAGCACGCTTTCAGGACCAAGCCACCGCTCCTGCCGCAAATCTGGTGAAAATCCGTCCAGCGGTTTGGGCTGTAGGGGTGCGGATATTTTTTCTCCATTCAGTCTATGGGAAAAAAAGAACTTTTGGGACCCCCTATAACTCCCCCCCCCCGGACCAAACCTCACCAAACTTCATAAAAGAATTCTGAGTGGGCCATATACTTTCTTTTGCAAAGTTTGGTGAGGATTCGTTCCAGGGAGAGCGAAGTTATAAGACACCCAAAAAGTGCTCTTCCTATGGGTTTAGCAACTTAACCATAACTACATGGCTGCTACTGGACAGTAGCCATGGCCGTTGGCCATGTCCGCTGTATATTTTGACACATTAAGGGGCAACTAGCTATGGGCTTCATTCACGGCCACTGGCAATGTTCACTGTATATTTCACAACACTAACCAGCCACTAGCCATGGCCTTCAGCCATACCCCCTGTATATTTGAACACATTAAGGGGCAGTAGTCATGGCCCTCAACCATGGTCAGTGGCCACGGCCATTGGCCGTTCTTACTGTTTATTTTCAAACCCTAAAGAACCCCTAGCCATGGCCTTCTGCCATGGTCAGTGGCCATGGCCTTCGGCCGTGCCCACTGTATATTTTACAACACTAACTGGGCAGTAGCCGTGGCCTTTACCAATAGTCAGTGGTCACATTCTTCATCCATGCACAATGTATATGTTAATACATTAAAGGGCAGCTATCTATGGCCTTTAGCCATGGCCACTGAAACGGCTGAAGGCCATGGCCATTGTATATTGTGCCAGATTGTCAGGTTTGGCTATTGCTTCCGGGTATTCCCTTAGTTCAATAACACCATCCTCCTCCTCTTCACCTGTGTCTTCAGATGAAGAGTACCGTCGTATTCCCTTCTTCTGTTTATCTTTTTGTTTCTTACGGAAGATATACGGCCATCCTCGAGTGGAAGCCACCCTGTCACCTTTTTAGTGAAGGCATAAGAAACCTCTCAAAGGATGCAGTATGAGGTACTTTAGAGGAAGAGTTCATCCTGTTGCCTGCTGGTGCTGTTTGTAAGTAGAGGACAAGATGGATGGAGTTCTGGTAGACGAAGAGAAAGATGAGAAACATCTTCCTAATAGATCACAATACAGGTGGTAGCCCAAAACAGGCAAACAAAATAATAGCCACAAGGCATAGGGCAGAAGAGTACGGAAAAGACTGTGCAGGGGCAGACAGAGGAAAGTACCGGAGCTGAGAAGAGAAAAGAAAAGGCGAGCCAACAGAAAAAAAGGTTAGAAAAGTCAGAGTAAGGCAGCAGGAGGGCAACGGGGAGGAAACGGGAGGAGACCTGTGAGAAAGGAAAGCTGTGCTGCGGCGGCAAGATGAAGCTGAGGCTCGAAGCTATCCCAGTGTGGAAATCGAGACTGAAAAAAGAACAAAGTAGAAAACCAAGCCGTCCGAAAGGACGAGGGGAAGGACCAAGCAAGAAGAGCTTAGGGACAGAAAGCAACACGAGGAAAAGTGAGAGGATAACAGCGTGTCAACCCAAAAGCGAGAGCGAAAGGGTTGCAACGTGTTGTTAGAGGGAGGCGAGGCTAAGTAGGAAAACAAAGAGAGAGTCAGAAACAACTAGACCAGCACCGTGAGAATGGAAGAAAACGTGATGGAGTACTCTAATGGCGTCTAGCTGCCCATGTGTTCCACAAGCGCCAGGATGGCAGGCGGTGACACAGACTAACTAGCCAGTAGCAATAGCCAAGGCAAAGGCCATGGCTACGACCACAACCTAAATTGTTATTTAGTTAAATCTCATAAATGATGTTATGTCTGATGTCATCACATATGTAATCAGTGGTGTCATATATGATGCCATTTGTGATGTCACCGGTTATGTCATAGATGATGTAATTAGTTTTGTCATCAGTGATGCAATCATTGTGATCAAAGGCTGCACAACAGGTTTCACAAAGTTAAGGTGACTTTAACTGATTTTTATTTATTTTTGCATTAAGTTCTCACCTTACCGCCCCTGCAACAAAAGATTTTTTCTTAAATTTTACAATGTATTGCTCACCTTAATGTCCATGCAACTACAGTTGTTTTCATTACATTTCAAGGGTTTTGATATTTCATAGATGTATTCCTTTGGCCGTACCCACTGTATGTCTTAGAACATTACCAGATCATGCGCCATGCTCTTCTGTCATGGCCATTGGGGCCTGCCTTCAGCCGTGCCTACTGGCCATTTTTTAACACTACCAGACCACTAGCAATGGCCTACAGCCATGGCCAATGGTCTCGATCTCTGGATGTGCCCACTGTATTTTTTAAATCACTACTAGACCACTAGCCCTGGCCTTCGGCCACTGTACATTTTGGAACACTACCAGACCACTAGCGATGGCCTTCGGCCATGGCCACATGTCACAGCCTCTTGCCATGACCACTGTATTTTTTAAATAACTACCTGCCCACTTGCCATGGTGGCTCCGGCCATGCACACTATATCTTTTAAATCATTATCATACCTCTTGCCATGCTGCTGCCATGGCAACTGTATTTTTTAATCTCTACCAGACCACAAGCCACGGCCTTCTGCCATGGTCATTGTTCCCTGTCTTTGGCCGAGCCCATTGTCCATTTTAGAACACTACCAGACCACTAGCCATGTCATTCGGCCATGCCCACTGTGTTTTATTAAATCACTACCAGACCTCTTGCCATGGCTGCTCCAGCCTTGTCAACTGTATTTTTTAAATCTCTAACAGACCACTAGCCATGGCCTTTGACAATGGCCAGTGAGCCCTGCCTTCAGCCATGTCCACTGTCCATTTTAGAACACTACCAGACAGCTAGCCATGCCAGTGATATACCACCCGATCACACTGTATCTGTTAAAATTACTAAAAACGTTTCTGTTATTACTTGTTTGCCATAGCTGCAGGTATAATTATATTTAGGGTTTCCTGTTTTCAGTGATTATTTGTTTTACTTTTCGGGGTATTTTTCCAGTGTTTTCAAAACATTTCAGAATTTTTTATCAGTGTTTTCCTGTTTGACCCCTTCAAACAATTGTGGATAACTTTATTTTCAGTGTAAACACGGAAATATTCTTTTATTGTTTAATTACATGCACAAGTAGGGTAATATCTCTCATGACCGGCTGCAAGAATAACATATGCCCAGGTTTGAGAGGTTGACCTCGAAATTAACCCTAATGCAACCATCACTCAAAGACATTCATCAATCACAAACTGATTTTGACCTGTTTGGACCGTGGTAGTATTATGTATAAACACACAGTAAGTGAACATATATCTTAAAATGAAATATACAAATGTAGTTCAATTGACCTTCCCCTTAGAACCAAGTGTGCAAGAAAAAATATCATTGGACTGAATATCAGAAAAATAACCTCAGAGAGGAAATGTTCCAATAAATATGCTGGCAAAGTATAAATGTTGCTCACCTTTTAAACCCAGCAATCTGAAGTGAAATTATCCCTGGAAAACAAAATACCAATACAAAACAAGTGCTTAGTAAGGATCTGCACTGAGAATATGATAACCTGAGTGAAATCCTGGTAGTCAAATAGTTGAGCAAGCTTGACAACCTCAAAAAAAACCAAGGGGTTTCATCTGCCCTCTTAAAAAAGTTACACTCCACCCACATGTGTCCTTTACTTGTGCCCTGAAAGACAGCCACAATCAGGGTAAAATAACTCCACCAGTGTCCAGGATTGCAAACGCTCTTGCCACATTTTGGGAAAATACTCATGACTTACTTGCCCTCTCATCATGTCACCTTCTCTCCCCCATGTCTGGCTTTCAACACTGTAAAAATATCTTTAAAACAAACAAAACCCTAACTGCGGTTACAGAACCACACATACCCAGGGCTGTCTGTAGTCCTTTATAGCCTCGAACATCGGAAAGATAGCTTCAAATATCGGAAATATGGCTGTACAAAAAAATGCTTTCCTGCCCCCCAGGTCTTCACCAAGTGTCCCCCTCATCTGTGCCAGCTACCCCGCACTCCCCAGATGTCCCCCTCACCTCCCCTGCCCTCCCCCTTCTTCCCCACAACACAAGCTGTTTCTGTGATGACGTTTGCTTTGTGATGTCGGCTATTTGCTGATGTAGCCGAGGTTAAAGAAAGTTTTGTGTTGCAAAATCAGTCCATAGACCCACTCCAACTCACACATTTCACTTGGTGCCCTCTAGGCACCCCCTCACCTCTAACCTGCAAATAGCTTTTTTTCCTATGTTTCATTTTCCCATATCCTCAGCTATATCCACAGCTATCTCTCGCATCGAGAGAAAAAAACAAGATGGCAGCCGTTTCATTTCTAAAGAATTTATCTGAGATATAGCTATCTGTTTTTGAGAAGGGTGCACCCCCTTATCCGTCAAATATGTAAATAACTACTGCACGGAATAACCCCAAACCAAGCATGGATCGCGAATTAATGCTTCATGCCCAAGTTGTTTCAAACCTGGTCCAAATCCATCCAGCGGTTTGGGCTGTGTGCTTTGGCAAAAATTGACCTTGTTTGTCTATGGAAAAATGAATGGGACGTAGGCCGCAACTTTGGCAAACATTTTCTTTGTATAACCTTTTGATTTTTTTATGTATACTTAAAAAACTTTGCAGTCAGGGGGGTTGGAGGGGGGTACATGAGTCCCTAATCACTTTTGAAATTTCGGTCAAATCTGTTACTCGATTCAAAAGTTAACAATTGAATTTTAAGGGGTTCCTATGGGAGTCCCACTCACCTTAACTACTTTACTATTGAGCGGTGCTAATCCCTACTCTTATGGTAGATTCCCTATGCTAGAAAAAACAAAACGGCTGTTCATCAGGATGTCAGATAAATAAATTCAGTCCTCTGTCCTAACCAACCTGCCAACTATTTTACCACTATACAAATAAAGACAAATAAATATACTAACCTACAGTTTAGGATAGGGTTAATCCCCGGTTAACTTAAATGGTGTCTGGTGGTCTGACCCCCCACCCAAAGAATTCTTTCGTTTTGCTCCTCGATTTTTTCTAGAACAGTTCCAAACAAAATAAATGTCTCTCAGCTACTCCTCTGGGTAAAAACAATGCCCTCATCAGGTAGTCAGTATAGTTTCTGTCTTCAAACAAGCTTTATTCAGCATTATTAACCATAAAATCAATAGTACAGTTAGAACAAATAATTAAAATTTAAAATTCATATAGTCTCTAGTTTATCCTTTCTCCTGTGATATAGTCTCCCAAAATGTGTGTCTATGTGAGTGTTTTTGTGAGCATATGTGTGTGGATTTGGTGTGTGTTGTGCGAAGGGGGGGTGGGAAAAGGACGGGTTTGGTGGGGTGCAACCTTCCCCCACTTAACATAAAAAACCGCAGGAGATTGTGAGGGTGGGGAAGGGGTCATCTTGGAGGGATGGGGGGAAGGATGTCATATTGACGCATTTAAAAGCCAACACTAAAACGGGTGAAAAGAAATCAGCCTTTTTTGTGTTCAGTCTTTTAAATGCAGTAATATCACATGGAACCTGATTGTAAGCTCCTGTACGAAGGTCTAATCCTGCGAGAATTTTCCATCTACCCCAAACCAACAATTTTTCTTTTTTCACTAAAGTTCTTTTTATGAGTCTAGGGCCACACATTTAACAGTAGTGATTCCCTAAAGCCCACCCTCCTCCCTTTCAGTACAAGAAATACACATGCTTGCACAGAAGGCCTATTTATTAATTCAAAAGAATTAACAGAATCAATTAAAAGATAAACACGTTATGAATCAATGAAATTCCAATGCCTATGATGAAACATGATGAATACACGAATCACCTCAGTTTTCAATTCTACCATTATAAACATCAAAGACCTTTGTAACACACACATCAGCATATGTAAATGCTGTTTACACTGGGAACATATGCACCATTGATTGAAAAATTCACGAGGGTCCGGGATAAGACTTCCATTTGTTATAAAGCAAATTAGTTCAAAACATCCCTGCCAACCCCTTTCTCTCTATTTCCCCTTTATTGACAACAGATACATCTTCTTTACTCAATATACATGCCATAATCTCAGCAGCATTCAAGAAAACTCAATTGATACAAACTACTGCACCTTCCTGAATGTAAATTACTTCTAGAATTGAAAAGTTATGATTACCCTGTATTTGGGCTTCAGTTGTGTTTATATTTAATTACAGTGTAAAAGGGTACCGTTTTCCCTTTCAGCAGGCAACTTAAAAATCAGGAAAATGGGTAGCAAATAATCACCCCCTCCCTTTGCCTTGAGCAACTCAGCATTAATAACAGTATTCTGCTTGTTTGGATGTCATGGAATTACATCAATTTTATTATTTTTGCAGGTATGCACACACTGAGATTTCCATGACTCCTTTAATACTCCTTCCATGCTAAATGTCTTTGAACTAAGAAGGAGTGAGAAGATCTGTCCTATACACACAATCTGACCTAGTCTATCAAATGTATAATTCCAGGAGCACATACACTTTTCAAATGTTCTTTAACTTCCCAAGGTGTACAATGAATATATATTCCCTTTTATGTTCTCCTGCACCCTAATTTGATTTGTTACAAATGATTGTTCCTTGTTATTCCTTTTTTCCCCCTTCTTCTTATGATTGCATTCTTCATCATTTTCTTCAAGCCAAACTTTGGATGGCTCCTCAATCATTCTCAAATCTGGTCGAGCGTGACAGCTTTTCAATTGATTGATAGGGACCCAATTTATCTCAATTAGATCTCCTTTCAGGATTCCTATTTTATAGACGATAGAAGAGATTTTGTCATCATCACAAAATCACCTCACCAAGAAGGTAAAACCTCTGCTAGGCTTGGTTTCTTTGAAAATAATAGCGATAAACCCGGTCACCTACCTTGTACTCCCAATATGTTGTTTTGAGGTCATAATATGTTCTTACCCTTCCAGCAGACTTCTCCAGATTGTGGTAGGCATATGCAAAAGCATGCTGTAGATGTTTCCTCAAATTGTCAATGTTTTTATGAGTAGTTGAGGTGTTTATCAACGTCTGCTCCTGAGTTCGGTAAAGCAGATGTTGATGTAATACAATTGTTCATCCAGTCATTAATTCAATTGGAAACATTTCGGTGGCAGAAGAAGTTGTAGATCAAATGGCCATCAGGACAAGCAGCAATCGGATATCCCAAGTTGTTCAGAAATAAACCACAAACATCTTCAAGATACTCACAATTATTTCATAGTATATGTCAATGTGAAGTTTTCTTTTCACTCCTAAAATTTCCCACATCTTAGTCATCACCTCACTGGTAAAATGACTGCCTCTATCAGACTCACTCCTTTGTGGAAGACTGAAATGGGAAAAGATGTGGCTGATCATCAAAGTGGCGTCTGTCTCTGCCTTACAATTTGTGACAGGAAAGCACTCAATTCACTTGGTGAAGAGCCATATCACCTTTAACGTGTATTTGTTTCCTCTGGAGGAGCAGGCTACATGTCCAAAGAAGTCACAAATCAGACCATGGTAACGTCATTCCTCTTTTCTGTAGAGGAGCTATGTGTGTGGGTGTCATGAACCATCGGACACACCCCTTCTGGACCTCCAGGTCCTTGACACATCGGGGCTTACACTCCGTGGTACTTCCAACATGGCTGTTAAGCACCAAACGCTGCCTCCCAGCCTTTATGTCCGATGCAGCACGTCCTATAAAGTAGCCACGCCCCGCGGCCCCGCGCGTCTCAACGCTACTGATTGCTGTGGCTAGACGTATGCTCTGTAGTTCGCCTTCGCGGAAATCTGTTGTTTCCTGGTTCCCGGACCCTCCGCTTCCTTCCCGGACTCTGTGTACCCTCCTCCGAGTACACTTTTTCGTATCCTGCACTTCCTGGAAGTTTCCTATTGATCCCGGACGTAGAAGCTGAATGAACGCTGGAAGCCGAAGACGGCCGAGCGGGGTTGTACAAAACCCAAACCGTAAGGAAGAAAACTCCTCCTAAGGATTCCAGCAAGCAGCGAAAACAGGTGAGAAAGGGGGAAACCTGTGACAGTGGGAGAACGCCATTGGATTCCAGCACACACAAGACATCCCTTTAAATATGTATTGAGATCATGGTCCATATGTGGCCAATAAGCGACCGCTCACAGTATCTCGAGAGTCTTTTGAAATCCCCTATGACAGGCAGTAGTCCCATCATTTGCATGGTTTAGCATCAGGCGTCAGAATGAGTAGTACCACCCACTAGTCAAAACTAGATTGAGGTTTCCTCACCAACAGCCCATCTTGAATCTTAAACTTATTATAAAATGTCATCAGAATGCAAAGTTCTTCCTTTCCTTGATAATCTGATTATGCCGGAGGAAATTTGTCTGTATCTGCTGAATATTAATAGACTTTCCCAATAATGGGATTCTCCCTTTGAGAAATGATCAGGTCTGAAAAAGGAGCATCTCTAATCCACTGAGCAGCTGTAGGTACACAGTCAGTGCAATCTTGCAATTCAGTCACTGCTGTGACCTGGATTTATCCCAGGAGGTATTTCATAACCATATCTATGAGGTCCCCTTGTTGAGCTTCTGTTTTGGCAAATTGGCCAGCAAAGATCTTTCCAGTTTTATCAGGGCCCTCTATCTTGGAATAACCTTTGATCTTTTTCCAATAGATGACCATTTTATTAGACGTCAACAGATCATCAATAGTCAGGTTCAATCTACCATGTTTAATGGGTTATATTATTTGCACAAAGCATGCCTCTGTTTTTCCAATTAATCAGGTGTTCCACAAACCTGTTTCGCACATCATAATAATCAATGATAATCACCAGTTCTGTGAGTGGGTGGTTCACAGCAGCGAGGACAGCTTGATAAATTGCCATTAGCTCAGCCACCTGGCTACGCAGGTACCTATTTTGTAACCAGCATAGGGTTTAGAAAAATTATTTACAAAAGTGTTACCAATACCAGCAACCAATTCTTCCTCCCCGTCTTTTGTAATATGGTAGGAACACCCATCCACATAAACCGTGGGTATCCTCAGGCAAGTGTTTTCTTCATATACCTTGTGCGAGGAGGCCAGGCATAGCTTTATATTAATATTGGTGATTAGACCTTTGTCCTTGAAACAGTGGTATCTGGCGCAATCATGCAAGTCTGCCAATCCTTGAGCTAGAGGGCTCTTCTTATTTTAGCTGTGCCCGACCTCCACAGGAAAGCCCTGCATTGCCAGAATCCAAAAAGTGGTTCTTGAATTAGAGACATTCACAGCCTGTATTCTATCATTGTAACGGTTGATGGGAGGTTTACACTATGTTGTGCTCCCCCATGCAATTATTGAGTTTTCTTCTACGGAGGATAAAATTTTGCTCACGTAGGAGATTACCCTGTTGACTTTGACATGTTTGTGATATAGCCTTTGTAATCAAGAGTGCAGGTGTTCTGCTGTTGTCACGCTCTTTCTCTTGCTCTTGTTTTTGACCCAGGGGGCCCACCGTACCGGGATTGCTGCTGCTGGTCACGCCCCCCTGTAGTTCAAGATCACGGGACCAGGCCCACCAGGGTGAAGCATGCGTGATCAAGGGCGTGGGTGTTCCGCTGCCGCAGTGTATTTAGTGACAGCAGGGTGGAATGCAGCCATCAAAGGCTGCATAAGATCAGGCAACTCATAGAGGAGAAGTGACTCGCGAAACACCCATTAGCGGAGGCTGCCCAGAGGATTTTGAGGGGTTATATAACTGAAGAAATCGGCCAGCATTTGAGCAGGTCAGAGCCAAGGCAGGTAGAGATATAGTGTTTTTACTGACAAAAACCCCAGAAACACGCCTTTGGCCTCAATGAAATGGACTTGCACAGTGGCTGCTAAATGCGTACCCTCTTAACTCCTACCCAGTTTACCCATCATGTCAACACCCGCAACACCTGCAACAACTGCACCCATGCCCTCATCACTTACCATGCACAGCTGGCAAAAAATCCTATAGCCCTGCAAGACCTTTGGGAGAGGAAAATACTCTGATCAGTGAAATCCACCAGCTTCTTGGCTCATTTAATATTCCTGCAAGCCTGGACCCCTGAGGGGGCAGAAATCATGTACAAGACATTTAGGCCCACACTAAAGCTGACAAGTCCCTACGTACACTCAATGAAGGCTGTAGCACTGAGTGCAACCTGGGGCACCTGGCTGTTGACGATTGGACCAAGTCCATTGCTAATAAATTACCACTGGAGGACCAATTAGCAGCCTGTTCTCGACTATTGATGGACCCCATCCGTGTGGGGCCATAGTGAGACCCAATGATCATTAAAATGACACAATCATGGCCACTATTGTGACTGCTGCAGCCCATTTTGTCCCATCTTCTAGCCAGTGCTCGCTGGATCATTATCAACCGCTAGATGCCCTTGAGACTGTTGTACCAAATGTGGGGGGGCATAATCTTACCTATGATGGTGTATTGCTCTTCCCCAAAAAGTGCACGGAACAATCATAAATCACCAATGCAGTTATAGAGGAAATACTTCAACCCATAAACAGACAGACACAATGGGCCTCATTACGACCCAGGCGGTAAGTTACCGCTTGGGTCGTACCTTTACCACCATGGCGTAAACAAGGTTTACGCCATGGTGGTTGGCGGACTTACCGCCCCATTCCGAGGTGAGTGGGGCGGTAAGTCCCCATTAACCCATTTACCCTTCCCCATTCCCATTTTTGCCCCATAGGGCATAATGGGAATGGGGAAGGCGTTAATTACGCCACCGTAAATTACGGTGGCGTAATTAACAACAAGGTCCCTTAGCGCCATGGATTTTAACACCTGCTAAAAGCAGGTGTTAAAACCTCCATGGCGCTAAGGGACCTCGGAATCAAGCGGTAAGGGTCGGCGCTGTTTACGCCGCCGTAAACCCCTTACCGCCTGGGTCCTAATGAGGCCCAATAACTCACAGCCACGCACTCTTTAGAAGATAATCAGCTCTTTACGGCTATTTATTCAAAGATTACAAGTACATAGAAATAACTCATAAAAATAATAAGGACATAGATCACAGGAAAAGCAAAGAAGTCAAAAAGAAATACATCACCGTGAGCGTAACAGAATTCCTCATCTCGTCCAGAAGCGGCTGGAAGACCCTGGGAACAGCCAGGCCGAGAGTACCACAGCTCACAGGAAGGCCAGACGTAAGCGTCCTTCTCTGGCTGAAGTCTCACCTGACCCCCTCCGGGCTTCCGCATATATACACACTCCACAAAGGGGAGTTAATTCTCGAACATTCTGGAAATTGCACTTGCGCAGTTGAGGTACAGCCGTCGGTTGCCAGCTGGGTCAATCGAGAGCTCCCCCCAAGGAACGCAGGGCCTCCCTTCTCTAAAAACACGCTCCATGGAGAACAGTAGCAAACCATAACAACGTTAGCTTTACCAGCAGAAATGGCCTTGACCGCATACCAGGTTTGGAAAAGCATGTTTGTCTCAGCACTGTGAATCTTAACACTTCAGCAAAATGTGTGCAGCCTTTCACTGCGGTATGAAGTAAATATCCAACATGGCTCTGAGCGCTCCCAGAATGCATTGCGCGTCCACGCCATTTTGAATCAAGCATAAATCAAGCATAACAATTCCACCCTTTGGATATTTATCTTCCGTAACCAGGTGGCACAGGGACCGGTCTCTGAAACCTACAAAATGTTAAAACTAAATTGGGAATACATTGAATGCAACAACAACAAGCAATTATAATAGACAGTATAATAAAAATGCAAGCAAAAATATAACGTAGTGTACCCCAAATATCAGGTATCCATGAAAATAACCAATCCCACCAGTTTCTGTTACGATCTTGAGACACTTGAGAAATGAGATCCCCCAAACCTCGAATATGACTTTCAATAGATTGTGAGTGGTCACTTAAATTGAAACAACACATACCTTCAAAGGCATTACACCCTAAATTATGTTTTAGCAATAGGTAATCAACAGCAGCTCTGTTCTGCAAAGTTGCTTTTCTAATAACTTGACTATCAAGGAGTAATTCTTCTATAGCCTGCGAAGTATGATTAAGACTTGTGAATCACAGTCAGGAGATAGCCCTACAGATTCAAAAGTTGACCTTTTACCTCGAGTTATCGCTGAGTGTAAAAGAAACATCATTAGTCCTAATCAAGTTAAAGCACATGGACCTCCAGAAATGTTAGCTGGAATATAAGTATATGTAATGTTACCACATGAAAAGAGCCATCCTGTTGGAAGTTTCACATGATTCAAATGACTAGCAGTTATCACTGTATGATTGCAGGACATAGTATTATTTACACTGGTGCATTTGCGTGACATTCGCGAACAAAGTCGCCTCTCGAACACAGTGTTATTGTACTGATTGGTCAACTATTTGTCGGCATTTGCCAATTTCTTGTGCTTTGCACGTCATAATATAACACACATCACCTTGAGTTATGTTGTAAGTGATAACCTGTGTCAAATTTCTCAATTTTCTGTCAGTCCCTTGGCAGAACCGACAGTATTCATAAACTGAAAAAGATTGTCTAATGTCTGAGTCTTGAACTGAAGAATCATTATGTGTGATGCCGAAGATATGCTTTAAAACTGGAACAGGCGTCGGCACCCCTACTAAACACGTAGTCAATAAAGCTGCAGCATTGGGCACATCAGTAAGACAAAAGTGTGATATGTTCAGTACTTGCTGTGCCAGATAAATCCACATATTCTCCTCTTGAGTAATCATAGGAGAGTGTTTCCGTCTTCCTACGATCGCGTCTGGCACGACTGGCATCAAGTTGTTTTCACTTGCTCCTGATGTGTTTGTCGCATTTCACGAATCCATGTCTTCGGTCTGGCGGGCTTGTCGGCACTGGCATAGGGCTGATTGGGGACAACATTATTCATCACTATCAGTATCCCCTTGATCACTGGCACAGATGTGACATTTTTCGGTTGTAACGGCAGATCGTTTAATTCGCCCAAATGGAATCCATTTAGTGCCACAGTTACACCAACCAGACTCAGGATCTACAAAGCAAACCCAGAAAAGAGATATCAGTGTTGCACATCACTCTTGCAGGTAACATTTGTCTGCAGGTTCATATTGCCATTTCTTTCTACCAGGCTCCATAACTAAAACAACTTGATCTTTGCCTGATGCAATGACATCTGCGGGCACTGGTGGGCCACTCGGCTTTTCCACCCACACCTTTGCACCCGGTACCATACTGTCTGAAGAGCCAAAACCGCAATCCCCACGGGTAGTTAACACTGTAGGAGGCTCCCCTTTCTTAATCATGGACAATTTAATGGGAATGGCTATCAATTGGGCCACTCGATCACCCTTGTGGATTGATAACAATTGATCTCCACTATTCATTAGGATGACTTTAATCTCGCCTTGGTAATCAGCATCAATTACCTCTCCCAACACTTGAACTCCCTTCAATGCTAGGCCAGAATTAGGGGCAATCCATTCCATATGCTCTGGGGGAATCTGTACTCCAATCCCTGTTTCAATTACAACTATTCCTCTTGGATCTAATCTGATTTCTTCATTGGAATGCAAGTCTACCCCTGCTCACTCTGGAGTTGCTCGATAGGGAGCTAAATAACCTTGAGTGATTTCCCAGTATAATAGTGTTTCTCTGACTAAATTGGATTGAACCTGCAAAGTAGGAGTCATTAATCGCATCAAAGGAGTTTCATGTTCATACACAGGCCAATTATTTAACACTTGCACGCCATCAAACACACGATCACGCCAGCCTGTCAAACTGCCGTCTCCAGATTTGCGCAACTGTTCTTTCAGTAACCCATTCATTCGTTCAATTAGCCCTGCCGCAGCTGAATGGTAGGGACCGTGGTAGACCCACTCAATGCTCTTTTCATGATAAAATTCTTGGACTAATTTGCCTTTGAAATATGACCGACCCATTGTCACTTTGAATCTGCAAAGGTACTCCATAATGTAATATGATCTGATCTAACAACCTGATGGTGTTCAATTGGGTTGCACGTTTGCACGGCAAAACCATCAAATATCCCGAGTAGGTATCCACAATAGTGCAGGCATACTGACAACCTCTGCTGATTGGCATAGGACCGATATAATCAATCTGCCAAATTTGACCTGGTAATTTTCCTCTTCTCAATGTGCCTCGAACAATTTGAGGTATCGGTCTATGTAATTCGTGTTGGCACAAGGGACATTGCAAAATAATGGTTTTCACTACTTCTAAAGGAAGACTGATGCCTCGAGCTTGTGCCCACCTGATAGTAGCCTTTTCTCCAAGCTGCCCACATTTCTGATGGGCCCATTTGGCCAAACCCTCCATATCGTCTTCCCAAGCCTCTGCAGCCATTGAGGAAATCTTGGTGTGTTCATCTGCAACAGAATTAAACCAACATTCTAATGAATCTGTGGCACAATGCGCATCCACATGATATACAGTGACTTCACTTTGTAACAACATTTCTGCCATATCTTGCCACAGTACTTTTCCCCACAACTCTTTTGAATGAATCTTCCATCCATTCTTTTGCCAAGTTGGCAACCACACTGCCAATCCATTTGCCACTGACCATGAATCTGTGTACACATAACATTGACCAGGGGTCTCTTGTTTTAACGCTTGGTAAACTGCGTAAAGTTCTGCAAACTGACTACTCTTCCCTTTCCCTATCGTTGTCAACATCTTTTTTGTTTTGGGATTGTACGACACTGCTTTCCAGTACCGCTCAGTTCCCACGTATCGGGCTGAACCATCCGTGAACCAAGCATGCTCTGTTTGCTCCACGGTCGAATCACTGTAAGGGACTCCCCATTTCACGGGAGACTCACGTTTATCAGGCACCTCCGGTGGTATCTAATCTGAGGGCGGTATGTTGGCTACTTGCTCATGTAATTTTGCCACTCCACCCTTTCCTGATTTGGCTCAATCTTGAATATACCATTTCCACTTAGTAATGCTGGCTTCTTGTGCATGTCCTATACAATGCGTTTTAGGAGAGCTCAGTACCCACTGCATGGTTGGTGTTTCAGGTCACATAAATACAGCATGACCCACCGTCATCTGCTCGGTATCAACAAGAGCCCAATAACATGCCAGTAATTGCTTCTCAAATGGAGCATATGAGTTACCAGCATCGGGCAACTTACGACTCCAAAACCCTAATGGCACACGTTTCCTGTCTTGTTTCTGCCACACACCTCAGTTAGCATAATTGTCTTGCACAGACACATTTAATTCCACTTTGCCTTCCTTCAAGGGCCATAAATCAAGCACCTGCTGCACGGTGTCTTTCGCCATCTGAAAGGCTCTCTGCTGCTCTTCCCCCCACTGAAACTCATATTTCTTTCATGTCACTTTGTAGAGGGGGGCCAATATCTGCCCTAAATGCAGAATGTGCTGTCTCCAAAAGCCAAACAGTCCTATAAACTGCTGAGCTTGCCTTTTGTTCGTTGGAGTAGTGAATTTAAGTATTTTCTATCAAGCTTTTGGCACCATTTCTCGATGCCCATGATGCCACTGAATCCCTAGAAATATTACTGTTTCAGCTGGACCTTGAATTTTACTCGGATTAACCTCCCACCCTTCCTTTTTTAATCCTTCCATAAGGACATCTAGCTGACTTTGCACACTGTGCTCATCTTTGCCTTGGATCAAAATATCATCAATGTAATGAGAGATTTGTATGTCAGGTTTGCACGGTATCTTGTCTAAGTGCTCTGCCACCAGCCGGTGACAGATAGTCGGGCTATGCATGTACCCATGGGTAGTCTCGTGAAAGTGTACTGACATCAACCCCACGTAAATGCAAACTGTTCTTGACACTTGTCAACAATTGGCACGGAGAAAAATGCATTAGCTAAATCGATCACTGCATACCAAGTCCCCTCAAACTTTTCTACATTTTCAATCAATGTAATAGCATCTGGGACTGCGGGTACTAAGGGAGGAGTATGTTTATTCAACTCTCTGTAATCCACCGTCATCCTCCACGACCCATCTCCCTTTTTAATAGGCCAGAGCGGATTGTTCCATGAGGTGGTAATAGGGCGTAATACACCCGCCTCCACGCACTCTTTAATGGTGTCTGAGATTTCCTTGTGCCCCCCAGGAATGCCGTATTGTTTCATTGCTACCCGCTTGGTTGCCACTGGCACTTGCACTGGGGGCATCTTCAGTTTGCCTATGGTAATGGGTGTACAAATTGATGCACTCACCCCAAACTGGTACGTTTTACCGCCAAGTCCCAATGTTAGCCCTTCCAAAATGTCAAAGCTAATTATATATTCAGGTATCGGGACAATCAACACTTGGTATTTCTGCCTCTTTAAATTGCCTATTTTCATCTCCACTAGCGTTTGCACTGCGCAGGTCTCCTTTCCCCCTAAACCTGTAATCGTAAACTTTTTGCCTTTAAATCATGTCGGATTACCATGAATCAAAGAGGCCTCCGCCCCGGTGTCCATCAATGCTCGCACCCCTTGTGTATTTCCTGCCCCCCAAAAAATCTTAACATCAACATGAGGCCGCCTATCCACTTTTATGCGGGCAGACGCTGCCGGAGCTTGGCCGAAGCCCTAGTCAAACTTTGAATGAGTGTGACTCGTCTCCGCCTCTAGCATCGCACTCACCACTTTTCTCAAATCAGCGTATGTCGGCTGGTACGGGGAAGGTGTCCCCATAGACCCTTCGTCTTGTTCTCCGCAGGGGGAGCAGAAGGTGAGGCGTCCCCCCTGTGGCGTGGTGACTACTTGTTTCTTAACCTGTTTATAGCGCTCTTTGGCTGCAAGCCCTCGTTTTTGGTATAATTCATGCATTACTCTGGTTTCAATGCCATCAATTTCCTCGTGTGGCACACCATCTTTTAACAAAGCCAAAAACATGTCTTTTCGGGACACTCGGGAGTCTCTGCTATCTTGCCGCCTGCCTTCAGTTCTTCTCTCACTACGCCCCTCTCTCTCCCGTGGCTTGTTATCGCTCTTATCCCACTCTCCCAAATCTGCTAGTTGCCGAATGGCATCTGCTACCTCATCAGTAGCCTTGCCCATCATACCTACGAGCAAAGTCATAATGACACTTTTGTATGCGGGTGGCGCAGTTCTAAACACCATGTTGCGAGTTGAAACTGAGAGCGGCATGGCTCCCATGTGATCAGGAGCATCTATGTGAATCGCCTCTTTCATAGCATGCTCTTTAACCTTTTGAATTGATTCTCTTAAACTATACCACTTTGTTTCTTCACTGGGCCAATCTGTGGTAATAGGGTATTTACGGTTACATGCTTGGGCTACCAGGTGCAACAAAGACACCTGCGTATCTTAACCATTTGCATCAGGGGGCAGTCTTGCTCTTAAGACCTCCTGTACATTGGTGTCAATTGACAGGGATAAAAAACGGGGTGAATCAGTAGAATCTACCAACAACCCTGCAGCACCCCCATCTAGCAATCTCACCATCCATGTCAATAAAGCTTCCCCTGATTTTTGCCTCAAACTGGTAATAATTTCCCCAACCTCCTGTTGTATGCAATCCTCCAGCGTGGTTAAATCCACCATTCCGCCAGCAGGATTCTGCGGGTGTGGTCTGGCTCGCGTCTTCTAACAGGCTTCGCCGCCACTGTTTTCTGTTTCACCTCTGGTTTGGGGTCAGACTCATCTGCGGAACTACTTTCTAGACTGGTCGAATCAAAAATATCACCATCTCACTTGTCCGAATCCCAGTCTACCCCAGCGGTAGCAATTACAGTTGCCACCTTTCTTTTGTTAACCCCTCCCTGTCTTTTCCTATACTTATACCACCTGATATGTGTCGGCCTTATCTTTAAACAGTTTCATTTGAATCTGCTGCATTAACGCAGTCTGCCGTTCTGCAGCTAGCTCTCTCTCTAATCGCAAAACCTCATTTTTAATTTCCACTTTCATTTGATGTATTTTCCTATAAGCATGCAAAAGAACCCAACCTCGCCTACCTAATGCCGCACATTATTTACCACGTTCTACTGGAACTTGTTGCAAGCATGCAATTACATCAGTCGGATCGGCATCTCCCAATCCTTGATCCCAAGTCTCACTTAAACCGGCACCCATGCCCATGCCTGAGCCAACTTATCATATGGACTCTTAGTCCAACCTGGGATAACAACATCAGAACAGTCACTGCCAGCGGTAACGTTCTTCTTCTTGAACAAACTATTCATTATCGCAAACAAAACAAAACCTTGTTAAACCTATGTATTTTCTTCTCCACACTACAATCACTCCCATAGGCACTCAAACACTTAAACAAGGAGAAAAAAACTTCACTATTCAAAAACTTCACTTACACGACAACCAAATCCTATCTACGTTTCAACAGATTCTTGGACACTCGGAACAATTCATCACAAGCAATCCTGTTCGTGATGCCAAAAATGTATTGCTCTTCCCCAAAAAGTGCACAGAACAACCATAAATCACCAATGCAATTATAGAGCAAATACTTCAACCCATAAGGAGACAGACACAATAACTCACAGCCACGCACTCTTTAGAAGATAATCAGCTCTTTACGGCTATTTATTCAAAGATTACAAGTACATAGAAATAACTCATAAAAATAATGACATAGATCACAGAAAAAGCAAAGAAGTCAAAAAGAAATACATCACCGTGAGCGTAACAGAATTCCTCATCTCGTCCAGAAGCAGCTGGAAGACCCCGGGAACAGCCAGGCCGAGAGTACCACAGCTCACAGGAAGGCCAGACGTAAGCGTCCTTCTCTGGCTGAAGTCTCACCTGACCCCCTCCGGGCTTCCGCATATATACACACTCCACAAAGGGGAGTTAATTCTCAAACATTCTGGAAATTGCACTTGCGCAGTTGAGGAACAGCCGTCGGTTGCCAGCTGGGTCAATCGAGAGCTCCCCCCAAGGAACGCAGGGCCTCCCTTCTCTAAAAACACGCTCCACGGAGAACAGTAGCAAACCATAACAACGTTAGCTTTCCCAACAGAAATGGCCTTGACCGCATACCAGGTTTGGAAAAGCATGTTTGTCTCAGCACTGTGAATCTTAACACTTCAGCAAAATGTGTGCAGCCTTTCACTGCGGTATGAAGTAAATATCCAACATGGCTCTGAGCGCTCCCAGAATGCATTGCGCGCCCGCGCCATTTTGAATCAAGCATAAATCAAGCATAACAGATGGGGTGCTGATGCGTGGAGAAAATGGCTAGAATGAACATTGGGGAAATTTGACTGAGTGGATGCAGGTTATACCAACAGTGGTAATTAGTGACATTCAACCCTGGCCACCACCCCACCCCCCCCCTGAACAAGTTTCAAAGTGTACTCCCATTCACATTGGCGAGGGGGGGTCCAGCGAGTAAAGAGTGCAAATGTAGCACTGTTCTATCTCAACTTCTGACAGTAAAGAACTTACTTTTATCGCAGTTTGAAGACATTGGGAGGGCTGTGGATAATGGGGGACTACCACAAAGCCTAAAGGGTGGAAAAGGGGCCTTAAGTACATCAGTGACAGCCGTACTAACTTTGCCTGTAATCTAGCCTAATAATACTGGTGGCAGGGGGCTCATCAGCGGAAATAGAGCAAGCACCAAAACCACAAGTGCCTTGGCTGGTAAAGGAACACTGCCCCTAATAGATTCAAGTGGCCGTGACTCTATCAAGAGCACAAAACACAGCGCACACAGGAGACACTTGAGAACTCAGTGTAACTGGCTATTCCTCTAGCATCCTTCACATTGTCACATTCTCAATCCGATCATACCATTATTTCTTTTCAGGAGCAACCTAAACGCTTATAAACAGAAAAAAAAAATGCAATAACAAATTATAAAAAGAATTCGCAATCTATTTCACCAGAAAAGCTAAATATTTTACAAGACTCAATGGTTTGATGAAAGGTTACTGTGGTAAGTAAAGTGCGCCTAACATTTTCTGATAATGTGAACATTTTTCTCTGGTGAATTTTCACTACGTATAACACAGTAAGTTGTCTGGACTACACCTCATGCCTGGCCATTCCAGTTAAACGTAGTATGTTAAATCAAATACATCAGTCAAGCCTGGTTGGCACACACGGACAGTCATCAAAAGTAATGGTTGACTTTTTGTTTCCTGTCTCAGGTTGCATTTGCTTAATAACGCACAGTGTTTTAGAAAACAAAATGTCGACAGTAGTGTGTTTCGGCCTGTAAAAAATTGAGTCTTTTCTTTTCATCGTGCGCCCCTTTCCTTTTCTTTAGGCCTACAACAGGACATAGCAAGTATGTTTTATCCCCATATTCATTTTATAATGACCGGGTTTCTTGTCATGGTTAGTTGGACCCTTCTTGTTTCATTTAACAGCTCTTCGGTCTCTTCATTGATGCCCCTAGTTGTTCTAGCGAATGCTGTTTGCAGTTCTTTGTATTTTTCTACTTAAACATTGCATACCACACTTGATTGTGCATAGCTTCAGTTCGCTGATCTTTCCATGTGACTTCCCATCTTGAAATGTCAAATCATAACATTGCATAGATGCAGCCATCAAATGACACTTTCGTGACCTGAATGAATCAGTGCTCCTTCCCTCTCTGTGTCAACACGCTTCTGTCTTCCAAGAGCATAAAACATCCCGCCCATCCGCCACCATTGAAGATCCTTAGTTTGAAGCCAGATGCTGCACCCCGGGCAAATGCTATAGCTGACAAGGTATCCAGTAGGACTGGGCACTGTGAGGGGTCAGAAATGTATGGCAGACAATGTTGTGAAGGTTTTTCAAAAGATGCCATTTTATTAACTCAAAAGGTAGTTTAAGTGCCTCACTATGCTGACCCCGATGAAGATTTCCTTACTTAAAATAAACTAAAGGAAAAACTCTAACAAAAGGATTATGTCCCTCACACTTAAACATATATCAACTTAATAAGATAGTATATGGCAGTTCAGCAGCAACAAACATAACAGTTAAATTCACATCATAACTATTTCTCATTCTATTCTGGATGAATTCCCCTTCCCCAGATTTAAGCAGGATTGTATTCAACAGTTCCAAAAAGGTTAAAGAAATCCTGTATTATAACAAAGTACCACTTCAGTTCTCTTTTGATTCCAAATTGATAATGATAATAGTTCCAACTTGATAACACAAATTTCAAACTTGTTTTCAACCAACAGTACACAAGTGTTCAACAAAGGTTTCCTCTTTTCACTTGCAACTAAGTTCTTGACACAACGTCTGTTCAGCAACTCACAATATTTCCTTACATCATTGGTTTCAACAAAAAGGTCTTTGTCATGATATTTCTGATCAAGTTCACAACTTATTGACAATATTAATTATTTCTGCAGCAGTTCATACATTTTCTTCAGTGAGATGAATTTGTCATTATGATACTGTGTTAATCCACGAATGAACACTTTAGTGGTTCTTCAACTTCTTCCTCAGTAATACCAACCACACCATAGCACTTCAATGGCTTCCACCTGGTCTACTCCCATGCCAGGCCTACTACAGCAAATCTCTCTTTTCCGGTGTACTCTCCTGCCAGAACAGATCAAAATACTACAATGTCCTCTGACCTGGTGTACTATCCTGCCAAGCCAGAATAAACTACTACTTGCAAGTACCTCTGTGGTAAAGGTTATATCAAAACCGATCTTCTCTCAGAAGGCAGACTTCTTGCCATTCTTGTGTTTCCCCTTTATCATTAACCAACTGTTGATAAGGAGTCTGTTTCATTTTCACACTTCTTTGGCTTTGGCAATCTGGGTTAGAACCAGTTTTTCTTAGAACTTCCTTTTCATATGTGCACTAGTTTTTACCAACACTGATTGATCTATTCTAGTTCTGTCTTAATTGCCTAGGTAGATATCTCTTCTGACTTTGACAATTATGGTTTATCTTTTCTCCTATCGCTATTTCCCCTTTTCGTTGCTGTTTCCTATTATGCCCCACATGTTACAATCACACTCGGCTGGTATGATAATCAGGTTTTTGTTTTGCCTCTTGCACTCTCTTAAATGAGCTTGGTTCACAACAGAATTCATCTGCTTTACATTAGTTCGATATTCAAAAAGTTTCTGCTTCTTCAATTTTACTACGTTCATCATGTTTCTGTGATCAAGGCCCCTGGACCTGGCCAGCAGGTGGGTATGGAGCACTTTGGGGTCACAATCCAACAGTTAAATCACTGGGTCTTGCGTACGTGCCCATTTGCCACGTTGCCTCCAGGTCCTCTGCTTCTGTTTCTCCTCGTGGTCCAGCAGCCTCTCTCTCACTGCTGCCTGCGACCCGCGTCCATCACCAGCAGGGCTCTCCTTGCTCCCACAACGGTGAGGTGCTTGCCTGCCACTGGTGCTTGTCTGGTCATGGGGAAAACTTGTAAATGGTCTGCTTTCTGCTGCGCAACCTCTGCAGTTACGGTCTTGAGCATAAAAGACCCTATCAGGACCGGCATGAAGTCTACATACCAGAGTGGCCCCAGCTTCTCTGCTCACTTCTGATTTCTGCAGCTGCTGCCACACGAAGGTAGGAAAACGACTCCACCTTCTACTTCTGCTCTTCTTCGCCTTCTTCTCTATGGTCAGCACCTGAAGAGGCTTTCTATGTCTCCTAGTCCTCCTCAGGTGTGGGTAATTCTTCTATGACAGCAAGCCATTACATATTCTGGTATCCAGGATATTCATTTTCTTGAGGAAGATAAAAACTGTGTCTCATCCCATGAAGTCTCCTGTTCCTCTGGGACCCTTTTCTTCGCAGGTGATCTTCCCGGCTAATAACTCCCCCAGGGTCAGGATCAGGAACTGCCTGCCTTTCCCTGGCCACCTGGGAGTAGACTGTAAGAAGGGTTTGTGTGAGGACTCTGTAAAATTCATCAAACTATGTTCCATCTACCTCCACCACCAACACCAGCAAGGTAATAGTAGTCATTGCAGGGGGAGCAATATATTTACATAAGGTCTCAAAATTGGCATCAAACCATCATTAAACCAGGAAGCACTTTTAAATAAATGTACTCATTGGATTTAGATACTAATGGGCTGCTTATTTGTAACCCGGAAGCAAATGGCAAGTTTCACTAGGATTTGCCAACAGGGGGAAATTACTTTGACACTGTTAGAATTGATCTTAGGGAGCAAGGTGTGGCCAAAAGCATACTGAGTTTTGGCAGGAGATTATACCCCCCCCAGTGAATAGTGTAACAGAACTCAGTTCCCACCCCTTGGGTAAGACTGTTAACCCCCACGAAAACATATCACTGAGGCCCATAGTCTCGGGAGCAAATGCTGTCCCCCTGGGTAAAAGGACTCTGGATGATCCCTCTTGGCCCAAACCTTTGAGGCAATTGGTGCATTCACGCCCCAGTGATCATTCCCAACCCATGCCGAGTAGCCCATGCTATGAAATTAGCCCCTTTTGGGATAAAATTGATTCCTAGCGTTACAGCATTTAACTTACCTTGATTTCAATATAGATTAAATGTTTTCTGTTTACATTATTTGTGATGCCTTATATTTGTTGTGAAGTACTTTTATAGCTTAACGCTAAAATAAAGTTATAGCTTGATTGATATATAACACCGCCGTCAAGCAGGCATCTGATAAACCAGTCTCTAAGAAAAACTCTTTGCTCTTAATGGTGTAAGCCAAACACGGAGCTTCTGACAGGTTTCTTTCCCATTGCTTTTCTGCCTCTGATTGTGCTTCACACCACACCCACTTTACCCGGCTTTCAAAAAGTGGAACAAAGGTTGAGAGATTACTGCATAATCCTCAATGAACTTTAACTGGAAGTAGCCAGTCCAAGGAGGCTTCACAACGAGTTGTGGGGATCTTTAATTTGAGTATTGTCCCATCCTCCCTTCTCTGTGGATTGAGACCCTCAGCTGTGATTTCTCAAAAGTGCACTCAGGTTTTGCATATTATGCTTTCTGGAAAGATATTTCACACCAGCATTTTGCAACTGGGCAAGAAATTATCTAATTGTTAGCAGATGTTCTTCCACAGTTGAGCTTTTGAGCAACAGATCATCCACATAGGCCAAGTTTCCTCTTTCACTCAGATGGGGCAGGGCCTTGTGAAGGAAAATGTTGAAATAATTTCCTGAATTGATGTATGGGTCCCTGAAGGTAAAAGCAAGCTTATACTGATCTTCCCTATTCACTGGTACTGTCCAATACCCATTTGTCAAGTCAAAGGATAAGTACACTTTTGAACCTTGGATGGCAGTCGTTGGTCAACATAGGGAAGAGGCCACCTGGACATGTGGACCCGTTTATTCAACTCTCTCAGGTCTGCACAAAGGGCCTCATTATGAGTTGGCCGGTGCTGCCAAAAACGGTGGTAATGCAGTGGTAACAGAGTTACCACTGAATTACAACAGCATGAACATACCGCCCAATTATGGTTTTTTAGCAGTGGGGTGGAGGAAAAACCACCAGAAAAATGCTGGAGGTAATTCTGTGGTAATTCTGTGACCTTACTGCCGAAAAACTGCCATTTTAGCAGAAATACCTGCCCCAGTTGTTGCTGTTGTTCCTCGGTTTCACAGGAATCGTCCAAACGAATCTGGTCTATGACCATCTGCTGGAAAACCAGGAAATACCCTTTGTCTTGATATTTCAGAAGTATCCTCCTGTTGGGTGGAGAGATCTCTTTCAATGGTGTTTACCCAAACAGAGGTTCCCATGGATTCAAGATAGTTATTATGAATTCTAAATACTACCTCATCTTCCAAGAATTCACAGGTAACATTTTCAACCCCATAAGGGTATAAAGAATACAACAAGAAATTTCCCCCCTCTCGGGTGTTGATGTTTTCTGGTTGGATGCTGTCTGCCTTATAATAGCAATCTTCAGTAATTGGACCATTAATTTCATCGTCTAACTCAATAGAGCAGTATTCAGAAACGGCAGCCATTCTAATAGAGGTGCTGTGCTCAAAGTAATACTTTTAGGATCACTGTTATTCAGCAATGTTCAAATTGCATCATCTTTTACATCGACTAGTGGTGTTGGATGTAGAGACAATCCTTGTCGTTGGAGGGTATGACTCAAGTTTATGAACGCTTCCTGATTTTTCAGGGTTTGTCCTCTTGTTATTTTGATTGGCACTGTAAATTGTCGCATCTATCCTGTGATTGCAACCTTGTATTTTCCTTGGACGTCAATAGCATAAAGGAACAGTTGAGCTGGCTGATTTCTCAGCATTGTCAAAGCCCATTGGTTTACCCCGAGTCTTGTCCAAACTTTGTTATCAATACAATCCAAATGAATTGCAAATTGATGAAGAATCTCACTACCTAGATAAAAATCATGAGTGACATCTCTAATGATCCAACAATTATGGTCAATAGTTTTATTGCCAGTTGAAATTTTGAACTAGGTAGTGCATGTTTTGAATTTTGGGTTTCCAATTCATTTATTTCTCAAATTGAAAGAGAGTATGGTCTGATCTTTTTGGAGCCGCAGAAACAGTGGCTTGCTCATGAAGCTTTTTCCATTGTTTAGACAGATTCTGACCAGCACAGCATTGTTCCCTCCATTTATCTGAATGGCGAAGAATGTGTGCTCACTCTTTTTCTGGAACTCAGTCCAATTTTGTATATCCTTTTCTGAACGCTTTTTAGGAGACCTTTGGATTTCTTTTGGATGCTCCCAAATATAAATCTTTAAAGTATTTTCTTCAAACATGGAATAACATTTGTTATTAGGAGGGATATTAATTCTTAGGAGCTGAGATGAGGACCGCTCATTACTCTGTTCTCCTACTGAGAAGATGGTGATCTTGGGAACTGGATTATTTTTAAAATGAAATTCAATTTGATTGTGATGCCGTTCAATCAAGCGACAAGTACCATTCATGACATAATTGGTGCATTTATTCTGCTTGATGGAACGGTTTATTTGGGTTCAGAGAATCTGGGTCACACAATCAAACAAAGGAGATAGCCTCCGAAGGATATTTTACCCCAGTAAACAGGATGGGCCTTCTGGAGCCCCAACAACCAATGCATGTTTCAAATGTTGTCACCCAATTATGATCTCCAGAACCAAAATCTCATTTACAGAAATACCCTTTCCATCAAAATGTTTGAATTCTCCTTAAAAAGGGTTGAGAGGAATTGTATGACTCTCCTCCCTTACTAGTTTGAGTATATCAAAATTTGCTTTATAATCAAGGTCGCCTGGGACCCTTTGTCTATAAGAGCTAAGAAATCACACTGGACAGCTCAGCATACATTTTCTTGATGTTAATATTTTGCTTGAACTTGGGTCAGTGCCATGTATGCACTTCCTTATTTGAGGTGAAGTTCACATTAGTTGGCTTGGTAACATGTCGAAATAAACATGTATTTGGAGGTGAAACATGCTGTAAGCGTATTTCCCTCTTTCCCCCACTCATTCTTGTCTCCTCTTTTCAGAGGGTAATCTTCAGAATGCTTTAGGAGGGAGGGTACCTCTACTATTCCACTATTTCTGGACCTTCTTGGTTCATAATATCTGTTTTATCAAATTATCTTTCTAAGGGTTACTTCACACTTCTCAGTCGCTTTTCCTATATTCTCAGATTCAGGGTCTTCCATTTTGTTCCAAATGTTATTAGGACGTGTCACTCCATCTCTGAAAGAGGAGAAACTCTTTTCAGGATTCTCCTATGTGTAAATGGTGACTATGCTATTCTTCTTTTTTTGGAATTTTCATTTTCTATTTCCCTTTGGATCTAGTTCCCAGTGGAAAGAGTTGTCACTACTGTTTTCTTGCCTTTATTTATTTAATTCAGGGGTTATCGTATGGGTCAGAAACAAAGCTTCCTCTAAGTTTTGGCATATGTTCTTCTGCATATCCACTTTATCTTCTTCCACTAGGACATTATTTTGTGAATAATTTGCCTCTTGGCATTGCCCCCCTGGGGCACCTAATCCAGTCTTTGGGGAATGTTGGGGAACACTGGTAGTCTGAGGGTTCTGTTGTGCCCTCAACATTTGTCCAATGTTCTCGGTCAATTGCTTGACCTCGTGCTCAAGTTGAGAGATCTTTTCTCCTGCCTAAGAACCATGGGGGGTTCTTTGATCATCTCTTTGTTGCTCCTAGGAAGGGTAGCAATCCCTCCTACCAAATTTATTTGTATATGGTTGAAAGTTACTACTGTAGCGTTAATTTCTGGGTCTCCACTCCCTTTAATTTGGGACTCCATTGTCCTGGAATCTAGAAGAAGGAGGAACATTGTTTTGGAAATTTTGATTTGGAAATTTTGTTTTGGAAAATTGTTTTGAAAATGTTGATATGGAGGAGGTGTTGAATTTCTTTCCCATGAGAAATTCTGATTAGGATTTCCTGGGGAAACTTTCCCTTGATTTTTATTCCCCCCTTATGTTATGTTATGCTATATGGTGTTTTTATTATCCGCATGATCCACTTACGGTATCCTGCCGCTATTTGTAACCTTGAACGCTGTTGCGGGGGAGTCTATCTCTAGAACCCAGGTACCTGTAGCCAACGATGGGCCCAGAACCCTAGGCACCTGTAGCCCACAATGGGCCTAGAACCTAGGTACCGCAGATATATGTACTGGTGTCAGAAGGGCCTGTATTTTGGAACACTATTTGAGCATTGACCTATTGACACTGGGCAGAGGGCCTCCTCTGTTGGTCATTCTGTTTGGTGGTAG
Source organism: Ambystoma mexicanum (assembly GCF_040938575.1). Taxonomy (NCBI): domain Eukaryota; kingdom Metazoa; phylum Chordata; class Amphibia; order Caudata; family Ambystomatidae; genus Ambystoma; species Ambystoma mexicanum. The sequence goes on from NC_090921.1 coordinate 590,666,084, forward strand.
GAGGAGCATTCTTGGAACCCCATGATGCCAGATCCAACAGAGTGGTGCTCTTCACCTCTGCCACTTTTGCAGTGGCAGGTGAATTAAGAGTTTGGGACTTTTGGGATTTTTTGTTTTCTGAAGGCTTTTGGTCCTCCTAAATCCTAATAGCTTGTGAAATCACCCATTCGAGACTTTGCGATACATCATAGACCTCCCTAATTGGGTGACCATGTATTTTGGAAGGGCATGAAAAAAATGTGGTAATGAACTCCCTTCTGTTGTTATTTACCCACTGAGAAGTCTGGGTTAATGCACTCTTCAACTCTTGGGCAAATTCTCTTGGAGATTAGTCCTCACCAGAGACCATATTGTACACAGCTTTACAGGCCTCGTGTGGGTTTCTGTGTGTAGAAAAATGTTTTAAAATGGTAGCCATAAATGTAGGCCATTTATGGTGGTTTTGGTCTTCCAGCCCAGCCCCTTCCTTATTCCAAACAAGGACATCATATGCTCCTACAACTCTTCCCAGACACAATATTTGGTATTTTGTGATAAGGGATCATAAAACCTTTGATAGCTTTTATTTGATTTGTAGGGTGTTTTATGAAATATTGTTGGGACCTGCTCTTATTGCATCAACTATCTCTCAGAGTCAGAGCTACTGATGGAACCTGATTCCCTATTGTCATCTGGGCCCTTCCTACTGTTATGATTTTGGGAATGCCTTCTAGATGGCTCCTCCCTTTGTTCTTTTCTCTGGGACTTTGCAGGGTTGTTTTCCCATGATCCCTTTTAGAGGTTGGATAATATTTGGTTTCTTCATCTGAAGGCTGTACATAAACACTGTCTCTTCTCCTGGATGGCCTAGAAGTTTCCTGCCAGTCTCCCTGGTGGAAGAGACTTTTAAAATGCCCTTTCTGGGCTGAACGTTTTGACTTTCTATGTCAGCCAAGTGGGTTCAATGATTTATCTCCATGATCATTTTCTGCAGTTCCAGCTCTCTCAATCCTTCTTGATATGTTTCCTCAGGGCCAAATATATCTTCATTTCCACTCCTGTCCCCTCCTGATGTGCTAAATGGGGCACCTTCCCCCCTTCTTGATGGTAAAGGCAAGAAGTCATCTATGTCTGATAAGGAATGCTCTCCTTCCTGGTCAGAAATATTTGGGAGAGGGAATGTTAGACATTGCTCACCTCCGTGTTCTCTAGAGGGGTCAGACATAGGGCCTTGTTACAAGTGTGTTGGTCCAGAAAAAATGAGTGTAGTTTCAGCTCTGGCTTTTTTTCCAGACCAGCACACTTCAAGTTTGCTGGCGGATGCCACAGATCTCCCAGCAGGCCTAACCTGCAAGTGGATCAGGCCCCTACCGGCAAAGAAATGCCTGAATCACCAGCACTGGTACTACTGGGGACGGTGATTCAGGCAATCGCATCCCACAGAGTCCTATTTGACTCCATGCGAATGGGAACTTACTGGCTCTCCGCCACCAGTAATATCACGGTAATACCGGGATATCGGCAGCAGAGACAGTAAGGGTAGTTTGCCGGTATCCCGCCGGTCATACTGGCAGGATACTGGCAATCTCTTAATGAGGGCCATAGGTAGAATGAGGTCTTTGGCAAAAGGGAATGAACCCCTCGGTCCAAAGTACTTTCCTCTGGTGGTTATCTGCTGGGTAATTCTAGGGCGGTTTTATAGTCCCTTACTTCCAGGTGTAATATATCATTTTTTCCTATGTTAACAATCATTTTCTGCTAATATTTGGCTAATTGCTCTCTCACATCATACATACTGGCCTGATTTGCTTACAGCATTTTGCTATGGGAACAAGTTCTTCTTAGTTTGCAATTTCTGTTGTAAACATTCATCCTTGCGCTGCCAATTTTGAGTTATGCTAGACCTTTCTTGATTTTTCCCTTGCTGCTGCAGCATTTCTTTTATAAAGTACTCTTTTTTTTATAGCTGAATTACCTGTTTCAGGTCTTTCTGCATTTTTTCTAATTTGTCCTGTAGGTGTTTATTTCCATCTTTCACCATGTCTAGTTCTTGGTAAGAGACCTGGCTCAAACCCCTATTTTCATGTGCATGATTTATTTGTATCATTTGCTATTTCCTATGAATTAGAGCATCATGCTCTTGTGCAAGCTAAACCCACTGCCATTTTGTGATACTTAAATTATAATTAATTTGATCAGATTAGTTTTGGAACTCAACTTCTTTGAGAACTAATTGATTATTCTCTTGATTTAATTCGGCAACATGTAGTTTCAGTGTCACAATATTGTCTAACAGGACATTATTACAAGAAGTTGGGTCATTATATTTTCTCTGAAGCTTTCTTGGGCCTGTGTAGACTGATTTTAAGTTTCCAGGAGAGTCCAAAACTGTGTCACTTGGTTCTACAGCTCATCACGAGTTGTATTAATTTTAACTTGCGTTTGATCCATAACATTTTTCTGTTGTAATATGGAAACCTGGCTTTCAGTGTTTCTTGCAACCACAACATTTCTTCCAGTTTGTTGTAACACAATTGCTTGGTGCTCCGCGGCTCTTACGTAATTTTCTGAGACTCTTCGTGACAATGTTTAATCTGTGCATCCCTGTCTCCTAACCTGCCCTCTGCCAATTGGACGGATTTAGTGGGTCTTGTTCATTGAAAGTGTCTGCACCGACTGAGGCTAGTCTGTTTAACATTTCTGTCTTTCAAATAACAATATCTGTTGCTGTCCAATCCCCTTTCCAACATAAATGAACTACCATGGTCTTTTTCCAGGTTTAGGTCGAATTGACCGAGACAAAAGGTCGAAACGACCAAAGGTTCTAAAAATGCTACCACCAAATATCGAACACCAAAAGTTCGATCCTTTGGTGGTAGCATTGAAAAAAAACAGGGGCTGTGGGGGTGTCCCCTGCATTTCCCCGCTCACTATACTTCATGGTATAGTTAGCAGGGGCTGCGGGGGACACCCCTGCAGCCGTCCGTGTAAAAAAAAAAATAATAAAGAAAGAAACAGGGGCTGCAGGGGTGTCCCCTGCATTGTCCTGCTCACTATAATGTATGGTATAGTGAGCGGGGGCTGCGGGGGACACCCCTGCAGCCGTCCGTGTAAAAAAAAAATAAAATAAAGAAACGGGGGCTGCGGGGGTGTCCCCCACATTGCCCTGCTCAGTATACTGTATGGTGTAGTGAGCAGGGGTTGCACAGGACACCCCAGCAGCCGTCCGTTTAAAAAAAAAAGTAAAGGACCCTGCAGCATCGGTTCCCGATCACAGAAGTGAAAGGGAACTGGCGCTGTAGGAACCAGCGTGAAGATGAAGGTAAGTGGGGTTTGTTTATGTTGGGGGTGGGGGTGGGGGTGTACTGAGGGTGTGGGTGGGGGGGTTTATGGTTGTGGTGTGTGTGTGTGTGCGTGTGCGTGTGTGTGTGTGTGTGTGTGTGTATGTGTGTTTTCGAAAATGACCGCAAGAGGAATGTCCGAAAACAAAGTGCTCGAACTTTTGGTCAGCTTTGGTTTCGAACATTTCAGCCGCGGTAATTTCGGCTTCAGTTAAATCATTTGGATTCTTTTTCCATGGATATTGCTATGTCAGACATTTCTCTGTAACAATGCACCTCCACAATTATTGCTAAACAGAAATGCTAAAGTTTCTCACTCATTTTTTACCACTATCACTCAATCACTCACAACTCCAACTCCAAGCCCTAATCATTTTCTTTGTACATCCTCTACTTCTGAGCAAACATTTGCGTTTCCTTATGAGGCTGCGGTATCAACACCATGCAATTCAAATCAACACAAAGCTTTCAAATGCACTTGTGAACTCTGCACAACTTAAGGTAAAAAGGTCTATGTTGCAATGAAATTAGTTATCCAAGAAATCATACCTCGGTGCGACCTCCAGTTTTGTAGGATGTATAAATCTAGCGATAAATGTAATTCAGGAATTGTTCCCCCAACCCCAAACCAGGTGTACACAATGTTGTCTTTTTATGAACCTGAGAACCCCAATTTAACAGCACTGATTCCCAACAGCCTTGCTCCCCATTCGGGACAAGAAGCACACAGGGTTGTCTATTTATTAATAAAATAGAAATAATTGAATCAATTTAAAGATAACCAGTTATGTATCTGTGAAATTCCAATGCCAATGAGGACAAATTATCAATACACTATTCACCTTAGTGTTCAATTCTACAGTATTAAAAATCAGAGATGTTTTTATTGTGTGTATGGTTACAATTAAACCTTACACATTTATACACAAACATAATCACATACTAATGCCAATAAAAACATTAAAACCCAAAATAGTTCTTGAAAGGCTCACAATCATATACATACAATCCGCCTTCTTCATCACCAAAAACAAAAAAAACATAAAAAATACGTATTGTAAATCTCCTCCAGAGGTAGAATTACTCAATCTGGTGAAGATCTCCTTTAAAAATGCCACAAGAGCAACTATAATGGAAAGCTGCTGCCCACCTAATAACCTCTCAGATGAATTAAAGGCAATAACAGCTGAAATGTAAATGCAAATCGCCCTTTATATTCTTGCATCAGAGTTACAGCCTTTAGTTTAGTTTCTTAGCATTGTGATACCCCAGTCAGCAGGCTTTTCATTTAATGATTAGCCTGGATCTGATGAGAAGGCCCTCCTTTGTTTGAGTTTCCATTAGGCTGACCATCTGTTGGAATTTACTGGGATTCAAGGATCAATACTGACAGTCTAGGGGGCGTGGCTAGTGGCCATGTAGGAAGGTTGTGCTCTCTGAGCTCTGGAAGATCCGTCCATTGATATGCTGCTATACAATTGCTAATCAACATTAAATATCCCAAAAATAGAAGACAGGCGTCTGAAGTTCTAGAGAAGCTCTGTGCTACGTGGCTTCGCTGACAAAGACCGCAAACAGTGCGTACTGCAGTGCGAGAAGAAACGGCATGGCAAGGGATGGAAAATGGCAGCCGAGACCTGAAGAAAAAAAGGCCATATGCGTGAAGAGGCAGAGCACTCTCCGGAGGGGACTGCTGCTTCGCCTGAAAGGAGGACGCCACAGCACTGTGCTTGCAGGAAACCTCCAGGGGATAGCCACGGAAGCCACAAACATCACGTAATCTCGCTGCCCGAGGTGAGAAGGGCTCAAAAGGAGGCGCAGCATCGAATACAGTAAGAATCCGGCGGTCACAGCTTTGCAGCACCCGATTCACCGGAGCAACGAGACCAGAGGGAGCTAATACACAACGCCAAGGCAGCTGTGAGGAGACCAGCAGTGGTGCGGGGCTAGCTGCAGCGAAGCGGCGTTGGAAGATCCCCGCCTTGGCACTGTCACGGAAGAGGCAGACGGAGAAACGGTGGAGCGGGAGAAGGGGAAGAATCCAACTGGCGACATAACAGCAGTAAGGAGTTGGTGGAGCGCGGGGGCCCTGTGTGAACTGTGCTACCATCAGGCTGGAAAGAGGCCCCCCCCCTCCACTCTTGTCGCTCTGGAGTACGGTCACGTAGGCCATAACAGTACTATAGAGCCGCCCCACGCCACTCCACCCCCCCTTCTCCTTAGCCTCAGCAATTCCCCATCCGGGGGGGGCATAAGCACGATAGCTGCCCACGGCACTCTACACCAACAGAGTGGGCAGTGAGCTGCGCCTTGCGTGATACCAGCAAAATAAATACTAACTCAGAGGAGACTGCAACAGAGAACACTGGACCTACCTGTCCAAACGTGTGTTTGCCCGGTGGGACACAAAAGAATTTCCAAATTTCGGGGTGAGTGGCCTGGGAAGTGAAGGGGCACGCGGTGGCCTAAAAGACAGGCGGAGCAGCTGACAGCTCTGGGGCGTGCCACAGTTTGCATGGAGGTACAGCCAGGATGCCCAGGCCCTAACGTATCATCACCACAAAGGCAGCACAGGATACGATAACCACATCACAACTATGCTTGCACCAGGGATACCGAAGAGACAACGCAACGTAGTGGATGCGAGACGACAAGGAGAAGCAAGAGACGTCAGATATGTGAGGAGAGAAAGAGAGTGTGGAGTCGAAGATGACCCCAAGGTTTTTTGCCTTGCAAGTAGGAGCAGGGAGAGGGCCAAGGGAGGCCAGCCAGAGAGCTGCAGGGAAGGAGGGAGTGGGTGTGCCGATGAGTAGAATCTCAGTCTTACTGGCATTAAGGCAGAGGTCGTTGGCGGCACACCATTCATGGATATCAGAAAGATAGTCAGAGATGAGGGAATGGGAAGAGGAGGCCCAGGGTAGCCTGAAAATGAGCTGGGTATCATCCGCGTAGCACTGAAAGTTGGGACAGAGAGCGGCGATGCGGTGAGCAAGAAGTGCCAGATACTGGTTGAACAGCCAGGGGGAGAGGTTAGATCCCTGGGGGACACCACAGGTAGAGAAAAAGATGTCAGAGAGGAAGGACCCCAGTTGGACCTGGGAGGGTCGATTGGAGAGGAAGGAGTTCAGCCACGCCAGAGCCTGACCAGTGATACCCAGGTTATCACGGAGACAGTTGTGCAGGATGGTGTGGTTGACAGTGTCAAAGGCAGAAGAGAGATCGAACAAAATGAGAACACAAGGGGTGTTAGAGTCAAGGTTTGAGAGCAGGTCCTCAAGGATGTTCAAGAGAGCAGTTTCCGTGCTTCTGGCAGCTCTGAAGCCGGACTGATGGTCATGAAGACTACAAACAGATTCAGCATGGAGATTAAGCTGGGAGATGGCCAGTTTCTCCAGGATGCTTGCCCAGGAAGGGAGTGCTAGAGATTGGGTGATAGTTAGCTGGGCAGGAGGGGTCGGAAGAGGGTTTCTTAAGAAGGGGGTGCACAAGGGAGTGCTTGAGGGGGGATGGGAAGACTCCAGAGGCGAAGGAGTGATTGCAGAAGTCAGCCAGGGCAGGAGCCAAGGAGTGGATGTGGTCCTTGACAGTTTTGGAGGAACAGGGGCGGACCTGTTTTGACGAGACTTTCATAGATCGGACTTGTCTCAAAACCTTGTCAGCAGAAAAAAGGGGAAAGGCAGAGAAGGAGGGAGGAGGGGTGGCTGCAGAAGGGCCAGAGGAAGAGCAGGGAATAGAGGGGGAGGTGATAGGAGGAGAATGAGGACAGGATGTCCTGAGTTTTTTAAATGAAGTGAGAGGCCAGTGCTGTGCAGAGGGCCTGGGAGGGGAGAGGAGAGGTAGAGACTGCAGCAGGGTTGGCCAGCTCCTTGCAGATTTTAAAGAGTTCGGCTGAATTGTTAGATGCCGCAGAGATACGGGCTTGGATAAGGGCTCTCTTCTTGGTGAGAACGGAGAGCCGGTATTGCCTTTGGAGCAGGCGGCAGGCCTGTTTGTCAGAGGATGAACATGAAGCATGCCATTTCCTCTCTGCCACCCTGCACTTGCGTTTAAGGGTGACGAGATCCGAGTCATACCAGGAGTTACATTTGGCTTTGGGCTTCAGGCGGATTCTCATGACAGGGGCAAGGATATCAAGAGTATCAGATATAGCAGAGCGGAGGCTGGAGAGGGCTGTGTCAGGGTGGGAGTCAGCCGAAGGGGGAGGGGGGCGAGAAGGTGGTAGCGAAAGCCTCAACTGACACGCGCTTCATGCGTCGGATGACCGCGAAGGTGGGTGGCAGTGATGAGGGTGGCTTTGCCTGTGGGGTAGGGAGGGTGAGGTGGGAGGATAGGAGAAAGTGATCACTACAGGAGAGAGGAGTGGAGAGAGGGACAGAGAGGGGAAGATCAGAAGAGATCAGAGCATCAAGAGTTTGCCCTGCAGAATGGGTCGGCCCAGATGGGAGAATAGAGAGTGAGAGAGAGTCGCAGAGGTTGCGAGGGAGGACAGGAGGCATCAAGGTGGATGTTGAAGTCTCCAAGAAAGAGGAGTGTAGTGGTTGAGGACAGGAGTGAGGAGGAGAGGTCAGCCCACTCAGAGAGGAAGGAGGAAATTTGACCAGGTGGCTGATAGATAGTAGCCACGGTAAGGGTATGGCTAGGAGAGAGAGAGAGTCGGCAGACAAGGCATTCAAAGGAGGAGTAGGTCTGCGTCGGAGTGACAGTGGCAGGAATCCATTCAGGGAAGATAAGGGCCACACCCCCCCCAGCACGGTTGGGCCTAGGCAAGGAGAGGATCTTGTAACTGTCAGGTAGGAGTGTGTCAAAGCTGGTGAGAGAGCTGGCCGTGAACCATGTCTCAGTGAGACCGAGGATGTCAAGGTCCAGTTCCTCAAGAAGGCAACAGATATCAGAGGAATGTTTGATGGCAGAGCGAGAGTTGAGAGTGGCAATGTGGAGAAGGTTGCCATCCTTGAAGGACTTCCGGGGAGGGGTACAGATCAGAGGTACGCCCTGTGGAGGTGAAGAAGAAGGAGCCTGAGAGAGGGCGGGGTGAGAGGGTGGAGGCAAGATAGCTGAGGACAGAGAAGAGGGGACAGCGGGAGAGGAAAGGAAGTTGATGAGGCGCGGGAAGCATCTATCAAAGAGGTGGAGGTTGGCCTGAGGGCCTTGGACCAAGACGGTCCCATTAGCGTAGACATTAATGATGGCCTTAGAGGAGCGGAAGGGGGCCAAGAGGACATCCCAATGGGTGCCACCATTAATGGGAGAAGAGGAGAATGGAGAGAGCACAGAGACCATATGAAGGGTCCATAGGTCAGGGGAAGGCACGAAAAAGAGGATGTCAGTAAATGTTTCCTTGGTGGAGGCACTAGTGTAGGTGTCAGCGATAGGGAGGCCTGGGTTGGAGACCAGAATATCCTTTTTCAACTTTTTTCTACCAGATTTAGTGAGGAGAGCAGGATAGTTGTAAAGCAATAGACTGGGCACAACAAGTTGAACAAATGGTTTATTGCTTGTAGGGATAAGCTGGGTAATAGAGACCCCCAACCATCTGCACAAGTAGACTGACTCCTCAAAGAATCACATTCTAACACAAAGCTCAGGATTGCTCTGATGTCATCAATAGCTAGGATTCCATCAGTAGAACAAGGAATGGGAATCAGATAACACATTAACATATAATAGAAAAGACATCAACATAACACACCCCCCTCCCTTATCTGAACACCAAATTTCTATTTACACAAAACAATTTATAATACATGTAATTCGAACGATGACATTATATAGAGAAAAAGGCATCTATTTGCTCAGCAATTTTACCTCCTCACCTTCGCAACCCTTGACAGGCTCCAGACCTGTTCACTCTCCAATTTCACAGAACGGTCAAAATCTTGTACAACCTTAACCGGATCCGAATACAACAGATCACCCTTTTTCTTTATAACAGCTTTCCTTATTCTAACTAGATCGCCCACTTCAACTATAGTCTTCTTTCTTGGAAATTTCTCATTAACTTTCTCAGCACACTTCCTCTTTCGTTCATCCATATTCTTTTTCACTTCATCCACCACCTCATCCATTTCTCTGGCCCGGCCTAACCAAGCTGGGGATAACATTGTGTTACTCCTCCGTCCTCTCATTAATTCAAATGGACTCACTCTTGTTTCGGCATTAGGAGCCATCCGCAACGCATACATTCGTTCCTTTACCGCAACTTTCCTGTCCAACCCACACGCATTGGCATTCCTAATACCTTCCATTATGCAGCGGTTGACCCTCTCGATCATACCATTGGCTTGAGGGTAATACAATGCAGTCTTTTTATGCTTCATTCCACATCTGTACATGTACTCTTGAAAGAAACCTCCAGTAAACTGTGGACCGTTGTCCGTCAACACACTCCTTGGCAAGCCCTCTCTCTCAAATATCTCTTCCAGAAATGCTACAATAGATTGACCCGTGACTTCTCTCAATATTTTGAACTCCGTCCACCTTGAAAACATATCTACTATGGCCAACACAAACCTACCATGACCTCTCCCCATATCCACTGGGCCTAAGATATCCACACACCCTTCGGACCTTCAACTCCTTTCACAGGTTGCACTACAGCAGATATGCTCTTCCCTGACTTTATGCAGTCTACACATCCTCCCACTGTTTTCTCAATCTCGCGGTCCATACCCGTCCACCAATAATCGGCCTTAATTACTCCCTTGGTTTTATACGTATCAATATGGCCTTGATGCGCAATAGCAATTCGTTTTTTTCTAAAACACACTGGAACAACAAGCTTATCCCATCGATATATTAGACCATTCTTCACAAATTCCTCTCTCACCTCCCACAAAGCCCGCTCTTCTCCAGATAACAACCTTTGCTCTGGCCGACCATCCGTGATAAAACTGGTTATCCGCCTCCACATTTCATCAGACAACAACGCTTCAACCCATTCTTCTTTATGAAGTACACCTTCCACCGTAGCAAATACCATACTTTCAACTTCAACAGACTCCTTCTCATCTTCCTCATCACTAATCCTTACTCTAGATGCATGATCGGCCTGCACATTGTCCTTACCGGCTACCACTTCAATGCTAAACTTGTGACATTGCAATCTTGTCACCAAACAGGCAACTCTCCTTGAAACTTTGTCCAACCCTTTGCTTTCAAATATAGCCTTCAGTGGCTTGTGGTCTGTTCTTAACACAAATTCCTGACCCCACTCAAAGTTTTTCAGTTTTTCTATACCCCAATGGCATGCCAAAGCCTCTTTTTCCAAAACCGAGTAGTTCAATTCAGGACCTCTCAACATGCGCGAGGCATGTAACACCACGGATTCTGCACCATCCATTCCCACTTGCGACAGAACCACTCCAATACCAGTTTCACTCGCATCAACAGACAAGATTGTCCTTTTTTTAGTATCATACATGGCTAAGGGTTTTGCCATATCAATCTCAGACTTAATCTCAACAAATTTCTTTTCACACTCTGCATTCCAAACAAATTCCACTCCTTTTCTCAACAATGCTCTCAGCAAGGTAACCTTATCTGCATATTTTTCAATTAAACGATGGTAAAACTCTATTGTCCCCAAAAATGAACTCTGCCTTATTCTTTGGAGACTCCATTCTTTTAATTCCATCTACCAACACTTTTTTGGGCCTTAAACCTTCCTCCGATATTTCGTGTCCTAAATACTCTACTACTTGAGTAGAAAAGACACATTTCTCACTTCGTAAGGTAATACCTCGTGTTCTGAAAATTTCTAAAACCTTATTGAGTTTCCTTTTTAAATCTTCTTCAGTACTGCCACAAACCAACACATCATCCTGGAAGCACCAAACATTGTTAATACCTTTGAATAATCCATCCATGACTTTTTGGAAAACTGATAAAGCTGATATTAATCCGAAAGGCATGCGCCGAAACTGTTAAATGCCTTCGTATGTGATAAAAGCCGTCAGTTTTCGTGACTCGGCATCAAGGTTAATCTGATGATAGGCGCTCGCCATATCCAATTTGGCAAAGTATTTGGCATTTCCTATCCTAGACAGAAGTTCTCCCATATTTGCAAGGGGATGGCGGTCAGCAACCACACATCGATTCAATTCTCTTAGATCTATGCATACTCTCAAATCCCCACCAGACTTTTTCACAACAACCACGGGGGAAATCCATTCAACCGCCTTCACTGGTTCAATAATGCCAGCTTTCTCCAGTTTCTCCAACTCCACTCTCACAGCATCACGCAATGACATTGGTAACGGTCTAAGTTTTGCCGCCACGGGCCTGGAACCCTCCTTCAGCACAATTTTGTGAATCATCCCTTTCAAACACCCAACGCTATTATTAAACACATTTGGATACTTGGCAATGAAACTTTTAGAACTATCATCCAAACTACAGTCCATGGATAGTTTTTCTACATTTAACACTTGTTCTTTACTATTGGGATCTAATTTAATACATAGTCCCCTTTGTTCTCTCCATCCCAACAGCGTCTCACCCTTCTTGGTGATATATATTTTTCCGCGCGTAACCCTGTCTTTAAATTTAAAAGTTGCAGGACAACATCCTACCACATCGATCCTACTGCCACTATAGCCCCCAGGTGTCTTGTCTGACGGGCTTAAATCGTCCATCCTACCTCCCTGCACATTTTCATACACCGCCTTTGACATCAAAGTGATTTTGGAACATGAGTCTGCTAGCATTTTAACTTGGCAACCATTCACTTCCACCCAAGCTGAAGGATGCTTGCATTCATCCATTCCGGAACATTGAACCATATTCACAGTAACAATTTCATTTTCTGAACCTTCATATTCATCTGAGGATGGCCCATCTGGCTCCTCAACCAACATAACGCTCCTCCCAGCACCGACACTGTAATTGGCACAACAATTTGCAAAATGTCCCCATCTTTTACAGATGTTACATATAGCTCTTCTTCCAGGGCAGATCGGAGAATTAGATAGATGGCGGGCACTCCCACACCTAAAACACAGGCGCTCCTGTCTCCTTTTTCCCACTTGTACATTTTCTTTTTGCACAGATTTATTTGCTATTTGGTTACCATTACCACCCTTGCTTTGATACATGTCAGTCGATTTGGCCGTTTTGCCCTTCTTTTTCTTTTGGTCTTTTGCGGTTTCTTTCCTCTTGTCACCTACTTTCAAGACCTCAACCTGTTGGACAGCTTTGGATTTTTTCACAGCAAGTTTTGCCACACATTTCAAAGTATGCTCAATTCTTTTTGCAATCCCAATTACTTCATCTAAGCAAGGGTCATCTTTTAGCCACACTTCCTCTCTGATCCTGTCATTGGGACAATGTAACATGAACTGATCTCTAATATGTTCATCCAGACTTACACCAAATTTGCAGTTCAGCGATAAATGCCTAAGTGCAGTGATGTATTCCTCTACAGTTTCACCCTCATGCTGAGATCTCATACCAAAGTGATAGCGTTCCAACACAGTACTTATCTTTAGTTCAAAATGTTTATCCAGTTTTGCCAATGCTGCATCAAAGTCATTCATACCTTCCTCAACATCCAGTTCGCTCAATTCAGGTAAAGTTTCCAAAATGTGCTGCCCCTCATACCCCAGAAGATGCATAAGCATAGCCAACTTTCTTTCTACTGACATGCCATTGCCACATGTGGCTTTCACATAATGGAGAAAACCTTTTTTCCAGGGCCCCCATTTAATTCTCGGGGGGGCTGGGGTCGGTAAAAACATCTGGGGACCCGGGATTCCGGATAAAGCCATGGTGCCAATCCAAGTCTGTAGTGCTCTCCGAAATCAGCTACCAATCCAACAAAAGCGAAAAACAGAATGTCACTCACTTGCCACCTGCAGCCAATGTTTCAAAATACAAGCGCTCACCTCCTGTAAAAACACTGCTCTCCTCTTAACAATTCCACCATGTGATATCAAAACCAAACATGCGCAATATTGCTTGCAGGTCTCCAGAAGGTAAGCTCAGAGAAGGTTCAGCGCACTTTCCCTTTAGTCCAACGTCATAGGCCAGGTCGGGGGGACAGCTCCTCACCCATAGGCCTGGCGGTTGGAGGTCTCAGTCCGGCTCCAGCTCCTCAGCTCCAGATAACTACTCCCACTCCAGCTGCTGCTTTCCTCTTGCAGCACATCCCATCCTCGTCGCCAATGTAAAGCAATAGACTGGGCACAACAAGTTGAACAAATGGTTTATTGCTTGTAGGGATAAGCTGGGTAGTAGAGACCCCCAACCATCTGCAAAAGTAGACTGACTCCTCAAAGAATCCCATTCTAACACAAAGCTCAGGATTGCTCTGATGTCATCAATAGCTAGGATTCCATCAGTAGAACAAGGAATGGGAATCAGATAACACATTAACATATAATAGAAAAGACATCAACATAACAATAGTCAATGGAGAAGCAGTTAGAGAAGATAGGCAAGATAGAGAGCACCATGGAATAAGGAGGGAGTGAGGGGGAAGACAGACGAGAGCAAGCGGACAGGAAAGAGCGGCAAGCCCTAGTTTGCCACATTTCAGAGCAGCAGTAACACAGTAAATATGTATTCGGTACCCAGTATAGAGGCCACCTAAGTTTGAGAGTCCTGCGAGGGGAGAAAAAAGCCCTAGTTTGCTGCAATTTCATTTATTGAAACAACAGGTGTCCAACTTGGAAATCCGAGCAGAGGAAGCGGAAGGGTGAGCAAGACGCAATAACATACGTGTGGTGGGCCTGCCTGAAGGGAAAGAAGGCTCGGACCCAACGGATTATGTGGAAAATATGATAATTCAAGAAATAGGGGCCATTCGGCTCTCCCAGGGATTTGCGATTGAACAAGCACATAGGGCCCTGATGAAGAGGCCCCAGCCCGGGGCTCCTCCTCGCACAATCATAGCAAAGATCTTGAACTACAGAGATAGGGAAAAGATCCTGGAATTTTTTCAGAAAGGTGGAACTATAACCCGGGCATCGGCGACCATCACTGCATACCCGGACTACATTATGTTGGTACAGAGACAGCGTTATAGCTATGTGGCAGTGAAAAGAAGACTACGAACGGCTGGATTCAAATATATGCTTTTATACACCGCAAAACTCAAGATCCTACACAAAGGCAAAGCACATTTTTTCGAAACCCCAGATGAGGCAGAACGATGGCTGGACACCCAGGGATATCAAGAGTGTAGAGAAGGGAAGGAGCTAGATGGACAGGATAAGTGATCTGACGCCATGTTTGTTGATTCTGGGGGGGAGAGATATTACAAGTGATTATGCCTCAAGGGGGTGTAAAGGGCACGTTATAACAGGGCAAAGGCTAAGTAACTGGCACACTCGATGTGTGGACTTGTTGGACTGGAATATAGAAGTGTGCATGTCAGATAAGAATTGGAGGCGCGCAGTGCTTTGGAGTTAATACAGGAGACATAGGAGATAGCGACCTATCCCCAGTAGGTAGCATAATAGAAATGCCACTGGGGTGATATCTCCCTGCTGTGTCCCGAGTACAGGCAATATCCGGAAAAAGGACTAGATGCGGGGGTGCCTGAGATCCAGGGATGGAGCTGGGCATCAGTTGGGATTGGGGCGGGAGGGTGGGGAGTTGGAATTGGAAAGGTGGGGGCAGGGAGGGAAGTTGGGGAAAGAGTAAGGTTAAAGGGGAGGGAGTTTGAAGTTGGGGAACGAGCTTACATACACGAGCGTTGGCCTTCAAGCAAGACCTGGAGACTTACAACGGGAGAAGTGGGACGTACTTGGATTATGGGGGACCTCAAGGTAATCACTTGGAATGTTAGAGGGCTTAATAGCTACCTAAAAGGGAATAAGGTTATGATGTATCTGGGCAGACAGAAAATAGATATAGTCCTTATACAAGAGACTCACCTCACAAAAGAAAGATAAGAGGTGGTCTGGAAGAAGTGGAAGGGGACAGTCGCCGGTTCGACATATTCAGCCTATGCTAGAGGGGTGATCACCTGGGTAGCACCGCATGTTCGATTCCAGTTACTACAGTCCACAGTGGAAGCAGATGGGAGGATGGTTGCAATAAGGGGGCTGGTGGAAAATAAAGAAATATGCATTATAAATACATATGCCCCGAACCAGGACACAGTGGCATACTTCAAGACCCTATAGAACAAAATTAGCATATACCTAGGAGGGGCGGTGATCTGGGGAGGTGACTTTAACTGCACACTAAACCCGAAAGTAGACAGATCAGAAAACAAAATAGATAGACCCACCCCTGCTTCCAGGGCATTGCAGTCATTGTTGACAGACTTCAGGTTCGAGGATGTATGGAGGGTGCGCCATCCACAGGACAGACAGTATTCACATTACTCTGCCCCACAAAATTTGCACACTAGGCTAAACTATATGTTTGCCACACAGGAGCTACTGGGAGAAATAACACAGACAGAATACAAAGTGAGGGTCCTAACAGACCACTCGCCACTGGTCCTAATGTGGCAATATCGACCCCCAAGAGCTAAGATACCAACAGGGCGCCTCAGAGCTGAGGCACTAAAAGATATGGGCCCTCATTACAACACTGCCGGTATCCAATGGCGCTATTAGCACCATGGTTGCTGCCGGTATTGTAACGAGTCCGCCATGGTGCAATGGGAAATTACCACCCCATTCCAAGGTTGGCGGGGCAGTAATTCACCATGCACCATTGGCCCTTCCCTATTCCCATTTTTGCCACTTAGGGCTCAATGGGAATGGGGAAGGTGGTAATTACGGTACCGCAAATTGCGGTACCGTAATTACCTTCAAGGTCCCTTTGCGGGTCCCTACTTTAACGGCTGGTCCAGACCAGCCGTTAAGGTCGGGAACCGCAAAGGGACCTCGTAATTAGGCGCTAACGGGTTAAAGACGCTGCAGCCTTTTACGGCACCGTTAACCCCTTAGCGCCAGGGTCGTAATGAGGCCCATAATGTTCAGGGAGGATCTGAGAGAAGAAATAATAAGTTACTTTGAGACCAACACTGGAAGTGTTAAGTCAGCTGGTACAGTGTGCAAAGCCTTAAAAGTGGTAGTGAGAGGGATAGCTATAGCTAAATCCATGGGACTACAAGGAGGGATATTAACAGAACTTCAGGTAGCGGAAACAGAGCTAGAAACAGCGTTGAGCAGAGAGTGTAACACCAAGGACGATACAAAATCATACTCAGGCTGCAACAGAAATGTGCGCAACAATGGGAAAGACTATGCAATCTAAACTACAAAATGTACATAGAGAGACAGCATGCGTGAGGAGACGAACCAGGGGGGATGCTGGCATGGTTATACAAAAACAAAACCCACAGACCTACAATCAGAGCAATAACAAGGGAGGATGGGCAGATAGTGGACACCCAAGAGGGTGTGAATCGTGAGTTTCTAGAATACTATCAACAATTGTATGGGGATGAAGGAGGAAGCACCCACAGAGAAATAAGGGAAACACTGGAAGACATAGGCATGCCACGAATCAGCGTGGAGGAGCAAGAGGATTTAGATGCCCCGATCACCCTAGAGGAACTAGAAGAAGTGGTAGTGCAGCTACCCTCTGGTATGACTCTGGGGGCCGATGGACTCCCTAGTGAATTTTATAAAATGTATAGAAATTAGGTGCTTCCCCCGCTCTTAGCAATGCTAAATGAGGCATACGAAACAGTAAGGTTGCCAGAATCCCTAAGAGAGGCGATCATTATACCACTCCCTAAACCCGGAACTAATACAACTAATACACACTGATCAGACCAGGTATGTGCCACATGGGAATATATCCGATAACCTCAGACGACTTCACAGAGTTATAGAACACACGAAGGGGGACGTGGGCGAGATTGCAATTGTATCATTGGACGCAATAAAAGTCTTTGATTCAGTCAAATGGCCTTGGCTGATTGCAGCCCTGACTAATTATGGGATAAGGCCTGAGTATCTATAATGGGTCAAACTGCTATGTAGTGCACCACTGGCCAGGGTTAAAATGGGAGCAATAATATCGGAGAAGTGGCAACTTAGTAGGGGTACTAGACAGGGATGCCCGTGGTCCCCTATGTTGTATATCTTACTGCTAGAGCCCCTGGCGATATATCTAAGGTAGCAGTATGACATAATAGGGATTAACATAAAAGGGGAACCACACTTAGTCTCCTTGTACGCTGACGATATGCTGTTGTATTTATGATACCCTGAAGAAAACCTCCAATATGTTCTGGAAGTGATCGAGCGATTTGCGTCGCTATCTGGCATAGCAGTGAATCCAAAAAATTGTGTATATTTCCGCTGGGTAGGTATGTAGGGATCCCGCGAGATCAATTACCAATTCTACAAATACCATGGGAGGTAAACACGTTCAGGTATCTTTGGATAGACATTTACCATACGGTGGAGGCAGAGCACCAACATAATACTGAGAAAGAGGTCAATAACATCGAAAATAGTATGAGGTTCTGGGCAAAGCTCCCCTTGGCGATGATGGAAAGAGGGGCCATGCTGAAAATGGTAGTTCTGCTGAGATTATTGCATTATTTTGGGAACATACCATATTTGATACCAAGGCGATTTTTCGTTAGGATACATAGCATATGTAGGGAATTTCTCTGGCACGGGAAGAGGAACAGATTTGCCCTTTGGAAGTTACAAAATTCGTATGATAAAGGGCGTATAAAACTGCCAAACTACGAGATCTACTATCTAGCTAGACAACTACAATATGTGGCAAAATGGTTATCATAAGATCCAACCTCAGAATCTAGATTGTTTAGACTGGAATGTGCCCCGTTCTTCCGGAAAGAAATGATATGGCTGCCCAAATTAGATATGAAAGAGCGCCCAGAGATGATGACACTGGGATGGAAAGTATGGTATAAGGCCTGTCAGGTAATAGAGAACCCATCCCTGTGTTCCCCGCAAGTGCCACTTGTCGCATTGACGGGAAAAGAAGGCCAATTAATGAAGATGATCAGAAAGCACTGGGAACCGGTAGGGATAGCAACAGTGGGAGACATATGGCAAGAGGGGAGGATAAAAGAAATTGGGATGTTGGTGGAGGAAACAGGGTTGCATACGGGACAATATATTACATATCATAGAATGGTGCGGCGGATCAAAGAGACATGGTCTGGAATAGTACTAGAGGAGCAACCGGACATTGCCATAGAAATGATATACGGCATAGCAGAAGGAGGGCACAAGATATCCAGGATATATGAGCTGGTGATGTCCAAAGTGGGAAGTAAGTGGTACAACTGAGACAGGACTGGGAGGAAGAAGTGGGTGCCCCAATGAGTAATGGGATGTGGGAGCGGGCCCAAGGGTACCACAAGAAAGTGTCAAGGAATGCGAGGCTACTGCAAATACAACTATATATAACCCACAGGGCTTATATGACACCCCAGAGGATAGCTAAATTTAAAAATGCAGAAGGACAAACATGCCCCAAATGCGGCGAAGAAAACGCTGGGATGATGCATATGTTCTGAGAAATTTTGGGGAGAAGTAGCCCACAGATTAGAAGAAAAAGGGATTAAGATAACTGTTGAAATAGCATGAGCATGTCTGGTAGGAGGGTTCCCCAGACCACGTAAACTAAAACATGTAAGTAAATTAAAGGATTTGGCATATATACTTGCGAAGCGTAGAATTGCCATGGGATAAAAGGAATGCTCTAGACCAAGGATAGAAATATGGTGCAAAGACCTTCAGAAATGGGCAGAAGCTGAAACAGCAGTATGGCAGGAAGCTAGTAATACTGGAGTGGATGAAGAAGCAGAAACCCTGACAGCCTGGAAACATTTAATAGCCACATTGTTTGGGCCCACTCAGGACTGGTCGAGTGACCAGGACCCAGCTGAGAATATAGAAGAGGGAAACCCTCTGCAAGGCGAAGAAGCAGATCGCGAAGTAGAGTAGGCTCGAATGGGGGGGAGGGAACGGGAGACGCAGTAGACAGTGATTGAGTTGTACAAAATTCGAAATACTGTAACATGTACTGCAAGTTTGGTTGTGTGTTGTTTGTTTGCGATAAAATCAATAAAATTGTTTAAAAAATAAAAATAAAATACTGACAGTCTAAGGGCAGTAATGAATTCTTTTGAGCTCTGCCTTTAGAGGACATGCTAGGTTGTCATGTAAATAGTCCTGATCACTAACAGATCAGTAAACTTTGGATTCAGTCTTGGTGGAAATTTAAAATGCATTTATTCAAATTTTCTCTTGGAAGGAGCTCAAAGGTAGGGGAATCTCATTAATTCAAAGGCCTTTCCAGAAGGCCCTTTGTTCTGTGAGCCCTATATGTTCCATGATTAAAGGCAAAACAATGTTATTCTCTTCAGATGGCCTAGACAAATCTCATGGGAAACAAAAACCTTCGCCATTTCAGCATGTAAGCAGGGCTAAAGTGGAGTTTAACTGTGGTGGAGTCAGCAAGAGAAACTACAAAACAGCCTTCCTAAGCCAACTCAAGACACCATATGATTTTGTATGCATGGAAGGCGTATTCACTTCTATTGAATTGATGGGCTATAAGCCATTCTCATCAAATACTTTGCAATCATCAAACTCCTTTTTGTTTAACATATCCCACCCCGAAGGCACATTGCAATTAAAGACATTGGCCCTCATTACGACCCTGGCGGAAAGGGGAAAACGATGGCGGAAAAGCAATACCGCCATCGAAAAGCGCTCGGTGCGACTATGACCCGTCACCGCAAAGTACGAAGCCATTAGCGACACCGTAGTGAACGCCAACGCTAACTGCACTAAGCACGCGCGCGCGCACCATGCCAAACCGCAAACACCACCATGGTGCAACGGTACGCCAATTCCGACCCTAGCGGACATGTACCTAACGCCATCAGGCATGGCGGAATGGACCATCCCGCCATGGCGAGAAATACGGCATCGTGAACCAACCGTAAATGGCCCACTGAGTGCCTGTACTCCACTCCCTGGCCACATTGCACAACTCCTGGCAGGCGCAATGTACTCACACCATGCAACCAGTGAAATCTACAATTCACCCATGCATGCCAACGTAGAAATGCATGCAGGTGTTCAAAGCGCCCCGTGAGTGGGCATCCATGTACGGCATGTCACCATAGCCGTACTGATGCAGCACAGGCATGTGAAGGTACAAGACATCAAAATGGAAATCAAGAACACATGACACAAAACAACAGTAGTCCCCCATCGCTTGCCACCAGCGCAAGGCAACATCCAAAACAGCATCCTGAGGGGGATTGCACCAGCCCTGTACTCTTGCCAGTAAACAAACCAACCATCAGCAGAAGCATGTACCACACAAGTTGGCAGAGTGACTGAGCAGCCAGGCACATCCCAAGAGGGGCCGATGGGAGCTGCAGGGCACAGATGGCATCAATACAGAAGCTATTCCAATGGACATGACCCCAGTCCCCCTCCAACAAACGCACGCAAACACAGGCACCTGTGACCAGCCACATTCTGAACATCCCATCATACCATCAATCGACCTGGCTGACAGGCACCAGTCGGCCAAAAGCCAATCCCCCGCCCCTGAACAGCACATCATGTAAACAGTCACAATGGCAGCCCCTATCCGTGACCACACTGTGCTACGTAGGCAAAAGCGGCCAGTACTGTACCACACAACTCAACTCAGAAGGCGGAACACAATGCAGATCATCTCGCAATACATACCGCCACAAATCGAAAATCGCCACATCACCTGCAAAGAATAACGCAACACGCCAAATATCGGAATACAATTTAAATGCACATCCAAATGACAAAGGCCTCACAGCAATTTGTAAAATAACACCAAAACATCCATCATCACCGAGGGCTGCATCTGCAATAATTGACCAGCTTCCACTTGTGTGACGCCCTGTACCATCATGGCACACAGGGCCAACATCAACGTTCCAAAAGGCAACATGGAAGCGGCAAGAACCGCAGGTCCGTCCCATGAGGCAGGCACTAGTCCAGCTGAAAGGCCGAAATGTTGCACCTAGCCACCAGAACAGCGTAAGGGCATGTGGCCCATTGGCGATCGTCCCATAAGATCGTAATGGTGCTCCACTGATTCACCCGAAGCTGCAGGTGTCGAGAGTAAAATCCATCTGGAGGAGTGGCGTACAGATGGCATCTGCAATAGGGCAGGAGATACCTGTCACCAAAATGAAACACAAATTAACCGATTGCACTACAGGACACATGATGCATCACTATCTTCATTCAACACACCAAATCCACACCCATATGCATGCTAGCCCACTCCAAAGGAATATACACACCCCTAAATCAGTATCGATACATAACGAAACCAATCGAGGTTAATACACCATTGGCAACGTCGGTTACTGTGCATGCGTCCGTCAAGATAGAACCCATGACATGGGATTAGTAACGTGCCTAGACACAAGTGTATGAAGGCGCGTCGAGACAGGGAGGATCCGACAAGGGCAGATAGACGTAAGTCCCACTATGGCAGCCTTGCATCACATAGCGCAGGGGAAGGGGATTGAATCAAAAAACACATGTACATGGCAGACCCTAAATGGAATCATCTGTCCATGCATCCATTCATCATTCCCTCATCCCGCAATGAAAACGCATGAACATTCACTCACATAATATGTGAAACTTCCATCGCGTCTGTGCGTAATGCAGTCTGCAAAAACCACTGTGCTCCTGGCCGGATCTGTAGTGTCGTGAAGCTAGATGGACTTGGGAACGTCCTGCCTTATCGTCCACTACGCTATTGCGCATCCCATTCAATTCATGTCATTCATTGCTTGCTCGTTATGGGCCCTGTCCCAAGGACATTCAACAATAGAACGTTACATTTCCAGGCAGACCTGTGGGCGTCTCCTCACCGCTACTTCGCAACCAAAAATCCTGGCCTTCGAATTCCTCACTTGCAACATTACGTCGAAAAGGCTTCTGTGAACGCTTGCATTCACAATTACATCAATGTAGTGCGGCTGTGTGTCATAATGCTAACTGGCTGCAATCACAAATGGGACGCCACGCCCGTCGGTGAAGTACGATACTGTGCTGCATGAGGGTCGGCCATCGATCGAGCCCTACATACCACTGACTCTTCACAGGTATGTAAGCGGCTGCAATCATAGCATGTGTAACAATGGGAGCATAGCATGAAAATCAGTCAAAGTACATCACACTGCCATCGGGATTTGATACATGATTCCAATCCCAAGATGCCATGCGGCCAAATGCAGCCTTACGTGCGGGACGTGCTCGGCCAGAAGGGATTGCATCCGCCACAGATTCATTCAATCAGCACAGGTGGAGGCCATACAGGCCGACAGCACATATATAGCAGACCCAAACCCCTCCCACAACCACTCCCACTCCAAAATGCTACCGGCAGGACTAGCGATGTTGGGCCTGGGGCACCAGATAGCACTGCAAGTGCTACAACTACAAGAAGACGACGAACAACAACAGGTACAACAACCGGGCGCACAGGGGAGACGGAGGAGAAGGAGGAGGAGGAGGGCAAGGCAGGGTCAGCAAGGCCCACAAGCACTGCCACTACCAACACGCAGGCGGCCCGCAATCCCACGCCTCCGAGCTGATCCGTTCAACCTCACTGCTGAGCAGATCCACACCCTCTACCGTTTGGACCGGGACACCATAATCGCCATTGTGGACATGACACATGCTGACCTCGTGAGCATGATAGATAGCCCAACCGCCATCCCACCCCTACTGAAGGTGGTGTCTGTACTCCACTTCCTGGCCACAGGCACCTACCAGCACACAGTGGGACAGTTGCATGGCATTTCACAGCCACTGTTCTCACGGACACTCTCCCAAGTGCACGATGCCCTCCTGAAGCACGCCGACGACCACATCACACTACCACGCACGTACCAGGAGATTACCAACGCAAAGGTGGGATTCCATGCACTTGGCGGCATCCCGGGTTGCATTGGTGCCATCGACTGCACCCATGTTGAATTGGTTGTCCCACATGCCATGGAGGTCCAGTACCGCAACCGGAAACAATTTCATTCAATCAATGTGCAAATGGTGTGTGACTCCAACAAGATCTTTACGCATTGTTGTGCCAGATTTCCAGGATCTACCCATGATTCTATGGTCCTGAGGAACACAAGAATACCACGCTACATGGAGCGACACGCAGGGCACAGATCCTGGCTACTCGGTGAGTCTCATTCCATGCATGACATCGTGGCCCATTTGATGCGTCAATGACCTTGCAGGAGGGGGGGGGGGCTACTTAGCACTATCATTCCACTGACACCCTTTATTCGTCCCATACAGGTGATGCCGGGTATCCACTGAAGAGATGGCTCCTTACACCAATCCGGAACCCACAGAACCAGCATGAGGAGGACTACAACCATGCCCACTCACGTAGCCGTGTGGTCATTGAACAGGCATTCGGCCTACTGAAGGCTCGTTTCCGCAGCCTCAGCAGGTCTGGCGGGGCACTCATGTACAGCCATGAGAGGGTTTCTAAGATGGTCATGGCATGTGTCATGCTGCACAACATGTGCATACGTAGGAATGTGCCCATGCCCCCTGACGCTGTACTGCATGCACCTGAAGATGATGATGATGAGGGTGGGGATGTGGAGGCACCCCAAGGAGTCCATGAGGCACAGGATGCACGTGCAATCCGACAGAGCATCATAGATGCATGCTTCTAGCAACCACGCATGGTGCCTATTACACGGAAAGGGGACCTGTGGCACTGTGTGTGTGTAGTACAGGCACATAGTGGACTGTACGCCTATGAAGGCCTCGTACGCAAATATCAATGTCCACACATGTCATTGGATGATAATGAAGTGCTGTATTGTTAATGTGATTTGATTCATACACCCTATGGACCCGCCACCCAGTGAAGCCCAACACACCCCCTCCACCCTACTTCCTCCCCCCCCAACACCAGTGTCCAAATATGCATGCTGCCCGTGGGTAGACGCTATTGCAAGCCCCCTCTACGGGTATCAGGGGCACCCCTGCCCGTGGAGCGCAGGTTCCTGCCAGATCTGCGTTGGGGGCTGCCCTGGACGGAACTTGCCACGGATGACGTCTCTGCCTGCTCGCGTCCATGCATGTCTCTGAGGGTTTGTGAGAGCTCCGAGAGCACACGGCGCACAGCAGCAAGTTCAGCACAAACGTCTTTGGACGTCGCATTCAGTTCCCCCCTCAGGCTCTCGGTGCTTTTCTCCATTTGTGCTCTCAGGCTCTCGGTGCTTCTCTCCATTTCTCCCCTGAGGCTCTCACTACTTTTCTCTATTTGTGCCCTGAGTGTCTCGGTGGATGTTTCCATGGCTGCCCTGGAACCCCCGCATTCATTCGCATGGTCCTTGAGTAGCGTGGACACTTCCTGCTGTTGCTCGATCAGCAGGTCGAGGGACTGTTGCCTCTGCTGGGCCATGGACATTTGCGGTGGTGTGACAGGGGGGCTGCTCAACACATGTTGCCTTGGCACAGGACTTGTGGGGGTTGGCCAGTCGTCGTCTTCTGGGTGCCCCTGCGTGGTTTCGTCATGGTGTAGGGGATGGGACATGCAGGGGGATTGGGAAAGGTCATGGATGGTACCTACGTCGCCAGCACTGTTTTCCGTGTCGGAGCATGCTGGCATGACAGCTGTGTCACCTATGGTGCTGCTACCACCAGAGGCAGTGCCATCAGATACGTTCTTTGGGGGGACCTGTGGTGCTGGGGTTGTGGACTTGCTGGCTGCTGGGGTGCCTGTTGCAGTCCCCTCCAGTGTGCTGGCACTTGATTCCTGCTGCTGCCGTGTCTTGATCCTTGCACCTGAGGTGGAGGCTCTTGGGACGTTGGTCCTGGCCCTCTTTGCAGGCGTGCTGGTAGGGGTGTCCTGCAGCTCGTCGTTGGTATCGGACCCTGTGGTGGAGTAAAGAGGGGCGAACGTTAGTTATGGGTCTGTCGGATTTGGAATGGCAACGTATCAAATGCATTGGGGTGGTACATGAGGCTGATATGGGACTGGGCCTTGGAGGTGGTCTCATTTTCGTGTGGATTGAGGATGCATTCATTTGGCTGCCTGCAGTTAGGGGGTGCATGCTGCACATGTAGGGGTTGTTTATGGCATCTTGATTAATTTGTTTATTCATTCTGACTTTTAGAGGGCGCTGTCAGGGCAAAGTATGTATTGCACTATGGGGTCACATGGTACTGCACATGTTCGTGGTTTGTGGATTTCGCATTGTTTCTCTTGGCCAACCTACCTGATTCTCCGGATGTCGGCACTCCTTTCTCCATCCCTCCGACTCCCTCTATGCTCTCCATTCCTATGGTGGAGGCGCAGATCTCCTCCCAGGGGGTCAACTTGATGGGCGACTCTGATCCCCCCCCGGTAGCTGTGGCGATGTTCCTGTTCGCAGAAAGTATGCTGCGTACGCGGATCCGCAGGTCGTCCCACCGCTTGCGACATTGCTGTGGCGTGCGGGGTGTTGTCCCCACCGCACTTACGCGCTGTGCCACAAGGGCCCATATGGCCTTCTTGTTGGCAAGGGCCGTCCTGGTCATTTGACTGGAGAAGACGACGGCGGCATTTTCCTGCAGGGTCTCGGTCAGCACGGTCAGTTCCTCTCGGGAGAAGTGGACCTGCCGCTTGCGATCACACGCTTTCTTGGCTACCTTTCCCATATTTATTTTTTTAACTGGGGTTGCTAACGGGTTGGGATGTGTGTCAGGGTCGGATTTTTAATGGTTGTGTTGGGATTCGGATTTTATAGTTGTGCGGCGTGCTGTTTCCCGTTCCGGCCACATGCTTTTACTTCCGTTTCCGTATATTTACGGTGCCCGTAATTTGCGGTGCCCGCTCATTACGGTGCCCGCTCATTACGGTGACCGCTAAGATGGGTGGCGGTATTGCACCTGGTGCAGCGTACGGCGGCGGTAAGGGCCGTTTTGGGGTCATTTCCGCCATCGCAGCCTTTCGGATTCCGCCATGGCGTAATGCTCGTGCCCGATGGGTCGTAATTAGCCGCACTTTGCTCCTTCGTGCAATGGCGGAAACGCTATTTACGCTGTTGCGGTCCGGTCAGTCAATTTCCGCAAGGGTCGTAATGAGGGCCATTAAGTGATCTTTTCATTTCGTCATGATTAACTACCGATATGCTCCATTTTTTAACAATTTGCAATTGAGCTTATTGTTACTCTCACCTGGTATCCACAGGGACGCCACCCAGCCGGGTTACTCGCTGGTATGCTTCTCAGATTTGCCCTGATGTGCTCTGCGGGGAAGGTTCTGCCTTGTGGTAGAATTAGGCGTGCTCTCCGTCCTGCCTTCTTTGCAGGGGCGCGTGGTCTTTCATGGGCAAGTGCAGTCCAGTTACTTCACTGATGCCTGCCCGTTTGATATTGTTCAGGTAGGTCTTATTGCTGTTCTTTAGTTTTGTTGCTATTCTGCATGCCTTTCTTTGTTTAAAATGTCTCTTTTTTCTCCCTTAAGTATGCAGAGCTTCAGCACGGTGAACTGGCTTGGTTGAGCCCCGCTGGTAAATGATGGCACATTAAGAGCGCTATGATGTGGTAAGTAAGTGCTATGCACAGCTCTGCAAAGTCTTGCCTTTGCTAACCTGTGTTTTCCTTCCTTGTAGGTCGCGGTGTTCTTCAGCGCGAGTGGAATGTCCGGAGTGGTGCCAGCCGAGAGGCGACTAGCCAGGTAAGCCTTTTGAGCAGTTTGTAATTTGTAAATGTCTCTACAGCTTTCTTAAATGTTGCCTCTATCTTCCTCTTTCAGGTCTTTCTGTCCGGGAGGTGTGCAGATTCGAGGAAGCTGTTCTCAGTAGCTGCGAGTGTTTAAAGATGAAGACTGCAGGTAAGATGATGCTGCTGCTAATGATGTTCCTTTTGTTTCCTTGCAGGTTCTGCTTCTCCGAGGTTTGAGGGAATAGCTGGACACAGTGAGCGTCACGTTGCAAGCTGCAAAGTAACACGAAGCATGTTCTGCAGTCAGGGTGTGGTTTATATAGCCCAGGTAAAGTAGTACCAGGGAAAGTAGTTCAAGGCCTGCCACACCCAAAACACTAGACCACATAGCTTGGTTCTTTGAGAACCAAGCTATGTGGATGCCTCCATGTTGGCTGACAATACAATAAAGTAGTTCCCAAGCACATTGTTGTTCATGGTGTATGAGCCTGGCGCCATAGGCACCAGGACTGGCCCCATGAGGGCTTTTGTAGAGGATGCCAGGCTCTAGAGGCCCGAGTCCTGATTCTACCTGGCCAATGGGTTTGCCAGAGGGGGTTTTGGGCGAGGACCGTGACAGCACTCCCCCCTAAGGCTCCTCCCATGGTGTTCCTTCTGTCTGTCCCAGGTTTGGTTGGAAAGTTCAGATGGAATTTCCTGATTAGACGTGGTGCGTGGATATTCTCACTGGGCTCCCAGGATCTATCTTGTGGTCCAAATCCTTTCCGATCGTCGAGATAATATAGCTTGGTCCTCGAGTATTTAGAGTCCATGATATCTTTGACTTCGAATTCTGGTTCTCCGTCAACAAGTATGGGCTTAGGTGGTGTCCCAATCCGTGTGCCGGGTTGCATTGGTTTCAGGAGGGACACATGGAATACCGGGTGGATGTGTAGATTAGGTGGTAAATCCAGTTTCACGGCTGCTGGGTTGATAATTGCCTTAATGGTATAAAGTCCTAAGAATCTGGGATGAAAGGTCCGGGTTCCCTTGATGGGTACGAATTTAGCGGCTAACCAAACTTTGTCTCCTACTAGATACTCAGGGGCCTTTTTCTGTTGTTGGTCGGCGATTCTCTTTTGATTTTCTTTGGCATGAATAAGGTGTTCCTTTGCCCTTTTGAAAGCCTGAGTAATGGTTGTGTGTAGAGTCTTTACCGCTGGCATTTCCAAGCTGGTTGGAAGGTCTAGTTCAGAGATACATGGATGTCTGCCATGAAGGGTATAGAAGGGCATTTGAATGCAAAGAATTGTTATATGCATATTCGGCTATCCATAGTGGGTCTTTCCAATTCCTTTGTTCGTGGTGCAGCAGGCACCGTAAATATTGCTCGAGTGTCTGATTGATTCTCTCGGTTTGGCCGTCCGTTTGGGGATGGTGAATGGTAGATAGCCGAACGTCGATCTGCGCCACTGCACAGCATTTTTTCCAGAAGTTTGAAACAAACTGGCTGCCTCGATCAGAAATCAGAACCGAAGGGAAGCCATGTAGCTTAACCACGCCCTCGAGGAACACTTTTGCTAAAGTGGCTGCGTCAGGGAGGGCTTTGAGAGGAATAAAATGGGCCATTTTCAAGAATAGGTCCACAACTACAAGGATGGTTTTGAACCCTTGGCTTGGAGGTAGATCAGTGATGAAGTCAAGGGGAAGTATGTGCCATGGAACTGGAGGAATGTCCAATGGTTGTAGGAGACCAGATGGTTTTTGTTTCGGTGATTTATTTTGTGCGCAGACACCGCAGGACTGAATATACTGAATGTTGTCCTTACGCCGGGTAGGCCACCAAAAGTTCTCTTTCACCTTAGCTAGGGTTTTGGTGATCCCAGGATGCCCTTCGATCAATGAATCGTGATAGTTTGAAATAATATGCTGTTGTAATTCCTTCTTGGGTACATATAGGCGATCCCAAAAAAGGGTAGGTGGTCCTTGAGGGTATATTGTTCTCCTTGAGTTTGCCATGCGAGGTAGGCATCAGGATTCATTGCCCGTTGGATTTCTTTTCATAGTTCTGCTTGTGTTAAGGCTTTCGTGATACCCAAGAGTTTGTCTTCAGGTATAATAGGTACTGGGTCTGGTGTTGTATATACTTTTTCATCTATGCCCTACGAGATGAGGCATCTGCCTTTCCGTTTCTGACTCCTAGTCGAAATGTGATTACATAATCATATTCGGCGAAGAAAAGGGCCCACCGTAATTGGCGCGAGGACTGGGCCTTGGGTGTTTTGAGATATTGCAGGTTTCGGTGGTCTGTGATGACTGTAATGGTGTGTCTGGCCCCCAGAAGGTAGTGTCTCCAGGCTTTAAAGGCGGATTTGATAGCCAGGAGTTCCTTGTCTGTGATGGCATAATTAATCTCTGGAGGTGAGAACTTTTTCGACCAGAAGGCCACAGGATGTAGCTGGCCGGTTTCCGGGTCTCTCTGTGAAAGGACAGCCCCCATTGCAAGACTGGACGCATCAGTTTCAACGACATAAGGGAGGTCTGGACGAGGATGTCGCAGGATTGGAGCGGAGGTAAACCTTTGTTTAAGTTCCTGAAAGGCTTCTTCTGCTTCTTCGGTCCAAGCAAACTTTTTATTGTTTTTTCATGATAGTACTGTGATTGGGTGCACAACCTGAGAGAAGTCTAGGATGAACCGGCGGTAGAAGTTTGCAAAGCCCAGCATGCTCTGTACCCCTTTCAGAGATGTCGGTGAAGGCCATTTCAGAATGGCATCTACCTTATGCACGTCCATTCTGATGCCTCCTGGAGTAAGGATAAAACCAAGAAATTCTACTTCGGTGACGTGAAAAAAGCATTTTTCAAGCTTTGCAAACAAGCGATGTTGACGGAGCTTGGTGAGGACTGAACAAACGTGCCTGACATGGTCTTGTTCCGAGGCTGAGTATATTAAGATGTCGTCTATGTACACTAAGGCGCACACATCAATAAACTCCCTTAAGACGTCATTCATGAAATATTAGAATGCTGCAGGAGCGTTGCATAACCCGAAGGGCATGACTTGATTTTCAAACAAGCCGTACTTAGTACGGAAGGCGGTTTTCCATTCATCTCCTTTTCTGACTCAGACCAGGTGGTACGCTCCTCGAAGGTCCAATTTGGTATAAATCTGGGCATCTTTAACTTGGTCTAGCATATCAGGGATAAGTGGCAACGGGTAACCGTTCTTCACGGTGATCTGGTTCAATCCGAGGTAGTCAATGCAGGTTCTCAAGTCTCCTTCCTTTTTCGGTACGAAGACCAAAGGACTGGCTGCGGGGGACTTCGAAGGATGGATAAATCCATTTGCAAGGTACTGGTCTAAATAGGATTTCAAATGAAAGTTTTCTGGTTCTGTGAGAGCGTAGATCCTGCCGCAAGGGATTTGTGCACCAGGAACAAGGTCGATCTGACAGTCATAGGGCCTGTGCGGCGGCAATGTATTGGCTTGGTCCTTTCGGAAAACATCCTGGAAATCATGGTATTCACTTGGCAAGGTATTAGTTGCTCCCAGGGTTGATACTATTGCTCCGGGAGTCATGGGGATACAGACGTCGGGTTTCTCCTCTTGGTAATAGCAGGCAGGGGAGCAGTCACTGGGGAAGGTTAATTTTCGTGCCCGCCAGTCTATCAAAGGGTTGTGAGCAACCAACCATGGCATCCCTAGTATTAGCCTGAACTGAGGTGCCTTGACGAGATCGAATGAAATAGACTCCCGATGTCCGTCCTGACACAGTAAGGTTACCCTGGCTGTGCACTGGGTTACTGGTCCGGAAGCGATTTCTGTCCCATCCACGGTGGTTACCTTGTCCATAGTTGGCTTAGAACACAAAGGAAGCCCCATCTCTGCTGGCAGTTCTTGATCAATATAATTTCCAAATGCCCCGCTATTGTTGTATGCTTCAACGGCATGCATTCTTGACGACTGTTGGTGGTTAATTAAGATCACTGGTATTGCAAAGTGCGAGGTCAGCAACTCTTTCTTCTCACTCGACAAACTGACCTCTACCTTTGTCGAGCTTGGTAGTTTCCCGATTCCTTAGCTTCATCCTTCTCTGTGGCCCCAACTGTTCTTCTTGGAGGTTTTACTGGACAGTCCTTCAGGAACTGTCCTGGTTTCCCACAATACAAACAAAGCTTTTGTTGTCTTCTTTTGTCCCGCTCTTGTTTTGTTAATGTAGTCCATATCCCTCCAATCTGCATGGGTTCTACAGCATTTTCAGGTACACGGGGTGTGTTTTCCCTTGGTCGAACATACACGGTCCGAGGGTCCGTCTTAGACCGGTCTGCCTTTCGGTCCTGCAACTGGTGGTCTAGCTGCATGACCAGATTTATGAATTCTGCACAGTCTCTGGGTGGATCAACCACCTGGGCTAAGAGCTCACTTTAATTCGCCTCGTAAGCCTCGATGGAATAACGTGACTCTTTTTTTTCCTGGCCACCTAGCTTCGGCAACCAGTCTGTTGAAGGAAGCAATGTACTTTAACAAGTCCTGATTCCCCTGTCGGAGGGACAAGAGTTCATTGTCTACTGCTTGTTCCTGGGTATGGCGAGCAAAAAGTTTTTCCATTTCTCTCTGGAACCCCCCAAAGTCATGTAATAGAGGATCGTCATGGGTTACCAACGGCACCGACCAATCTGCTGCACTACCACTCAGGTATGATAAGACAAAAGCTACCCGAGCTTGCTCGTTTGGAAATGCTCCAGGCCTACAAAGAAAGTAATGGCGGCACTGACTGATGAATGCAGCATACTTCCGTGGGTCACCTGAGAACCTTTCTGGTGGTGCCAGGGGCACTGTTCCAGGTAACGTGATCTGTACCGGAGTGGGTGGTATGGCGGGGTTTTGCATCGTTGGATTGCTTGCAGGTAGAGGCGTCTGTCCTGCCTGTGATTGCAAGTATTGCCTGCTAATCTCTTCAGTGCATTCTTTGGTCACTATTAGGTCTCTCCGGAGGGCATTAGTCTCTTGTCGGGCAGAATGAACCTCAGCACAAAGCTTTCCTAGTAATTGGGCCAATTGGTCCATTTCTGATGTCTCCATGGCGCCCAGGTGGATTTGTTATGGTAGGCTTCGTGTTCTGTTACGCTCACCTGGTATCCACAAGGACGCCACCCAGCCGGGTTACTCGCTGGTATGCTTCTCAGCTTTGCCCTGATGTGGTCTGATGTGGTCTGCGGGGAAGGTTCTGCCTTGTGGTAAAATTAGGCGTGCTCTCCGTCCTGCCTTCTTTTCAGGGGCGCGTTGTCTTTCATGGGCGAGTGCAGTCCAGTTACTTCACTGATGCCGGCCCATTTCATATTGTTCAGGTAGGTCTTATTGCTGTTCTTTAGTTTTGTTGCTATCCTGCATGCCTTTCTTTGTTTAAAATGTCTCTTTTTTCTCCCTTAGGTATGCAGAGCTTCAGCACGGTGAACTGGCTTGGTTGAGCCTCGCTGGTAAATGATGGCGCATTAAGAGCGCTATGATGCGGTAAGTAAGCGCTATGCACAGCGCTGCGAAGTCTTGCCTTTGCTAACCTGTTTTTGCCTTCCTTGTAGGTCATGGTGTTCTTCAGCGCGAGTGGAATGTCTGGAGTGGTGCCAGCCGAGAGGCGACCAGCCAGGTAAGCCTTTTGAGCAGTTCGTAATTTGTAAATGTCTCTACAGCTTTCTTTAATGTTGCCTCTATCTTCCTCTTTCAGGTCTTTCTGTCCGGGAGGCGTGCAGATTTGAGGAAGCTGTTCTCAGTAGCTGCGAGTGTTTAAAGATGAAGACTGCAGGTAAGATGCTACTGCTAATGATGTTCCTTTTGTCTCCTTGCAGGTTCTGCTTCTCCGAGGTTCGAGGGAATAACTGGACACGGTGAGCGTCACGTTGCAAGCTGCAAAGTAATACGAAGCATGTTCTGCAGTCAGGGTCTGGTTTATATAGCCAGGGTAAAGTAGTACCAGGGAAAGTTGTTCCAGGCCTGCCACACCCAAAACACTAGACCGCATAGCTTGGTTCTTAGGGAACCAAGCTATGTGGATGCCTCCATGTTGGCTGACAATACAATAAAGTAGTTCCCAAGCACATTGTTGTTCATGGTGTATTAGCCTGGCGCCATAGGCGCCAGGACTGGCCCCATGAGGGCTTTTGAAGAGGATGCCAGGCTCTAGAGGTCCTGACTCCACCTGGCCAATGGGTTTGCCAGAGGGGGTTTTGGGCGAGGGTCGTGACACTTATACCTTTAACAATGGTTTGCTTTCCTGGTTGAACTACAGTTAATTTACATTCCATCAATGTAAGGTAAGGTTTGTTATGTGCTTATCAGCATTTCTCACATATTTACTTTTGTGATAATATATCAATGCTCTGATCTGCATTTTCTTTTCTTCGTGTGTAGCAGGGAGACACACCATTCAAAACATATGGCAATCCTCTTGATA
This sequence comes from Ambystoma mexicanum, assembly GCF_040938575.1. Classification (NCBI taxonomy): domain Eukaryota; kingdom Metazoa; phylum Chordata; class Amphibia; order Caudata; family Ambystomatidae; genus Ambystoma; species Ambystoma mexicanum. Next base: position 590,699,486 of record NC_090921.1, read on the forward strand.
CATGTTGAGCATTTTATTTCATATTAGAAACTTCCAGAATACTGTCCTGTGATATTTACAATTCTGCAGAACCAAGTTCATGGGCTTAGGGTGCACTCTTGCCTTACAATGTGTTAATGTTCCTGATGTGTGTCAAAATCATTCATTGTGTGCTATCTCTCATGAAAGTAAATAACTACCTGCATCCTTCAGCTGCACTCTTTTTGTCTTAACTGGTGAACAACATCATTTAATAAAGTGAGACATTATTCTGTTGCCTCTTCACTTTAAATAGAGACCGTCTCCATGGCTCTTAATTTGTTTCCACAGGACAGTAAACTCTTAATGGCCAGGACCCCTTTTGCTTCAGAGTTCCTTGTGAATCATAATTCTTCCTCTATGTGTGATAAATACCTGGCAGTTAACATAAACAAATCTAAAATTCTAATACATTTTGCAAGGAAGAAGATTTTATAATACACCGTTGTTATATTCTTAGGGGTGGACCCCCAGGCCGGTGGAGCGGTGCTAGGAGTCCACATGTGCAAACTTGTGGAAGGCCTAACTCCTTCCCTTTGCCCAATAAAGAACGCCAGGTCCACACAAGAGGCAGGTACGCCTGAGGATTATTACAGCCAGAAAACTACAGGCATTACATGCGTGGAGGAAGGTCCATGCATCTTTCAGCAAACTCTGGCACACAAGCCAGTTTTGATGACATGTGATGTCACAATTGGTGTCACTCTCCACTCGGGATAGGTTGCTGAGTGGTAAGACCCATGTAGGAGCTTATAGAGATGCAGTGTTATTGGACAAGGCTTTGTCAGGTGCTATGCTTGGTCATACCCGAAAGCTGTTACTTAGGATCTGTTACAGTGAGCAAGCCCTGTGATTGGTCAGTGACCCCCACTATCCACCCCTACGGTCATTGTTTATGATTGGCTGAGCCACGAGCCCCCAAGCCTAGGACAAACTCTGTTCCCAGCCTGCAGGTCACCTGCGAATGGTGCATGTGCAATTATGTGTCTGCAAGGTGCAACTATGTGTCACCATCATAACCGTGTTTTGCCCATAGCTGCAATGAGAGCGCTCCATTTCCCAACGCAGAACTGTAGCGTGAATGTAAAAACTTTGTTGCGGCTAGTGTATAGTCAGTGTCACAGGTTGCTCTTCCCAGCCATCAAATCTTGGCAGCTCCTCAGCTTGGCCAAATCACATGCTTGGAGACCACATTTGGGAGCACCGGAGCTCCGAATTATTCTGTATTTGTTGGAGAGCGCACCTCTCCTGCAGCCGGTGTTACTTTGGTTCAGAGTGAGGAATGTCATTTGCAACATTGCGACCTTGGTAGTGGCCTCGTTCCTGCCGCGGAGGTTCTGCTTGTACAGCAGTCTATGAGTCTTGGGGTCTCTCTCTGAGTCGATCGTTGCCTACTAGATTTCCTAAACCATAGTCTGGCTTCTACTGTACACATCTTCCATAGTGTCCATAGGTTAGTGCGTCATGGCTGTCAGGTCCCTTGAGTGCTCCTGCCACACCATGGGTTTGTTTGCATGTAAGCATCTGCAAGTATTTACGCGAGCCCTTCTTGATTCTTGCGTTCCTGCGCTGCTGCAGAAAGCCTAATGGCACAATAATAAACGTGCAGACAGTATGTATATGTCACTGTCCTCTAACTCATAGAGCTGCATACCTGTGTTCTTCATGTAGTTGGGTCTGTGAATGTCTCAGTGTGGGGATAGCATGTGTGCTTCATGTCTAACGTGGCTATGTCATCATGATGTCTCTAACGACTCGTGGCATGGCTTCTTGGTGCTTTAGTTGATTTTATCCATGTAGCTATCTCCAGCTCCTTCATGTGTGTCCTTGTCCACTGTGGATAGGGTTCGTACTGCTGCAGGGTTGTAGGGCCTGTTGGGAGGGTACCTTTCGTGATAACCGGCCATCGTAAGAGCAGTAGGAATTGATGTGAGCTCATATGAACGGCGGCCATAGTGACTCTGGTTCTTCTTCCGGTTGGAGGGTTTCTCGGGACGGAATGCTTATTCTGACTTTCCCTCTTCAGTATATATAACCAAATTGTCTAGTGTCCAATATTTTAGTTTTCTAGATTTTTTTCTTAGAATTGCTTAGTACAGGTCACTGTAAGAATCAATGGGTAAAGATACCCAGCCTTTTTCTGCCATTCTTTTTTTTTTTTTTTAAATAATTTTTTATTTTCAAAATAACACAATACAAACCAAACTTGCAGCATTATACATTGCAAACTGTAAACATCAATTAATACCGTATTGCTGCACTTAAAACCCCCCCCCTCTCCCCCAAGAGCTTATCAACCTTACAGTTCTGTGTACGCTTGGTGCGGCCGGGCGCCGCCCCTCCCGGAAGCAGCAGGGTCCATTTCCGCGCCAAAGAGTCCCGTGATTAACATTCTCTAAGCCGCCAGGTTGCCCATTTCTTCCTCCCCACAATTACCACACGCTTCCTGCCATACCCCCGTTTCAGCCTCCGCCCACCTCTGCAGGTCCCGCCACCATATCTCGATTCTTGGCCCATGGCGTTGCTTCCAACTCATAGCTATCCTTCTCTTAGCAAGTACATACGCCAGGTCTCTAAGTTTCCCAAGATGTTTGGTGTTCCGTGGTCTAGGGAACCCTCCCAGGAGGCAGGCCCAGGCCGTGTCAATGCGTAGCAGAACCCCCTTATCTGCCAATTTCTGTGCCACTTCCCCCCAAAAGCCTTCAATCACTGGGCAGGACCAGAACATATGTGTCATGCCTGCGTCTACTTCATCACATTTCGGGCATGCTTGTCTGCCTGCGTTCGCAAACTTAGCTATTCTCTTCGGGGTCATATATGCTCTGTGCGTGATGTACAGCTGTATTTGCTGCAATCTAGCATTCCTGGACACTTTCTTATGGTATCCCATGGCCCGTTCCCACATCCCATCAGTCATCTGTACCCCCACTTCTGCTTCCCAGTCAAGCCTCAAATCCATCAAATCCTTCCCCACCCGGGTCATCACCGCCTCATATAATCTAGAGATCTCATGCCCGCCCTCTGATATATCATATATCGTTCCGATCAGTGCATCTGGATCTTCCGCCAGCACCGTCTCCGGCCAAGTTTTGCGGATGCTCTGTACCAGCCTTAGGTATGTAACATATTGGCCCCCGTGCAACCCTGTTTCTTCACCCAGGTCTACGAATTCTCTAATGGCCCCGTCCTGCCATATGTCTCCCAGTGTGGCCAGTCCAACCGTTTCCCAATATGTCCTGATAATTTTCCTGAGCTGGCTGTCCCCCATAGTTAGGGCGACCAATGGCACATGCGGGGAACACGGGTGCGGGCTCTCAATCAGCTGGCACATTCTGCGCCAAATTCTCCACCCCAGCAGCAACATACCTGGGCATCCTTGCAAGTCCGACCTAGGGACCAAGACAACCTCTTTTAGATAAAACGGGGCGCAGTCCCTCCCAACCAGCCTAGACTCAGGAGTTTCCTCATCAGAGAGCCATCTGGTCACGTATTGTAGTTGGCTGGCCACATAATAGGCCTCAAAGTTCGGCAGCTTGATGCCTCCCCTATCGTGGAAATTTTGCAGTTTCCACAAGGCTACCCTGTTGCGGATGCCATGCCACAGGAAGTCCCTGCATACACTATCAAGTTTGACAAAGAACTTCTTGGGTATGAAATATGGTGTATTACTGAAAAAGTGCAAAAGCCTGGGCAGGACCACCATTTTAAGCATCGCCCCCCGGTCCACCATTGCTAGCGGCAGCTTCTCCCAAAACCGCATACTCTCGCGGATTTTCTTTACCGCTGCCTCGGTATTGTGCAAATGTTCTTCCTTCACAGCATGATATACATCGATTCCGAGGTAGCGGAAAGACTCAGTCGCCCAGGGCACGGGCAATACCGGCAACCGTTCCAGAGGGACTCCAATAAAGCTCCCCAACGGAAACATGCTTGATTTGCTGGGATTAACCGCTATGCCGGACAACTCCGCATACTTTTCCATGACCTCTAAAATGTACTGGAGGTTTTCCTCCGGACACCTCAGGTACAACAACAGGTCGTCAGCATATAGGGATATCAAATGGTTCGCTCCTCCCACCTCGATGCCAACCAGGTCATATTGTTGTCTGAGGTACACCGCCAGGGGCTCCAGGGCCAATATGTACAGCATCGGGGACCAGGGGCATCCCTGTCTGGTGCCTCTGCTAAGTCGCCACCTTTTGGATATCACAGATCCCGTGCGCACCCTGGCCAGTGGCTCGCTGTACAGCAGTTTCGCCCACCTCACATAGCCAGGCCCAAACCCGTACCTCTCCAAGGCCGCCAGCAACCACGGCCACCTCACTGAATCAAATGCCTTAACTGCATCTAGGGACACCACCACCATCTCTTCATCGCTTCTATTCCCCTCTTCAATCACCCGGTGAAGTCGCCTGTGATTGTGAGTTATGTTCCTGTTGGGGACATAGCCCGTCTGATCCGGGTGTATCAGTTTACTGATGACCCTACGTAGCCTGTTGGCCAGGACCGCCGTAAGGATCTTGCTGTCCTGGTTCAACATCGACAGCGGCCTATAAGATCCACAGCTTTGTCGGGGTTTATTAGGCTTGGGGAGCGGCACTATCAGCGCCTCTCTGAGCGTCTCCGGTAACCGACCCTTCTCGAAAGATTCATTGAACATTTCTAGCATCGGGGGGAATACCTCTGCTCCATACACCTTATAAAACTCACTAGGGAGCCCGTCCGTGCCCGGGGTCTTACAAGTGGGCAATCCCTTCACTACCTCCTCCAGTTCCTCTAGTGTAATAGGCGCGTCCAGCTCCTCTCTTTCTTCCTCACTAATCCTGGGCAGCTCTATGTCTTCCAGTGTAGTTCTGATCTCTGCCTGATTTTCTCCCCCTATGTCCTCATACAGTGCTTTATAGTAATCAAGGAAGGCTGCATTAACTCCCTCTTGGGTGTCTACTTCTTCTCCGTCCTCTCTAACCATCATCCTGATCGGGGGCGTAGGGGTTTCTCTCTTATATAGCCATGCCAGTAGGCGGCCAGTTTTGTCTCCACCCGCATGCTGCCTCTCAACATATTTTCTATAGTTAAGGTTACAAAGCCTCTCCCAGAGCTCCGAACACCGCTGCTGCAGCTCAAGTACTAGGTCTGCATCCCCTCCTGCCTTGCTACATTCGCACTCCAGTTGTCTCTCCGCCTTCTCTAACGCCATCAGAACCCCACCCTGCAGGCCCTTCGACTTGGAAATAGCGTCCCCCCGTAACACAACCTTGAATGCCTCCCAAAGTGTGCTCGCTGAATCTACACTGCCCGTGTTAACCTCAAAGTACCGCTGGATCGCCTCCCTGATGTCCTCCCTAAAAACCGTGTCCTTAAGTGCCTCCGCACGGAGGCGCCATGTAGGTATTCGTGCACGAGGGCGGCCATACTGCCAGGTCAGCACCAAGGGCGAGTGGTCCGATAGGACCCTTGCTTTATATTCAATTTGAGTGGTCGCCAACACCACTTCTGACGTGGCAAAAAAATAATCCAATCTCGTGTGTAAGCGCTGTGGGGCAGAGTAGTGAGAGTACTGCGAGGTACCAGGGTATTTCAGTCGCCAAACATCCGCCAGCCCAAAGTCGCCCAGTAACGTCTGTAGTGCTCTGGCCGCCGGGGTGGGCCGATCAATCCTATCATCGGACCTATCAGCCCTTGGGTCGAGAACACAGTTAAAATCCCCTCCCCAAATGATCGCTCCCCCCACACATGTGCCCAGACGGGTGCATAGGGTCCTGAAGTATGCGGCAGCATTCTGATTGGGGGCATATGTGTTAATAATGCAAACCTCTCTATCCTCCACCAGGGCTCTGAGCATAACCAACCTGCCCTCCGTGTCCACCTCCTGCCACGTGACTCTGAACGGAACGTGCGGTGCTACCCAGATCAGCACTCCCCTGGCATAGGCAGAGTACGGGGAGCCCACCACCATGCCACTCCACTTTTTCTCAACCAGTTCTAACTTGTGTCGGTTCAGGTGTGTTTCTTGCAATAGTGCAATGTCAATCCTCTGCCTTTTGAGGTACAACATAACTTTATTCCTTTTTAAATAACTATTAAGTCCCCTGACATTCCAGGTGACAATCTTAAGGTCTCCCATGGCAAGCTCGTTCCCCCCTGCCTCCCATGTAGCGACCCCCAACCGCCCCCATGACACAGATAGCGTTTTGGTCCAGTAACTCCTCATATAAGCTCAAACTCCCCTCAACTATATACACGACTAAACCCCAACTCCCCTCCCCTCCCCCCAACATCACACACCCCAACTGCTGCCCAGCTCCAGCTTCAGAGCTCAGGCACCCCCACATCTAGCTCCGCAAACACCGATCGGCGAACGGAGCCCAGTAGGGTGAGGTCACCCTAGTGGTCACCCAACTAAAACTATTGTGGGGTAGAGAGTATCGCCCAGTAAGGCTCCCGATCAAATAAAAATTCACAGTGTCCTGACAAATAGTGCAGTCATCTGACCTTCTTTACCGAAAGTGCCACACCGACTATATTCAAGTCCCACGAGCCACGCCATCTTGCGACGCCATGTTATGATTCCTGTGTCTCTTCCGAGCCCTTTCTGGGCCGAACTTCTGGTTCCTGGGGGCATCCATGCGCATCGAGCCATCCCATGGCATCCTCCGGAGTTTCAAAAAATAAGGTTTTATGTGCATGGAAGACCTTCAATTTTGCAGGATAGAGTAACATGTATTTGTGGCCCGCTTCTCTCAGCCTCCGCTTTACAGACCCAAAGTTCATGCGACTACGCTGTACAGTCAAAGTATAATCTGGATAAGCCGTAATGTTTGCCGCTCCTCTCGTGATCGTCCCTCCTTTGCGGAAGTATTCCAGTATCCTCTCCCGGTCGCGGTAATTAAGGATTTTGGCGATCACAGGCCTCGGCGGGTTCCCGGGAGGTGACCTCCTAGTTAGGGCTCTATGTGCTCTTTCTACTGCAAATCCTTGAGATAGGGCCCTCCAGATATCTCCTGTAAGAGCATGGATTCGATGAAATCCGTAGGGTCACGGCCCTCCATCCCCTCCGGTAGGCCCACGATGCGGATGTTATTGCGGCGGGCTCGTCCCTCAGCCTCCTCCGCTCTGCTCTCCAGGTTGCCCATCCTTTGTGTCAGGGCATGCAAGTCGGCCTTATGAGTGGCGCAATCTGCTGTATTCGGGCCAACTTCTTTTTCGAGGGCCTCCGTGCGCTCCGCCAGGGTCCTGACATCTTGTCGTAGCAGATTAACGTCCTCTTGGACCTCTCCAACCTTGCGATCCAGTGCAATCTTCAGTTCCGTAACGGCCAGTTCCAACTTGGATTCCCAGGCCGCCCTCAGTTCCACAATCGCCGCCAGGATTTCTTGGTTGGTGCACGAAGATGTCGTGCCACTCCCAGCCAGCGCTTCCTTACTTTTGGTAGTGTCCTGGCTCGGGGGAGTTCTAGTGAAGTCATCTAAAGTAGGCTGTTTCCCCTTCGGCCGCACCGGCCTGTTCGACATGGCTCAGAAAATCGATCAGTTGCTAAAGTAGCAAGTTTGTGTACAGTGCACCTTCACAGCTAGGCCACCGCACAGCTCGCCTCTATTCCAGTCCCGGGCCCCGGTCGGCCATTTTGAGTCGCCCTTTGTTCGCGGAGCCTTTAAACTCATTGCTACCGTTCTCCGTCGCTGTTAATCCGATTCTCTCCAAAAGTTCACAATGCGTGGCCAATACCTTCACACACCATCCTGTGTATCGTTGGTGGTCAGCGATACGTCGTACCGCACATATTTGCTCAGATCATTGCAGGATCTCGGGAGCTCCTCCAGGACGCGTCCTCCTACATGGCTCTCGTAGCCACGCCCCTTCTGCCATTCTTATAACATTACATTTCCTTGGCTGTCTGCCTAACGATATTATATTGAAAGAGTACCAGGCGATGTCTAGATTTATTGCACTTTATGGAAATAACTTTGGAGGTTTGAACCAGTTACTGTGGGATGTATTTACCCATGCATCCGAGCCCTACCTCAAAACTGTGCAGTATTGACATGGAAAACATCATGATGGCCAGAGCTTCCCAGAAAATGCACAGGGAAATGCATGAAGAATAGGCTGCCACTCATTTTTGCCGATGTTATGGGCACAGAAGGACACTGCCTAAAACCACCAGTGGACTACCCACACAGTAGTCTGAAACCATTGGGAATGGCAATGCTGATTGCCAAAAGCAAACCCATAACTGTTGGGAATTCATTTTCTTAAATCCCAAAAGGGGTGCAGTACCAGTACTCACCACTATCCAAAAGCCGGCGTTTTAAAACCACCAGATTTTGTAGAAAACTGAATAAATGAACCCAAAACATGCCAAAGAAAGACATTTTAAGAGGTGGATCCAATGTAAAGTTATATTCTGAAGTGACTTGAAGGTTTATAACAAGACTGGCTGAGCTGTGGATTTCAGCAGTTTAAGTAAATTTGGACTGAAAGACACTACAAATCTAAATGTTTAAAAGAAATGAGTGACCTACTTTGAGTGTCACATAGGTTGCAATTGTTTAAATGTCATAGTTTTGAACTTAGAATCAGCATTCTAGCTGCATATGTAAAAATGTTTAGTTTTATTTGAATGCAGAAAACTGGGGAACAGAAGTGACATTTTATCTGAAACCTGGCTTAAGGAACTGAATTTTGCCTGGCAACTACCCCCCATCAGGAGTGAAACTTGAGTCACAGCTGTGTTCCCAGGCCTATCTGCCTTTTGCTGGCCACACTAAGGATATGCCATCTCTCTGATAATTGAATTAAGGGGAGCCCCACAGAATACAGGAGCTCTGAACAAAGCCCTGTCCTGACTCAGGCAAATGTTTTATTGGCGGGAGTCGTAAATGGAGCTTCCTCTTGGCAGAAGCTGGGAGGGGCAGGGTCTCTGAGCTTGGCAGAAACTGGAAAGACTGGTTTCTGTACCATGTGACATGAAAAGACACACCTCTATAGCCAGAATATGGTTTTAGAAAAAGATGAATAACTCATAGAGCGGACTTGTGAAAATTATTTAAATGACACCATAATTCTTGTGATTTTTCTGCCCACATTTTAAGAGGTTTTTAGAACCGGTGGCATGTTCAGGGGGGTTTTAGCGGAAAAGAGGATATTACTCAAAATGTGTGCATGTGAAAAATCTGACACTTCATCAACTAATGTCCATACTCCTTGCGCACATGTGTGTAAATTTGGGGTAATGTCCGGTATTGCAAACCAGTTAAAAAGTGCAAAATATTGCCATTTCTGAATGCAAGCCCCCAGGAAGAGCAGCGTTGGAACAGGGGTTACCTCCTGTGATATGTGATGGGTGCATGTAATTTCAAACCACTGTGTAGCTATGAAATATGTATTTGGTTCAAATCTAGATTTGTGTGCAAGTTGACAGGAGGAGTGGACTTTCTGCAGGCTGTAAAATGACATCACTCTGACACAACTTAGCTCCCCCAATCAGGGGAGAAATGAAAGCTTGGCCAATGATAAGTGGAGAGGGGCTGGCTAGTGATGCTGCTCACACACACCCATTTTAAAAACACATAAAAGCAGAGAGACAGGACAGATAGGGACCTTCAAATCCGTTTGCAGCTGGAAGCTCTGCCGGGAAATTCCATACTTTACCTCCATCAACCTTCAGAGAGCAGACATAGAGACTTCAAATCTATCAAATTTCCAGAACCAGAGAGAGAGCAGAGCTGACCCAGATCACTGTTAGCAGAACCAGAGAGAGCTGACCCAGATCACTGTGAAGTGCAGAGTCCAGTCTAAAACCTGACCAGATCCGTGGCGTGGCCCATTTAACTCAAGAATATAGTGTGAGTACCTAGAAAACTGTGCAGAACCAATCTCTTAGTTAAAATAATATGATCAATTCTATTTTAATCTAAGTAGAACTGCCTCCTAACTGTCAACTGTCATTTGTAAAGCTGTCACTTGTCATTTTCTAGTTGCAAGCTGCACTTGTCTTTTTGAACTTTAAAATTTCAAATCTGAAAAACGACCTTTATTCAATCGCTCATATCTCCGCGACCGTTTGTGCTAGAGACTTGCAGTAACTTTCATCTGGAAGCTGAGATCCTAGGCTTTCCTAGGACCCCAAAACGATAATGATAGTCCTTGTAGTTCCTCTGTAATAGCGCCCGGCGCATTCGCGAATTTTGCCGCGATTTGCAAATTTCTTCACGTGTAAAAATCTGCTGCTGCTTGCCTTCCATTTGCCAGAAATTCGTTTAACCTGCTAGTTACACCCTAGATCCTTGCTAGTGTGAGCCTGGACTAATATTAACTAAATACCACTCACCCTGAACCTCCTAGAGGGAATTAAAAGCATTTTAGCATATTTTTTTTCTACATTGCCACCACATTTAAAAGCATTTGGGCCTGTGTTTTCAACTTCTGTAGTCTAAGTTGCTGGGTGAACTGAATTACGTTTGAATTGCATTTCTGAGAATTGTGTGCCTTCCTTCCATTTCCTTGCATTGCATAAAAGGGGGGGTGAATGGTCCAAGAAAGTGATTACATTGTCTTTTGCTGAAATTCTATCAAGTTATTTTCTGTACTGCATTTCATTCCACATTGCATCCATTGGAAACCATAAAAGTATTGTTGCTATCTTATCCATTTCAGGTCAACTCCTTAGTGATTATAAAGAAGTGTGCTAGTGCCAGATTCTCCGTTGTTAATCTTTATCATATCAGATTAAGTGTGATATTCAATTATTAATTTATTATAAAGCGTGATATATATATATATATATATTGTTTAAATTATCAATTAAACCTTTTAACTTGCAAAACAGAACTACTTCTTGGCTCAGTGGGGTCAGGAGGATTCCAAGAGAGGGGTGTTATATAGGGGTAGTCATCCAGAACGCATGAACTGGACATAAAGATATATCAATAAGGGTTTTCATTCAGTATTCTAGACTAGGCGTTGACTTGGCTGTAGTGCTGAATTGAATCCTCTTACATTACCAACCTACTCATATGGAAAGACAAATTCCTGAAAAAGTTACTATGGGGTCTGTTTCAAATGTTTCTGTGCACCTGGCCCTGAAGCAATCGTATATAAGCGATACCTACATCAGTTTCCAGATCAGTTACTAATACATTTTGTGGTGAAACTATGTGACTTAAATGTTGAGTTTGATTCACTGTAGTAATTGATTTAACATCTGGAAATAATTATGAATAAACATTGATGCATAGAAAAGCTTCCACTGTCACGCTATTTCATGGACGCTCTGTAGTGCATGGATGCACCATTATTTAACCAACAGTGCTTCTATGTTTCCATTTTATTCTAATGGTAACAATCTTATTATTTGCTGATTGTTGCTATAACTGGTTTAAGATTAAAGCGATTTATCACTAATTCTTTTACCTTGTTTTCACTATTGTCACTATTTAGTATGCAGCCTTTTATGAATGTGTGCGTAGTTGCTGTTTTTTGCACTGCTCGACTATTGATTATTATTTGCAATCAACACATTTTATCAAGCACTTTATTTTAGCTGAAATTCTTGACAAATATTTAGTATGATTACGTATGAATTTAGTATTAGAATTGTTTTAATTGTATGGAGTGCAATTGTTTTTCGCTTTTGCAAGATGTGTAAATGTCGCCTAATGATTTGCATGTACTTTTTGCTTTCATGGGAGATGCCCCGAAACAAAGATTTTGATTTTTACTACAATCCATATTGGAAGTAATCGTTAGAAAGGAAAATTGTAACATTCACAAATTGTTAGTTCATCAACATATTTTCATTTTTATTAGATTCTTTTGCTGGGAATACACTGTGTCTCTCAGTATGTCCTCCCTCCTTGGAAAAGGTCACACTCAGATGAAAACCAGTTATCTGTTTCTATAATTACCAAAACATAGAACATCACAAATACAATTGTACACCCTGCAGCCTGATTCTCTTGTCCCTTACAAAGTCTGTGAGAACCCCAGCACCCGCAGCAGAGCCTACCTGGGACCCTCTCACATCCCCCAGTGCAGACAATGTTCCCTCACTATGATTGCGACATTTCTGCTGGGCACACACGCGATGGCGACTTATGTGTCCACATGCCAGGCTGGCGCTTACCTTGAGGGATGCCCCTGTTGCTGTTGGTCTCATGTTAGTTTTAGCCATACGTAAATCAGTGTATCCATTTGTCCTTTCTCTGGTTCTGCTCCTGTCAGCAACATCTCTGGTGGCTCTTGCAAACGCACACCTGTATATAGTACTCACGCCAACAGAGAGGCAGAGGGTGAGACAGAGTACCACAGGCAGAAACTGGATCCAGACGTGGACCCCTTGCTCACTGCTCTTAGAGAGGCACAGCTTCACCTCACAGATGATGCACAACTAGGCTGAAACATGTGCATGGGTGCTGTGGTACTCTTGTTCAGAGGAGAATTGCTTAGCATTTCGGTGCTGGACTGCCCCTGGGCAGGACAAAGACTGATATGGGGAAAATGTCTTCTCTGTGAAAAGAACAGTGAGCTAAAGACTTGGTTGAGACTCTCCCAGGGGCCATCCACCCAAAAAGAGGTCAATGGGCTGTGTTCGTGCTGGTAGAGAGTTTCCCAGACACCCCTCTGTTTTAGAAACAGAAAGAACGCTGCAAGAGAGAGGGAGAGAGGGAGAGAGGGAGAGAGGGAGAGAGAGAGTGCACGCTGGATCAGCATATGATAAGCAGGGTTAGCACCCGAATTGGCGACTCTCAGCCACAGAGAGAAAGAGAGTAAGACAGAGAGAGGGAGAGCGACAGAGAGACGGAAAGCTGGGGGAGAGAGAGAGCAAGAAAGGGAAAGAGGGAGATAGCTAGATCGATGTATGGTACTGCTAGTAATAGTAATAATGTGTGTTCTTATGTAGCACTCCATGCAGCTTCTTCTCACTTCCAAGACTGCAATGATAGGCTAATGTTATGTATTTCTTTCTTTATTTATTTATTTTTAATTTATTTATTTATTTAACTTCTCGTAAAGCACAATGTTTACCCTATGGTATTTTTGCACTAAGAAAAGATTGGATGATGACAGGGGGACCTGAAATCGTGATAATGAATGCTCAACATTAGTTTGTAGAAGGGAATGACCAGGTCGTCAATGCCTTCCGGAAAGCAAGGTGGTCAATTGGGATGTGTGCAGGGTGGGAGTTCCAGAGATTACTAGCCTGAGCTGAGAAGGCACGTCTGTGGTTTCTCATCAGGCAGACACTGGGAGGAGTTGTTTGTTGGCTGATCTCAGATCACTCCTTAGCTGTGTCGTGATGCACAAAATGCAAATTTGCCAATCAGGGCTTTAGATGACAGCATTAGCCGCTGAAAGCCAATAGTTTATTCAAAGTATGTGCTAAATGCTGACAGTAGTCTGTTGTAGCACCTCCATTATGCAGTAGTGAGCTACAAGGAATATGCAGGCCTAGTAGGGGTGGTAGGTCACATTATGCATTGTAGATAGACAGGCAGGGCGAAGGCCCCAGTTCTGTAGCTAATAGAGACATTATTGGAGTGTTTGGAGCATTATGGCACCTATATAGCGCTTAGATAGCCAATCTTAAGTGCTATGAACACTAACCTATGAGTGCATGCCTTTTAGAGCTTGCTCACATGGGGTTAATTCATCTCGGCTTCTCTTAGAATATTCTGTCTTTCTAACTGTAGCACTGCATGGCTTCGTAAACAAATCCTGTTTGCCTGAGAAGGCCTGGTACGGCCTTGCCCACACGCTGATAAGGACATTCCGGTGCTTTTGCAGAGAGGGCTCCAAGGGAGGGGTCGGAGCAAGCAGGGAGGATCTCAGAGAGAGTTGGGTTTTTCCATAAGCAAGCCTATTTTTTGCACAGGGAAAGTTCTGGAACTGTGCGTCATGGCCTGACAGCACGAGATTACAAAAATGCATGCCCACATGGATCAGGTGGGAGATCGATCCGTGGACTTGGTTTGAGCAAGATCGAGTGTCCGGAACCTGATGCTCTGTCGGCACCCTGCAGCGCTGTCATGTGAGCGGGGCTGGCAACAGCTAGTTTATGAGGGCCAGGGTCTCCCAGTGCTGATTGAAGGGGCGTAAGACTGTGTTTCTCTATTTTTCTCTAAGTTCTGTGTTTCTGTATATTTTGTATTTCTCTAAGTTTTGTGTTTTGTAATATTGTCTAACTTGAAACCCAAGATGCTGCTAAATGTTTCTGTTTATACTTTTTCTAATAAATGGTAATGTCGGGGAGAAGCTGGATCCCCCCTCACCCCCAGGGCAGTGGGGGGCCAGCAGCCATATCCTCACCAGCTATGGGAGGCCCCAACACCTCCCATATGGCCCCCAGAAATGCAACAGAGTTCCAAGCAGGCAGCAACATGTTTCAAACTGCTTTATTTCTAAGCACAGAAAAGAGAAAAAAGCCAAAGAAAAGCATCGTGAGTTCAGGCGCCGTCTCCTCCGGGGCTGTCTTGCAAGTAAGTTTTATAATCACACTGCAGGCTGACCTCACAAAATTGGATCAGCTCCCAGAAACCTATCTCCTCCCGTTATTGGCTGCAGAGTGGTGGGTTACATATGTAGCACTTATAGAGAGCCTGATAATTGGATATTTACCTCCTGCGTCAGTGGGTTGATTTAGCTGTGCCAGCCCCCATTACCTAATCCTAATCATGTTGCAACGTGACTTTGTTCCCATAACTTTTAGCTGGACAAGCAGTTCGCACCTGGTTCTGGCTTGTTACAAATTATGTTTCAATGTTGTGCGTGTCCTTGAGAAAATGTCTTTCTTTCCCAGAAAGAAAAAAAAAGCACACTGGGTTGCCGTGATTTACTCGCATTTGTGGATAATTAAAAAATGTCTGTCTGCAGAAAGTAGTTTTATCTTGAATTTGCGGCCTTGGCAAGTCGGACTTGTTTTGCGAGGAATGTTGATAAGGCTCCCGCAGCCAGTGTTCAGTGTTCAGTGAGTGAAATGAACTTAGCTGTAATTTTCCTGAAACATAGCTTTACACTGTGCATTTAGTCCATGTTAGTTCATATAGGCATTTGCAAGGCTTTAAACAGGGATTTTTGTGTTTGTAGATTCTGATATTGCAGCATTGATTCTAATGTAGCATAGAAGTTGCACTGTTGGTGAAGTGGGTGTGTTTCAGCATATTTGTCACCCATGGGTGCGCTGGGGCGCTTGGGGTGCGGGGGCATGGATTTGGTCTCCATTTTCCCTCTTCAGTCCCCCCTCTGGTCGACTTTGTCGACCACACCACCAAGCAACATTCACCTCCTTCCGGTCTGCATATCTTTGCCAATTCCTTGAAGTGTCCATAATTTTCTGCATTTGTTGTTGATCAACAGTACATATAGGAGTGTTCCCCTTCTGTGTTCCACCACACTCACTCCCCTTCGTACTTCCTCTGATCACAGGGAGTGGCCACCTTTATTACTGCTGGAACCATGTTGCGCACCGCTATCTTAGTCCGGCTCTTCCTTTCACCATGTCTCTTATTTGCATTCCGATAACTTCTTCTGTTGTTCTTTTGCAATGTATCTCTATCTTGCACAATGGTGCTGTGCTCGGTACTCGTCCTTCCGTTATCACCTTCAAGCAACCAGGCAGTCATGATGTCATCCATCACCATGCAAGCACTAGCTAGTTCTTTGCTTTCTTTTTTCAGATACATTTTTTGCTGATCATTCTTTGGTATGCTGGTACTGCACCCACTCATCCTTCTGTCTCGCTCGAGAAGTAATTCCCCCCTCTTTTTACTTCTCTGTCTGTTTCTCTTCTTCCGTTGTTTTCCATCTAGGTGAATGTGGTACTCTCCACATCTTCCTTGGTCATCACCAACAAGGGCATGCTGGTGCGCTCCAATTAACACTCTCCTCCCCAATTCAGTGGTAGTTTCTCTTGACCTTTGGATGCATGTGGTCAATAGTAGTCCATAAGCAGTGATGTTCCTGCTCTCATCTCGCAACTTCTCTCAACCTTCTTGCATCCAGCATGATTGTCCACTTCTTGTCACTGTTGTGCTGGTAACATAACGTTGGTACCTTAACAGTATACGTCCTTCTTCAGTGACCATCTTTGCTCTTTTCTCTCACTCTGTTAGGCACTTATCATATTTTTGTCTCTTATTATTTTATTTGTTCTTCTCTCCTTTTGTTTTTCTTTCTTCTTTTATTATTTATTTATTTATTTATTTCCAATCTCAATGTTGCTGTTTTCCCTTGCAATCTTCTTCGCACCTTGTCATACATGGGCGTCGTGCTCTGCTGTAGTAATTTCTGTTGTAATCAATTCTCTTCCGGCATATGTTAAAGAACAGTCAGGACAGCTCTCTCCAGTGGTGTCCCTACCAATTTTGTACATGTGTGCATGTTGTTGGTCACTTCTGATATGTGTGTTATGTGTATGTTTTACTCCCCTTGTGTCTGCCTTTAACTCTCCTTAGTTTAGCAGCAGCTTTTCCTTACCCACTGACGACGTAACTGTTCCTGCTTAGGTTAGGGAATGTTAGCAGGGGATACAGCGGTAATGCTCATTATTACAAATAATTTTCAAAGTACCACCCCCATAATTTCGTTCATCATTAATAGTCCCATCGTGAAGGTAAAAGTCCTTATTTGCGTGCCCATAACCACTTACGCTGCTGGGTCCTTGCAGCTGATGAGATGATAAAGTTGCCCGCCTGAAAATCGCAAGAAAAGCGTTAATACGTTAGTACATGTTAGTAACATCAAGCTCCGCGAACTAAACAATCACTAAGGGCAAAAATCAAACCTTCCCCCGGACATTTTGGGTTTTCAAAATTTCTCAATATGGGTAGGGAAAATCTTGGGCTGTTTATTCAATGGAAGCAAGGAAATATACTTCAGGGAAACATGCTCTAACGGGTCTGAGGTTCTTGATAGGGTGGGCAATTGAGTGGGGAATGCTACACAATGTTCTAATCAGTAGGCCTCACAGTTTCTAATGGAAGATAACATTAAGGAAATTTCCTACACATTTCTAACAGCATACATACGCAACAACCTGCATGTGCGGGGAAAAGAGAAGAAACAAAACAGTGTTACAGCTGTAGGTGCACAAAATGTAATATGAAACTCAATTAAACTTTGGAAATGCGTGTGTCTGTCCCTATTCTAGTTGCTAGTGTGCGTTGGACCATGGGATGGCCATGTTTCCCTAACTCGGGAGAGTTTGTGCTATTTTGCAGTTCATGAAAATCTCTTGCGTTGGCCCTGTTGATCGTTGCTCCCTCGTTGCCAGGGTGGCCACCGCTTTGTAGGGCTTGACGCCTTACACTTCTGACAAAGTCTGTCAGGAGGGGAAAATGTCCCACTGTAGTCCATAGCCATTGGGTGTTGGTTGTCCGTTGTCTTCAGGCCTGCCCTGGGTCCTTTGTATCTGGCGAGAAATGAAATGGAAGCGCTTGAGACCTGAGAATTTACATATTCTTCATTTTCTTGACCTAACCTCTCTGCACTACTCTCACATTATTCAGTGTCCTAGTGGGAGGAGCCAATGGTACACCTATGCACCATCCTGTCACCACCTGGTGGCGTTCAATGGCGGTCTGACTGTAAATTATTACACAATTCGGAATGTACCCAGAAAATGGGTAGGCACTTAATTTTTGTGAAGATACTCATTACACACTTGGATCATATATATGCAATTTGGGTGCTAGTGTACAAATGGGCCTTTGGATCTTTGTATTTACAGTGCTTTTGTTGTAAGCTGTTTATAGTGCGTGCCTTTGTCCCGTGGGGCATCAGGCACTGACAAGCTAAATAGGGAAACATTAGGGTGGTAAATTTGTCATATAGGGTGGCTGTGTTTCTAAATTAAGTGCACCATGTTACTTAGTTAAGATAATCGCAGGGTTTTAAAATCTTTTTTATTTATTTATTTATTTATTTATTTCTATGGCTCCTCTCACACTTCTCAGGGCGTGCCTCGCAGTGAACTGCAGGCACTTTAAGCTGGTACTAACTGCAGGCACTTTAAGCTGGTACTAATGAAACCCGCTACCAATTTGCTCCCATTCTCTCTATCCCACCCCATGTCCACTTTTTAAACCTTACCTACTCTGTTAATTACTCATTTAGTCTAGTATTTTATTACTCCACTACTGTAATTACTGTTACATTTAAACAATATATATTTCTAATTACTGTTACATTTAAACAATATATATTTCTAATTACTGTTACATTTAAACAATATATATTTCTCCCCCCAATATCTGCTTTCAAATTTTAATACAACCATTATGCTCCAGTTCGTGCAACAATGACCTCTTTCCCTATGTGTGTTGGCTAATGCATTTGTGCCAGTGTTATTTTCAAAAGCGCTAGTGGCAGTACCACTTGCACTGTTATTTTGTCGCCAAATTAATTCTGTTGGGAACATGGATCATCCACCCTTTACCCCTATTTCTCTCCTCCTGTGGTGAACTGTCAATGAAATGTAGTCCTCCCCCCTCAAGTGCACCTTCTTCCACCTTGTGTGTCTCATTTAATTGTTCTGTGTTAATCGTGTATTCATGAGCCCAGTCTCCTCACTGAAAGATGTGTGCTCAAAATGTAGCTAAATGTACTCTCTTGTGATGCGCTATCATTATGCACCCCCCCTCTGTACCGTGCACCCCCATTATTCGTAAACAATCTTCCTTACTTTCAACATGTGTATGTCTGGTGTTTAACAAGTTATGTATTTCTCGGTTAATAAGGTGGTCATATCCACATTGCTCATGATGTCACAAATGTCTCTTCCCTAATGCATGGCCTAGTCGCCCCACTGTCACCCAGAAAAGAAAATGTTTTGATACCTATCACCACCCCTATGCAATTGTCCTCTGCATTATTGAGTGTGCGTGAGTGTGTGTGTCGGCGCGCGTCTCGCCCGCTCTGTCGGTGAAGCGGAGCATGAGTGTGTGTGGCAGAGTGAGTCAAATCAAGTTTGTCTTGGGCTGTCCTATTAGCGGTATAATGTCAATCTATGTCCTTTGAAAGATTTGTTCCCCATCAGGAAGACCCCACCCAGTCATGTAACCGGTACCATTGCTATTGTGTCAGTGTTCTGTATGGGTGCTGGCTGCTGTGCAGTGCCCCTGTGTTGTCATTCTAGTCAGTCCTGGGGTAGTGGTGCTGTCATTTGTTGTGTCTGTACATGTAGTGGTAACAGTACCTGCATTGGTGCTTGTGGTGTCTGCTGAAATGATCCCATCCTGCCCCATGTATCCTCCCCACATGGGCGGTTCATATTGTGGTGATTGTTGACACTGCTATTGTGATTCTTGTGCGTGTGTGTTGAAGCTGTTTTTAACTGCCCCTCCCATCCCATGCTTTAATTATTTATTTTGTGCCTACTTGTCCTCATCTGCCTTTCTCTGCCCCTGTGTCATCAAATATTACACTCGCGGAGGTTCAGAAGGGTGAATCCCCTCTTCCCTCTGCTCGTGTTTGTTCAACATCAGCTGACCCCTCGCATTTTCCTTTTCCTTCGTGCACACAGTTCAACTGTAGCCATGTGCTTTTAAAGCTATTCCCGTGTAAGTGCTGTGTATGTGTGTCCTTAGCTATTGCTGCACATGTGCTTTTAAAGCTATTCCCGTGTAAGTGCTGTGTATGTGTGTCCTTAGCGATTGCTGCACGCTTCTGGAGAAGCCGCCTATGAGCAGCCATGGTCTTTTTAATTTACCTTCAGTACTTTTGAATCTTTGCACACTATGTTTTACTCACTTATTTCAGCATGGAAGCTGTGTGCTACACAACAAGTGAAGGGGAGTCATTTCTGTATTGTGTGATACATTTTACCTCTATTCAATTCGAAAATTTCGGTAGTCCGCTGTTCAGGGAGCAAAAGTTAGAAAATAATTGAACATTTTTTCAACTTCTGTGAGCCTTCTTTGCTCCGCACCTTAGCCAGTGCACTCCACGTGCAATCCATCTTCACCAAACCATTGCCTTCTCCGGCACACCCCCACAATCTTGCGCATGTGTCTTCCACACACCGCCTCTGGGTCACCTATTCTCCAAAACCACACCACTATCTCCTCACCATCAAAACTTTGTGTCCTTATGCATCAATCTGAAGGTGACGTCACCAAACTAAAAACACAATGCAAATGAAAAGACAAATGTGCATACACAGAACAATAACCCATTTCTCCCAACCCCACAAAAAATCCCAAAATAAAACCCCACAATCCCCACAGCTGTCTTCCTGTCTCAACTGGAACAAGGTAAACCACAATAAACTCTTATAATTGGACTGCACACACTGCGACGCCTAGTGCATGATACGCTCCTCACCAGGGGACCTTAACCAGCCAACTATCTTCCGCACTCGGGAACAATGTAGCTACCTCCTGCGGGGAAACATCATCCACTCACTGAACTAAAACGCTCAATTAGCAGGGAACCTCATCTACTCATTGATCTATAACGTCAATTCATAGGAAATCCAGACCCGTACATGAAATCACCATCCAGACCAATCAGCGCGGCAATCCTGTTCTAGACCAATCAGCGCGGCACTCCTGTTCTATGTGTAGGGAGTCACTACCCCACCCAATATGCTCAAAAACACAAGAAGGGACCACTGCCACCACCCCAGTCCCAACTACAATCCACGTGCCGATCACTACCAATGCGCTGAATTTTGTGACAATGTACAATCACCCACCACCCAATTTACAATCCCTCCCTAAAAAAAAAAAAATTAAAAAAAAACACTTTAACATTTCTACTTTAAACATTTCCCCCCCTCAGAGCCCATGTTGCTGGTTTACTTACATTTTCCTATGCTGCACTGGCAATTGCACCACTGCTGGACACTCCCTCAATGCGCTTCACCGGACCCCTTCTCCTGCAGGGCTCTCACCTGCCCTCAAGCGGGGTATTTCCAAGTGGCCCCCGAAGCCTTTAGCCGGTTACGCGTTTTTCCGGTGGTCTTCAGGTGCAGGCGAGGGTCTCACAGCTTCCTTGAGTCGGCGGCAGGGAGCTCAGTCCATCACAGGGCTTGCGCAGGCAGAGCTCAATCACTCATGTTACAATGAGCAATGAGCCTCACAGAGGGCACCAACTTGTCGGGGAGAAGCTGGATCCCCCCCCACCCCCAGGGCAGTGGGGGGCCAGCAGCCATATCCTCACCAGCTATGGGAGGCCCCAACACCTCCCATATGGCCCCCAGAAATGCAACAGAGTTCCAAGCAGGCAGCAACATGTTTCAAACTGCTTTATTTCTAAGCACAGAAAAGAGAAAAAAGCCAAAGAAAAGCATCGTGAGTTCAGGCGCCGTCTCCTCCGGGGCTGTCTTGCAAGTAAGTTTTATAATCACACTGCAGGCTGACCTCACAAAATTGGATCAGCTCCCAGAAACCTATCTCCTCCCGTTATTGGCTGCAGAGTGGTGGGTTACATATGTAGCACTTATAGAGAGCCTGATAATTGGATATTTACCTCCTGCGTCAGTGGGTTGATTTAGCTGTGCCAGCCCCCATTACCTAATCCTAATCATGTTGCAACGTGACTTTGTTCCCATAACTTTTAGCTGGACAAGCAGTTCGCACCTGGTTCTGGCTTGTTACAAATTATGTTTCAATGTTGTGCGTGTCCTTGAGAAAATGTCTTTCTTTCCCAGAAAGAAAAAAAAAGCACACTGGGTTGCCGTGATTTACTCGCATTTGTGGATAATTAAAAAATGTCTGTCTGCAGAAAGTAGTTTTATCTTGAATTTGCGGCCTTGGCAAGTCGGACTTGTTTTGCGAGGAATGTTGATAAGGCTCCCGCAGCCAGTGTTCAGTGTTCAGTGAGTGAAATGAACTTAGCTGTAATTTTCCTGAAACATAGCTTTACACTGTGCATTTAGTCCATGTTAGTTCATATAGGCATTTGCAAGGCTTTAAACAGGGATTTTTGTGTTTGTAGATTCTGATATTGCAGCATTGATTCTAATGTAGCATAGAAGTTGCACTGTTGGTGAAGTGGGTGTGTTTCAGCATATTTGTCACCCATGGGTGCGCTGGGGCGCTTGGGGTGCGGGGGCATGGATTTGGTCTCCATTTTCCCTCTTCAGTAAACATTTTGAAGGTGTCATTTGTCACTAGCATGAGTTCACTGCTCGGCACAATAGAACCTGTATTCTGGGCTGATTTGGGTAATTTTTGCTCTCAAGGGCTGGTCCCGAGGAAAATTTTCCCCATTTCAAGACAAGCTGGTGTTTGGGAACTTTTCTAGGGTAAATGTGGGGCAGATGGCATGATAGGTATGCAAAGGGTTTTGCATGTATTTGATTCTTTGTAGGATGTTAAACCAGTTGACAGTTCTGATGGCTGGCGAGATGTGCTCCTCACACTGTAATCCAAAGACGAGCTGCAGTGTTTTGGACAAGGTGGATTCTGGATGTTTTTGTGGGGTGGGGGGCACTAGGCCAGATTGCATTACAGTAGCCAAGAGAACAGTACATTCAAATGTGTAACGTGCTTAGTCTGCGTTCGGTTGTGAAAAGACTGATCATTTGTTGGAGTTATCTACAGAAGAATACTCAGCTTCTGACTAATTTGGGCATGAATGTGAGTTCGAAATCAATTATGATGCCGAAGCTTTGGGCATTATTTACTGGGGTGGAGGGTATACCCATGACGTGTGGTCATATATGTTGGGTGCAGGCAAGTGTATTGCAGTGTATAAGGTGGCATGGTTGACTTTTAGTCTGGTGGCATTCACCCATTCCATGGTTATAATCCTGCAGTTTTATGCCGATGTGTTGATGTTGTTCTTGAATCTTTGGAAGATCTGTCTGTCGTGGTCAGCTAATGGTTTGAGGTAAATGTTATAGAAACGTGGGGATGGTATTGAGCCCTGCACTACTTCACAATGCAGAGCTGCCTATTCTCATTCAAAAGCAGCTAGGGCCACTGATTACGTGCGCTCCGACAGAAAGGCTTTTATCCAGGAAATGCAAAGTTCCGGATAATGCAAGGTTCCGTATTCGAGCATGGTGGCCTGAGAGGGCTGCGTGATCAAGCATGTCCAAGCGGCCGGGGGAGTAAGCGTGATAAAGGAGCAAGTGCCCTTTGAGTTGGACTCTGGATATAGTCGCTGTTGCCACCAGAGGCATTGATGCGCTTGCGCTGCCTGGGCCGGAGAATGAAGTGAGTGGGAACAGTTGAGAGCAGAGTTCCACTCCTTTTATTGGTTACTGTTTGCATTTCCTTTTTTTTTGTCATATTCACCATTCCATAACTGTACTTTCTGACGTTAAAGCATATCTTTCCTCGTTATTATCTTATTGCAGTTAAACTGAAATCTGACCATGCAATTATGAAGCCTAAATGACATAGCCTGGTTAGATTCTAGCTGGCTTCATTTTAACCAGGGGAGGATGGAGGAAGTCCTGCTAACACTAAGGAGCTCATTTTGAGCCCTGGGTAAATGGGCCGCAACGGGAATCTACTGCGTAAAAGAATTGCGAACGGCCTTTACACAGTAGATTCCCATCACAGCCCATTTTCATGGATTTGAATGGGAGAGAGGAGTGGTGGAACAGAACTGCCATTCGCGCCGATCCCTTCCTCTCTGCCATGCAAATAATACAGCATTTGCGCGGCTATGCTGGGGATTCCTATGGCGTCCGCATGATTATTGCACTAACAGAAAGCTGACCGACTTTGTAGGAATCGATTGCAAACGTGCCCTGCCATGCGTACGTGGCAGGTAGAGTTTATTTAATTTGCATGGTGGAGTCCAAAAGGGCAGCGTACATGCAGGTATGCCACCTTTTTATCAGAGCCATTTGGCACTCCGCTGTGCAATTGAGGAAAGTAAGGGGTCTGGGACCAGTTCAGATCCAAGTGGAAAAGTAACAGGTCCCGTCGTCTTTTTACAGGGAACCCCAAAATTAGCCCACCCCCTGATTCATGGAAAAATTGTTAAGTTGCTGTCTCAGGTTAAATGGTAAAACAATAGGGTTTCAAAAGATCCACGCCGTTTACAAGGGATACTATTTTAATATCAGGTGTCTTCTAGGATTCGTCCATTCATGCTCATGGATAAGTGCAAAGTGATAGCAGCAGCCTCAGGGACTACCTGCTTGGACTATTGCAATGCACCCCTGGGGGGAACGGAGGTACTTCAATGAAACATGTTAGCAGACGCCATGTGGCTCAAAGCATATTGGTTTCTAGTCATAGGAAAAGTGATCATATATCCGAGATGTTCATGGGAAGCGGGAGTAGCTACCAGTAAAGGGGAAAATTCAGCGTACACATCTTTGCATTCTTTGGGGATGCTCTTGCCTACTTCAGGGCAGCATCACGCAGTATATCACCGGGATGGAACCCGGGGTCTATGGAGAATCACAGACTATTCATCACTAAGGGCCTGATTCATGGAAGTGTTTTATAATGGCACAATCCCATAGGAAAATGCTCCATGAATCAGGCCCTAAAACTCTCTGTCAGGCCAGAGGAGAGAGGACATTCATTCGTGGGACCCAGGATTGGGTGTCAATTACCAAATGTTTTTATTTATTTATTTAAATTCTTATACAGCACTGCTCAGCGAAAGGCCCCAGAGCGCATGACATAAAAACATTACAAACAACATACAAAAAGGAGAGCGTGCACTAATCAATCCGCTTAGTGAAAAGATAGTTCCTGGGGTCCTTTTTAAACCTCGGAAGGCATGGCATGTTGTGTAGGCAACAAAGGAGCGTGTTCCATGCTTTAGATGCTGGGCATCAAAGCTCGTTGCACCGACTCTTACCAGTTTGAAGCGAGATTGAATAAGGAGAGTACCCTTGTTAGAGCGGGCAGTCCTCGCAGGGACTTTTATGTGAATCTGTTTTTTCACATATTGTGGCGCAGCACCAGTGATGGATTTGTGTGTAAGGGAAAGTACTTTGGGCCAAATATGGTGTTGTCCCGGCGGCCAATGCAGGGACCGCCGCAGTGGTGTCACGTGTTATCTTCGCTTCATACCATAGTTCACTTCTTCTGTTCATGGCCAAGAAAGCCTTCTCTAGTTCCAGGTCCCTGTTGCAGCAGCGAATGTTCAGATCAGATCCATATAAGTTCCAGTAGAGGTAAGACCAGCAAGTCTAGGCAGTATATAAAAGATCCCACTGAGTGACAGAGGAAAAAAAAAGAAAAACAGTACAGGGGAACTGCCTTCTTTTGCCCGTTCCACCCACTTGGCTGTCCTCCTGCCCGGTCCCTATGCCTTGTCACGTGTTGCACTATGCTCCCGCCTACCCCGTCCCCACTGAGGTCACAGGTTCACTATTCTACCACTGGGCTGGGTAGGAGCCTGCTTGCTGTTGGTGGCGAAGGCTGTTATCTGGAATGAAAGGTTGCAACTCGGTGATTGTAGTTCTTTCAAGTAATTTGCTTGTCAGACTGGATGGTAATTGCGCCATTGCTTTTTTTGTTGTTGTTGCAGAAGGTGGTCTACCAAATGTACATTTATAGTATGGAATTTATGACTCGGAAGGGTAAAATGATTCCTGCCGCAAGATACGAACTTGTGAATTGCAGCCGTCCTCTTCTCCTGCAATGTCTTAGCAATGAGGGCACGTGTCAATGAGGGGGTGGGCGGTGTTCCATTGAAGTGCGATCCTAGATAGCAACTGGGTAACGTGCAGTGTCTCATGATAGGCTGAAATCACGACATTCGTTCACAATTTGTTTTGTCAAGTGTTTGCTACCTGCTGATATGCATCTCAATTCCAAAACAGGGCCCTACCCTGCTCTTAAGTGGCTGCTCCAAATGTTCATGGCATGTAAACAAAAAATATATATTATGTTCAAAGGTGTATAGTCCATTTTGAGCGTTGCTGAACTGCAAATATACTCCCATCATAAATATCAATAATCGATATGCCTGTGTCAACGAATGACTTATCATGCTTGTTTGGAGTGTATCTTGAAGCCTTTAAAGCTGTAGGAGAGATTAGAGATCTCAAGTGGCCCCTTGTCAGCTGTGAAACCGCATCACTTTGCATCCCTTTGCTTGCACTCTTAGATTTATAAAAAGGAACAGAAACTACAAGTACAACGTAGGGAAATCTAGGAACTAAAAATGACGTGAGCTGAAAGACAGGAAATGCAACACATCTGTCTCTGGTGTAAATAAGTGTAAGTCATCAAGGAGTGACGGCACGTGAGTAAAGAGGGAAGTAGTTTGTCAACATTGGCTGTTTTCTTTTTTAATTTGCTATTGCCTCCTCACTAGGAGTATTACAACTGTGTGGCAAAAGAGGGAACATGTTCTACTGGTAATCTAGCCAATGAATACCTAGGGGCGAGGTATTAGCCAATGAATACCCAGGGGCGAGGTACTAGCCAATGAATACCCAGGGGCGAGGTACTAGCCAATGAATACACTGGGGCGAGGTACTCCTCGTTTACTCAAAGGACCTAGCATTGCTTTATGGTGAATTTAAATCCTCGGACATCACTTACCGTGGTGTTGCATATCCCGTATGCTAAGTATCCCCACTTTTACTTTTAGGACTTGTGCATTGCTACCAATAGAAGACATTGCTGTGCATAAGCGAAGCTTTATTTACAATGAATGTGGACCTTGACATAGATATCGACCAGCTTTCATGGTGTTTTCCTGTCTTGTTCGAAATGTTCTTATTTTTGTGTTTTTGGACATTGGACATTCGTTTTTTTGTTTTGGCCTACAGGCGTCATTAGGCTGCTGTTTGGGAAAAAATAATCGTGGAGTGCAGAATATAAAAAAAAAGGTAGTTGGTAATCATGACCATATGCCCATGTGGGAACCTTTGTATGCGTTGGCGCCTGTGTTTGCACGAGCATTGGAGGCGTTCTAGCCTAGTCCTCCCTTCCAACACACGTTTTGAACTTAAACTCTCACCCACCTATGTTAGTAGGTGAATATTAGGATGTTTGCCCAAGTCCGGAGATTGTTTTACGGGTTAGGATGGGGTTTTGTCTGTTTTCTTGTAAGAATGTTCTCTTACTAAACCTTTTGCCTGTTCATCTACTCAGATTTAAACTGCTATTCCATTTGCTACGTTAATATGATGGTCTGTCTCGTTAAACTGCAATCCATAATTATTTCGCCTTTTGTACAGTCACTTTAAGGCACTCTGGCTGAAACCCACTTCAAAGAGGCCCAGGGGACGAATATGGGGAAGGCTTAAATAACAATATGTCCAACAGGAGACCAGGCCTTGCAGTATGCTGTAGTCCAGTTCTTATCGAGAACATGATAGGATAGCGCTAAGTAAACAGGTGTTTATGGGTAAACGGGGGAGGCTGGGGCATATAACGATTGTGCTTACATAGTGCATATGTGCTATCAGCTCAACACACATCTGCCCTCTGTATCAGAATCAATTATAATTCAACACTTGATTTGGTGTCCTTATTCAACTGCTTAATTCTTTATTTAAACAACCAACACGTGTTTCAACTAGACGTCTTTTTCAAGGCTGTTCCATTTATGATGTATTAGATGCAAAAATCAATATTCATAGATGAGAAATTATTTACACAAAGGAAATTTCTCAAAACAAATGATTAGTGGTTGTCATATAATAAACAAAGAGATATTTTGTGGGCATTGGACATCATGCCATGAACAAACAAGGTACAGAAATACATGCCATCAGCAACAGTCGGAAAAGATTAGAAGGAAGCAGAATGGACACGTATACTCATTAGTAACTGAGCCCTGCTGTCAACTGTACATCAGCATATTAGCAAAAGTGAGTATAGTGGGCCCCTCATGCCATTGCCTACCACAAGTTATAATTGCTGATTACAAAAGGTATTGATCAGTAAACCCTCAACAATAGTACTGAGAGTATCTTAAGTGAGTATAGCCGCTCTTGATACCATTGCCTACCACAAGTTAGATAAAGATAATGTAAGATGATGACATGCTCATAATAGTGAGATATGACTTACTTTATTAAGTCCTACCAGCCTATCTATCAAAGGCAACAGCTTGCCTGGAAATCTCTGACTTCCTCCCAGTACAGCCTGGCCCCAACCGGTATGCGGACTATGCACGTTACGCCAGTTGTGTTGATTTATTGCGGGAAACGGACTGGGCCCTCCATGAAAGGGTCATTATGGTGACCACAAGGGGATATCCTCTAACATAAAACTACAGCAACTTTACTGGCAATATTGTTTGCAGGTGTGATGTTTTAGCACAATGCTTCACCAGCTGCACAAAACTTTACTTAGGGCCATCTTTCCGGGACTGCTCATGCACCGATCAACATTTGGGGTAACGGAAACATCTGCGTTTATCAGTGCATCCATACTCCAGCGATGCAGCACTATTTCAGGCATCATTTCTAAAAGATTCTGTATTACTGTTATCATTAGCGCTACAACGTGTGGTACCACTGCAACATGTCCTTTGTGTTTGTGATCTCTCTGCAGCAAGAAAGACTTTAGAGCATGTTTCGGGAGGTGTGTTGCAACCTAAACGTCCCATCTGCTCGTGTCCACATTTTTACACCGAGAGTAGAACAACATTCTAATTTCTTGTTTCTCCTCTGATTGGACGTCCCTCATAAATTCCTATTTCCCAAGGGCATCATTTGTGTTCATTATCTATACTGTAATAAACGGGCCTTTGACGATAATGGT
Source organism: Ambystoma mexicanum (assembly GCF_040938575.1). Taxonomy (NCBI): domain Eukaryota; kingdom Metazoa; phylum Chordata; class Amphibia; order Caudata; family Ambystomatidae; genus Ambystoma; species Ambystoma mexicanum. The sequence continues at coordinate 590,728,150 of NC_090921.1, forward strand.
GTGATTGTCTTTTCCTCTGATAGCAATGGAACCTGCACATGTCATGGAAGTGTTTTGCAATTTGTTATTGATTGACAAATGACTTTGCCTTTGTTTGTGTAAAAGCCAATCCTGTTGGATTTACCATTGTTGTTTGAATTGGCGCTTACCATGCTTATATCTGGTACGTTACATTAGAAATGACATGTAAGTCTTTGAGATGGGGACCATGTATTTCAAAGCCCCAAACTCGTTACTGTGATTCTCTCAATTTTCCAATAACCCTCCACTCTCCCCAGTCTCAGTACTGTGTATTCATTTAAATTCACCCAGCCCTTCTCCATGTCTCGCTGCTGATGTCCCAGGTATCCAAAAGATATTGCTGGCTCCACAAGCTCTTTGTTGGTTCTCATTTAATGTTCTTCTGGTGCTGGTGCGGTCCGCTGGTGCGCGCTTAAGCAGCTTCCATTCAATAGTGGGAGGCTCGATGGCAAGGAGCCCTACAGGGTCCTGATGCAATGACTACCATACTGTGAGAGCCTCTTTCTGATCCAACCACCCCCTGGCGAGCTTGCCCACCTCATCCTCAACCAATCAGCAGGGATCCCTAACATCTATTTAGTATGACTCAAAAATCAAACAACACAATCATCTAAATATCGCACATTTCAATAATGAATGACACCGTGATTCATTAATTTCTGGGTGGTTACAACGTGCACAGAAAGCTGGTGTTGATTTCTTTTGAATACTGATAATTTCCCTTGTAGGCAGCAAATTGAGGCAAAAACATACAAATTGAGTTCACCAATATGCATTGAGAATTACACTATATAACGAGACATATAGCCAAGACGTTTGTCAGTGAGTGAACATTAAAAGAACTCAAGACCCACCTCTACAAGGAATCTCTCTGCCTCAACACCTAGGCTATCACAACGCCCCACGCGTCACTTGACTCACTAGACGCCGTCTGCCTCTCTCCTCCCCACCACCCGGTACAGCTGTACCCCTCCTCTGTGCCCCTCTGTATCCCACCCCATCTGTACTGTTGTATACCTCTGTGAAGCGCTCCATTGTTCTCGAAGCTAGGCCTGTGCTCAACAAATACTATAATAATAATAATAATAATAATAATAATAATAATAATAATACAATTTATATTGATGAATCTTCACAATTATATGAAAGCAGTCTCTCTCAAAAAGTTTTCTTTTCACGTCAGTATAGCTTGCCTCTAGCGCAAGAGGTGGCATATGTATTGCGTGTAGAATTTCATCACATCTTGTTACGTAGCAATAGGACTAACCTTTACCATGTTCATCAATTGGCAGAGATCAACAAGGAGGTAATTTTGAGGGGGGGACCAGCAGATGTCTGTAGAATTGTAACAACTTCCATTGGTAACATTCCTATACAGAAACAAGGCCAAGCTCTTATCTAAGAATGTCAATGGACACGCAATTCGCAAGCGAATTAACTTTTTTCCAGATGAAACTTTCCGTCCAAACTACCAGCCTGATGGGAAATTTCAAAACCATACAGAGGTGAAGGAATTACCTTTGATTTTGAATAATTGAAAACCACCCATAGGACCTTCATTTGGGAACACAACATAATGTTTTCTCCTTCAATTTAATGAAGATTGCATTCTTATTTGGAGAAGCACTTACATGAAAACCCAGATATCTTATTTCTTTAGTGGGCAAAACCGTTTGTCAATTTTACAGGTAAAGCCCACTGCATTTTTAGTTGTTTTAGTAAATCTGATAATTGCGGTCTTCTTTGGCTTGATCAGTTGGTTGTTACTTGGTGTATAGCAATAATAGATAAATATAAGGCACTGTAGGCCCACCTGAGTATGTTCCAGGGGGAAGAAGTCATCTACATAGGCCAGCCAAGATACCCTTAGTGAACCCAGTTGAGGGTAGGAGGGATGTGACTAAGCAGTTCAGGCTGGACTGCCCATTTTGGGGTGGGACCAAGCATGATTTGCATATGGTCTTTCCTCTTTTGTAATCTCTTCAGCAGGTGAGGAACGACGGTCTGGATGGTTGCCCAGAGCAATGCGAGAGGTTAAGATTAAATCAATACCTTCCTGATAACACCACGTTTGTCTTGCCATAGTAATTCTGAGTGGGACGGGTCGGTCCAGATGTGGGTCCCGTATCTACTGCGCCTGGAGACTGAAACTATTCATCAGTGTTGATGCTCAATGAGGCTGTAAAATGTCTGGGGATGCTTGTGGTCTCGTGCAGAAAGGATGTGACCAAGCAGTTTGGGCTTCACTGCCCTTCCTGGGGTGGCATGAAGCCTGACTTGCATATGGCCTTTCCCCTTTTGTAAAGGCTTGGCAGGTGAAGGACAATGGTCTGGAGGGTTGCCGAGATTAATGCCTGAGGTTAACATTAATTGAAAACCTTCAAAATCTTCCAGCTTTTGTTTTCCTCAGATTTTGGGTAACATATAATGCCCAGCTGATTTCGTTCCATTGTATTAATGATTGACCAAAATATACACATTTGTTTTGTTAAGATAGCTTGTAACACGGCTTCACCACCTTTCTCCATCAAACTATATTTATGACTTTTCAGCATTGGCATGAAAGTCATGATTCCTCAATCAGAGAAGCAAGGGAGAGCAACTCCTTTTTAATGAGTCTCAAGCCTGTACAGAGTTCTTGTTTCTTTTGTTCGACCCTAACTTCAAATGTATGAGGACGTTTGGTACATACTTGTTTAGAGTTCACTTTCTCCAAAGGAATTTGAATATTATTAGACATGAAAGTTGAGAAAAAAAAGAGTTCATGAGTTTAGGCTTTCCATATGTTCTAAGGTAGTGAAATTAAGAGTCATGTAGGGGGCCCTTTTGCAGAGCTCATACATGGACCAGCAACCAAACCAGCGAGTCTTCCAGAATCTTGTGAGACGACCAATCAAAGCCATCCAGTGATAAGAAAAGGCTTTTGAACGTTGTTTTGTAGTATAACATGGGTGACCCTGCTGTTTATCTGGCTGGAATGTTCACTTCGTTGGGTGGATTAAGAATACATGGTTGCATCGAGAATGCCCTGATGCTGTGTTTAGACTCATATCCTGAATTTGCCTTACAAAGTTGCAACTGTAAAGTCTTTTCATTAATGATCTCAAACTGATATAATTTCTGATTCCATGTGTTCCTAATTTTCAATCTACTACTCTCTGTTCACACGTCATGGCTGCAAAACTTGATAACATTGGTAATAAATGTAAAAATCAATTTATGTTTATTTCACATAATTAAGGTGAATTTAGAAAGGCCACTCTGGCTGTCTAAATCGATCTTAATTATGTGCGAGAGAAAGACTTCTCCTGACACATATATGACCGACCAATCACGGCCCTCAGTGCTAATAAGTGTGTTCAGGGGCTTATAGGTGCAGCCGGGCCAGAAGACAGAAGCCGCAAGCATAGGTGATAAGTGTAAATGGTTGTGTTGTTGTGTTTGTGTGTCTTTGTGACTGTTTGGGCATTGATGGGGAATATTTGTAGCATGGTAGGGAGGTGGCAAGGGAGCAAAGGGGTGTTAAAGGAGGTCATGGGGAGCAGGTAAAGGTAAGTGTATTTGTGTGTTTCTTTGGGGTGTTTGAGAGGAAATATTTTTGGCGGAGAAGGGAGGTGGGGAGGACCAAATAAGGATTCATGGAGTTATACCCCCCACTCTCAATGAAATCCTGCCAGTGCGCGAGAGGGCGACGGCATGCAAGGTATTGGCTGCAAGGGGGCTTCATGGGGTGAAATGTACTCAAAGTCGTGATAATCAGGGAGTTGAATTGCATGCAGCCTTCAGTATTCGGGATTATCACATAGAAGCAAAACATTGCGGTGAAACTGAGCGTTTTCTCCCACAGTGACTAATCATGAAGTGGTATTGGTAAGCCCAGAATGTCTTCATGTTATTTGGAAGTTTTTCTTACATTATAAACTGCCTGCCCCTCTGCCCTTCACTGCCATTGGTTGGTATGAACAGACACTGGGCCTCATTACGAGTATGGAGGCAGCCATGCCCTTAATAAGGGCATGGCTGCCTCCATACCAGGTTCCAGGACTGGGTTCCTTCAATGAGAAATTACTGGGTCATTCCAAATTTGGAGGACCCGGTAATTCCTCATTGATAAAACCCATCCCCATTCCCATTCCCGTTTGAGCCCCCATAGGGCTCAATGGGAATGGGGAGGGAGCTAATAACGGGCCCGTTAAAAACAGGCCCGTTATTAGCTCCCTGGTCCCCTTGCGGGACCTGTTAAGGACGCCTGGTTTTACCAGGCGTTCTTACCGGGTCTCGCAAAGAGAACCTCGTAATAGGGCGTCCCGTAATGAACAGTGCCAGTCCCGTAGCGGCACCCTTCATTACGGGAGCGCCAGGGTCGTAATGAGGCCCACTGACTCAAATATAATTAGGTTTATCACATCCATGTGCATCGCCAAAGCACAAAGTGTTTCTCATTCAGCTACTTATATTCGTTCCACAGTACATGCTGTCAATAGCATTGCATGTTCAGAAGCAGTAAGCTGCAGTCCGTCCTGAGGACATCCTTTCTTTCTACCAAATGGTCGGACATTCCAATCACCTTGGGGTCTTTTCAATAGACTGCTCACAACTGCTAACATGGCTGCCTCTCAGGGTTGCACTTTGTCCATGTATGGTTGCCACTATGCTATGCTGGATCCGGGGCAGTGTGGGGAGTATACCCTGGTCCACCCCACCATGGACCCTGCATTTTTTAAATGTTGTTTTATTTATTGATTTAGTTGCAGGGAAACCTTTTAGTTTTTGGGTACAAAATCTTTTTACATTGATCTATAGAGCGGAGGACCAGTGTCCTTAACAATGGGTGAGAGGATGTGGATATAAGACCAGATGAGGCAAAAGAGGTAGAAACATGAACCTGGACAGTAGAGCATGCTATAGGACGGGATAGTGGAAGACGAAGACGTGCTACGTTTTTGAAGAAGGGGTTAGGGGAGTGCGCCGTGGGGTTGTCATCATCATCATTTTTCATTTGTATATCGCCGTTCACCATTGGTATGGTCCCAAAGCGCTGTTGGTTGAATGCCCCTGGGGGACCTAAATCCATCTATGAGAAATTGGTAAGAGTTTAGAATGTGTGTGTGCAAATTAGACAAAGTGATGTTGGTAGGGGTGGCCAGGTCCCTACTAGCTACCCATATCGATCTAGCATGTGGATGGGTTCTTGGAAGTTGACAAGGGAGAGTGCAAAGTTAGTAGGTTCATTATATGTCCAGCTACACTGAATGTTTGTCATGGGGGATGGCTGCATTCTAATGGCAGAGGTGTTGTGGGATATGTCATTGGGAATTGGTTGCAGGTGCGTGTGGGTGAGTGGCCTTGCCTTAGGCTACCTTCCTTAAGCATGGAGTGCTACATGTACCCATCTGCTGTTGCTGGCCTCTTGGTTTCATAGTTGTGGCATGGACTGTCTCCTTTCTTCTGCTAGAGAATTATTAGCTTATTCTTACCGTCATTCGGTGAATGTTGCAAAAGCTCGAACAAAAGCATCACAAAGGCCTAGAAAAATCCACATGATGCAAGACTGGCACCAATGTAAAGACTTAACAGTTTTAAAAGTCCCCTTCACCTCTCTCATCATCCAAGAGCATCTCCAAATAAACAAGTTATCTCTGAAGCATGTTACGAATTGTTACAAAACAGAAAAAACCCAAAACATTGAGTTTCATTAACCTGGTAAGACACTGTCAGATTTATCTGTATCCACTTTCCTAGGGGACAGGGAGATGTGGTGGCGTAGAGCGCTATGCAAGTGGTTGTTCAGAAACGAGGAGATCTAAGAGATTGGAATTAAAGGCATGGTCTAGTAAAATTTTTTATTGTCCCTACGGGTCTGCCATGTTTTTTTAAGCCTAAGTGGCTCGATTTTAGAAAACTTTCCTATGGACCTTACCCGAGTTTTCGTCCATTGAACGCACGCGAAAACAAGCACCAGGGAGCCGCCATTTTCTGATAATCCTATCTTTTCCCCGATCGCCCTGGCTGACCTACTTTTGCGGCACTAAATCAATTCCCCCGCCCCTGAGCCTGACATTATCAAAACATTCATATTCCCCGCCTCTCCCCGTGATGTTTCTGTGCTGCGTAGGCAAACGCGCCCAGTCGTCTTCTGCGCGACTCCACACAGAACCCGGAAACCAACACAGATCAACTCACAACACAGCGCGCCACAATTCGGAATATGAAACTGTACTTTAAAATGAAACAGCAACACGGTACTTTTGGTAAAGTACATTTATTTGACATTAATGGGGGTAATTCATAGAAATCAGCGCACAAGTGGCGCACGCGGCTGGCGCACAGTGTGCGCGTGCGAATCCCTGCGCCAGCCGCGTGCGCCAAAACCCATTTCCGCGCACAGCGTATTCATGGATTCCATCCACCAAAACCAGCCGTGGCGCACAGTGGCGCAGCGACCTTGCAGCAGCGCCAGTTACGCCCCCAAGAACGCCTTCCGCGCAGGGAAAAGCCATCAAAATCCCCAATCCAGCGCAAAGGGCTGCGCTAACCCTGTACCAGCACGGCAAGCGGGCTACGTGTATTTCAGGGGTTCGCGTGAAGTTTCTCACGCGATCGGGCCTGGGGGAGCGTGCTACGTGTATTTCAGGGGTTCGCGTGAAGTTTCTCACGCGATCGGGCCTGGGGGAGCGGGCTACGTGTATTTCAGGGGTTCGCGTGAAGTTTCTCACGCGATCGGGCCTGGGGGAGCGGGCTACGTGTATTTCAGGGGTTCGCGTGAAGTTTCTCACGCGATCGGGCCTGGGGGAGCGGGCTACGTGTATTTCAGGGGTTCGCGTGAACTTTTTCACGCGATCGGGCCTGGGGGAGCGGGCTACGTGTATTTCAGGGGTTCGCGTGAACTTTTTCACGCGATCGGGCCTGAGGGAGCGGGCTACGTGTATTTCAGGGGTTCGCGTGAACTTTTCCACGCGATCGGGCCTGGGGGAGCGGGCTACGTGTATTTCAGGGGTTCGCGTGAAGTTTCTCACGCGATCGGGCCTGGGGGAGCGGGCTACGTGTATTTCAGGGGTTCGCGTGAAGTTTCACACGCGATCGGGTCTGGGGGAGCGGGCTACGTGTATTCCAGGGGTGCGCGGGAAGTTCCACACGCGAATAGCCTGGGCGCGTGTATTTCAGGGGTGCGCGGGAAGTTTTACACGCAATTTCAGCAGGGTACGTGTATTTCAGGGGTGCCGGGGAGTCCTACATGTGATTTGACAGTGTGGGTCCTCCCAGGTGTTCCCTGTACACCCTCCACTGCCCCTGCAGGCAGCCCACACCACAGGGGACTACCCTGCATCCCTGGTCATGTCCCGCAGGCAGCCCACCCAACATGGGCATGCCCCCCAGCAAAGGCACATGTCTCCTTGAACTAACGAACACCAACTCATGTCACCACCCCCACCCCCCATCACTGTGGGGCACCTGCCAGCAGGCCCCCACCCATGTCCAACTCATGTCCCCCACCACCCCCGCCCCCCAGCACTGTGGGGCACCTGCCAGCAGGCCCCCACCCATGTCCAACTCATGTCCCCCACCACCCCCACCCCCCAGCACTGTGGGGCACCTGCCAGCAGGCCCCCACCCATGTCCAACTCATGTCCCCCACCACCCCCACCCCCCAGCACTGTGGGGCACCTGCCAGCAGGCCCCCACCCATGTCCAACTCATGTCCCCCACCACCCCCACCCCCCAGCACTGTGGGGCACCTGCCAGCAGGCCCCCACCCATGTCCAACTCATGTCCCCCACCACCCCCACCCCCCAGCACTGTGGGGCACCCTCCACCAGGCCCTCGCCCATGTCCCATCCATGCCCCCCTGCACCTGGGTCCCAACAATCCCCAATCATCTCCGTAATGGCCATCCTCCCCTGCCAAAAGGCCCAACCAACTATCACATCCACCCACATATCAAAGGCAATTACATGTTACACACCCAATGTAAATAATGCAAATGAACACATGTCTGTCACACACAATGGCTGCAAGTGAATGTTAAAACACCCAACATGACATGCATGAAAGTAATGAGATGATACGACACATTGAAGGATGAAAATAAAAATGTATTGAAAATCAACTAGAATGGAAATGAAATTAGAAAAACCACAAAGCAAAACAACAAAAAGAAGATGAATGTCCATGAAAAAAATCCAAAAAATCCATAGAAGAACTATTTACAAGACAATCCCGGGTCCATGAGCCCAACCAAATGAAACCTAACTATGTCAACTAACTAAAAACTGAACTATATACAAAAAAGTGGCGCATTGTCCAATCGCAACCAAATAAAAAAAAAATAATTAAAAGGAAACCTACCACTAACTATATAACTATATACAATGGCAGCGGGCAAGTCCTGCGGCTCACTCTGTGATGTTGCCGGCCAGGGCATCATCGAACTCCATGTCGATGTCCTGGAGGCGGGACTCTGCGCTGGCCCCGAGGTCTCGCAGGGATAACCCCATGTTCACCTCAAACTCCCTGCGAGCTTCCTCGAGGCACTCAGCCCGCCTCAACGCCCGACGCATGGAGAACTCCGCCCTGACCATGGTGAGCCGCTCCTCTTCCGCCCGCTGCCGCTCCGCACCTATCCGCTGGACCAACTGCTCCCACACGGAAGACACTACCATCCCAGGGTTCTCCTGCCCTCCGGCCGATGCCTGCCCCTCTGATCTTGATGGCCCCGAGCCATGATGCCTCCCACGTCGAGCCTGCTGCTGCCTCCGACGCCACTGCCTCTGCCAGCACGACGGCATCCAGGATGATGGAAACCACCGACGCCGTTGTGCACGTGCCCTGCCCGATGATGCCGTCACATCCTCCATCTGCTGGGGTCCAGTTGCTGTGTTGTCCACCCCTGCTGGACCTCTGACTCCCGACTGTGGCAGGGATGGGATCCCCACCGAGCTGGCTGCATTGGTCAGGGCAGGTCCACAGGGGGCCCTGGTGGCATCTGGGCCGGAAGACGGCAAGGAGAACGACTGGCGTATAGTCTCCACAGAGGAGGAGAGGGCCGCCAGATTGGCCGACACATGCAGGAAACCCCCGAACATGGCCGATCCCAATTGGGCCACGTCGGCACGGTGCTCTTCGTGATGATGTGCGTGCTCCTCCTGGGAAGCACGCACGGCATCACGAATCACAGCCGTGCGCATCGCGACCCCAATCAGGACCTTCTCCACACGGCCAGGGGTCCCCTCGTCCGCAGGTGGAGGGGAGTCAGATGACATGGACATCCCCTCTACCTGCGGACGGGCCTGGGACGGGGCATCCCTGCTGGTGCAAGGTGGTGCACCCACAGGTTCAGGGACAGCGACATGCACAGGCCCCTCCACGGTGACCTGTGCTGCCTCCTGCCCCTGCCCCTGGACTGCACCACTTGCACCAGCAGGGATGCCCCCACCAGGCCCCATGTGCGCCTCAGTGGCGGCCTCCTCCACCTCTGTGGAAACCACCAACCTGGATGGCTCCTCGCCGTCTACCGCCGTAGCAGGCCCCTATGGGGGCTCACCCACCCCTTCCGCTGCAGCTGTGGGGGCATCCCCGCCGCCTTGCTCCACAGCGCCGTCTCCGCCCTCTCCTTCACTAGCCGCTGCGTAGAGGGAGACATAGAACACAAGCATCAGGTTACTGTACAATGGTCCCCTAGACAGGAAGCAATAGCAGATGAGTGCCACTGTCAAAGTACACTTCCATCATGTCACACCACAACACATGTGTCAGTCCAGGCAAAACACACACAGTGACAGTCATGGTGCGTGCCATGGACATTTCAATGCATGTCCAATGGACACTCGAATCATACAATGTAATGGGACTCACATGCATCATGGGTCATGCCTATCACATGCACACACTTCACCTCAGTCACATCCATCTGGCCCCGTACACCCCAATCACAGTGCATACAAGGATGACTAGGCTGCATCAGTGAATCTGTACATTGTCACAGACATGTGTCATGCATCCATGGCACTCACAAGTCACAGACACGCAGGTCAGGCACACACACATGGATACCACATATGTATCTGGCATCAGCACCCATCCCTCGCCCCCACCCATGTCCAGGAACAGAGACTGCCATGCTCTCATGTGTGCAATCTGCACAGGGCTCCCCATGTCGCATTCAAACACATGCAACAACCGTGCGGTTCACACATTACAGGTCGCACATGCATTCCCATGATGTCCCTGCACACATACATGCGTACATGGCCTATGTCACACATGCAGGCAAGTATCAGACAACCAGCACACTGCAACATGCCCTGTCTCACACAGCAATGCTTGGCCACTTACCGCTCAACTCCAGACGGGTCTCCCTCTCAAGGACCTGGGCGTGGAGCGCTGGGTGTGCGCGTTCCAGGACCCTCAACTGGATGGTACTCATGCGGCCCCGGCCCCCCTCCACGAGGCGCCGGGCCTTCATGAGGGTCCTGGACCTAGAGTCCTCCCAGCGCTTCTTGACCTTCTGGATGGTGCGGGTTGCCACCCCCTCCGCGTTGATGGCAACCACACAGTCGGCCCAGATCCTCTCCCGTCCTACCCTGTTGGCGCGGGACGATCCGAAGAGGGCATCATACTGCCCCAGGACTTGCTCCACCAGGACACCAACTTCGGTGGCAGTGAAGCTGGTGCCCCTCTGCCCCTCTGGCCGGGGGTTGCCACTGGGGTCAGATGTGGATGTGCCCGACATGGCAACCCCAGGGGCAGGAGTGGGTGGGCAACTGGGTCCTGGGGCTGGGCTGTGGAGCGATGTTATTCGAGTCGGGAGTCTTCTGTACCAGCAGGGGTGGACACAGCAACTGGACCCCTGCAGATGGCTGATGTGCAGGCACCAAATGGCAGGGCACGGTGGCAGCAGGCAGGCAGGCAGGCAGGCAGGCAGGCAGGCAGCAGCAGATGGCACGTGGGAGGCTGCTCGGGGCACTGGGGGGCAGTGATTCGGCCTTCTGGGCAGGAGCGTGGTCTTCCGTGTGTTTTCGCGTGGCCAGCTTGATACGGAGTGATTTGGCACGTGAAAATCCTGCACGTCAGCGTGAAAATCGAGGAAAGGCCCTTAGCGCGTAAGCGCGTCAGCACGCGTACGCGATTACATTGGACCAAAGGCCCTTGCAGCGTAAGCGCGTCTGTGACGTTTTGCGCACGGGCGTTGCCCTGGCAGGGCTTGGTGATCCCGCGTGCATTTATGTTCTGTACGTGCTTTTCGTGCGGTGCGTGTGTTTTCCATCCGTTGGGGTTCACACGCTATTACTTCACAGCGGGTGTTGGCTACGCGTTCTTCTACACGCAAGGCAGACGGTGAGTGGTACCCCGCTCCCCCAGGCCCGATCGCGTGAGAAACTTCACGCGAACCCCTGAAATACACGTACCCCGCTCCCCCAGGCCCGATCGCGTGAGAAACTTCACGCGAACCCCTGAAATACACATACCCCGCTCCCCCAGGCCCGATCGCGTGAGAAACTTCACGCGAACCCCTGAAATACACGTACCCCGCTCCCCCAGGCCCGATCGCGTGAGAAACTTCACGCGAACCCCTGAAATACATGTACCCCGCTCCCCCAGGCCCGATCGCGTGAGAAACTTCACGCGAACCCCTGAAATACACGTACCCCGCTCCCCCAGGCCTGATCGTGTGAGGAACTTCACGCGAACCCCTGAAATACACGTAGCCCGCTCCCCCAGGCCCGATCGCGTGAGAAACTTCACGCGAACCCCTGAAATACACATATCCCGCTCCCCCAGGCCCCCCAGGCCCGATCGCGTGAGAAAGTTCATGCGAACCCCTGAAATACACGTAGCCCGCTCCCCCAGGCCCGATCGCGTGAGAAAGTTCACGCGAACCCCTGAAATACACGTAGCCCGCTCCACCAGGCCCGATCGCGTGAGAAACTTCACGCGAACCCCTGAAATACACGTACCCCGCTCCCCCAGGCCCGATCGCGTGAGAAACTTCACGCGAACCCTGAAATACACGTACCCCGCTCCCCCAGACCCGATCGCGTGAGAAACTTCACGCGAACCCCTGGAATACACGTAGCACGCTCCCCCAGGCCAGATCGCGTGAGGAACTTCACGCGAACCCCTGAAATACACGTACCCCGCTCCCCCAGGCCACCCAGGCCCGATCGCGTGAGAAAGTTCACGCGAACCCCTGAAATACACGTAGCCCGCTCCCCCAGGCCCGATCGCGTGAGAAAGTTCACGCGAACCCCTGAAATACACGTAGCCCGCTCCCCCAGGCCCGATCGTGTGAGAAAGTTCACGCGAACCCCTGAAATACACGTAGCACGCTCCCCCAGGCCAGATCGCGTGTGTGACTTCCCGCGAACCCCCGGAATACACGTATCCCGCTCAATCGCGTGTGTAACTTCCCGCGCAACCCCGAAATACACGTGCCCCGCTCGCACAATTGCTGTATGTTGCCACTTTTGTAATGCGCAGGGACGCTACCGCCTGCCTTCGTGTGGCGGACGTGTATCGGCTTGTGCGTGTCTTTCGCTGTGCGTGGCTTTGCCCTATTCGATTCCATGAATACGTGTGGTTCGGGTGCGTGTGGGCGTTCCGTCTGCTTCCCTGCAGTACATCCCCAGTTACGCCCTTGTTTTCGCGAGTTGTTCCCCATTCCGCGCGTTACGCCCCGTGTTCCGCCCACTTTCTGGTGTATGCGCCGAGGTTGTGCGCTTTCACTGTGCGCATCGCGCACGTCTTTTGGGATGTTGCAGTGACGTGTGCGCCATGCACGGGTTTGGCGCACATCCCGTGGTAAACACGCGCAGGGACTTCCATGAATCGCACGCGTGCGCGTGCACCTGTTTTTTTCTGCTTGCGCCTGCTTGCGCCTGCTTGCGCGAAGATTTTCGGCGCACGTTTGTTCTATGAATCGGCCCCTAAATGTTTAGAGAATATTCAGCAATTGACATATGAACTCTGGAAGCCATTTATTTTCTTTTATCTGTATCCGCAATAACTGTTCCGTTTCATCTTGAGTCACGCGCTGTTCCTTTATGGTACACAGGGTGTTCATTTTCGTAAAAAGAATCACTTTGGAAGCACGGTGAACCGCAAGGCTGTTCCATCAAGTAGGCACTAGGCCAGCGTAAAGGTTGATATGTTGCTTCTAGCCACTAGTACAGCGTAAGGGCATGTGGGCCCTTGGCGATCGTCCCATAATATGGTGATCGTGCTCCAGTTGTTGACACGAAGCTGCAGGTGTCTGCTGAAGAATCCATCCGCCGGTGTATCAAACAGGTGGCAGTGGCAGAAAGGGATCAAATACCTGTTATGAAAACAAAAAAATGATAATTAGTCTCGCTAGCCGAACTTCATTAATATTACTCATTTTATTTATTACGGCCGATCAGAAACTATTTGCTTGCAAGGATAGTTCAATGGAGTATGTTCGGCTCTAAAATCAATGTGAAAAGTAACGAAATAAATCGAGGCCAACACACAATGATAAACGACAGTTAGTCTACATGCGTGAGGAATGATATGATATATGATATGGCATTTGTAACGTGCCTATACTCAAGTGTTTCTAGGCGTGACGAGGCAGGTGGGGAACAAGGGCAGACAGACAACGATCCTACTAGGCCAGGTGTCTTTCTGATCGCGCATGGGGAAGGGCTGTACATGGTTAGTTGAATACAAATTAAATAATAGGGCCAGCTGGTGGCAAGTGCAAGGTAAATGCCGGGAGAAGTGGCTGAAGGATACAGAGACAGTCCCGTAGTGCAGGGAAAAGTGGCTGGGCCAAGGACCGAGATCGGTGAGACCAGTGAACCTGCATGCCCATGTGCCCACTACGAACAGTTTTACTTGCTTTTCCTAGCTCTTCATTCATTCATTTATTCATGCATCCATTCATTAAATCTTCATTCCGGTATAAAAGCGTGTAAAGATTTACTTACATTATATTTGAAATTTCCATTGTGTCTCTTCGTAATGCAGTCTGTAAAAAGGACCGTGCTCTTGACAATGATTTTTCGTATACTGACCTAAAACTGAAACTCGGTCTAGTTTCTGAATTTTCTGCCTTATCGTCTCTTACGTTATTGCGCACTCCCTTCAAATGTAGTTCTTTCGGCATGGTCCCTGTCTCAAGGTCAAAAAACAATAGACCCTTATACTTCCAGTGCGACTTGTGGGCCTCATCTGGGCGCTGTCCTTCGCATTCTTTATTTGCAACATCACGTAGTATAGGCATCTGTGAGAACTTGAAGTTTAGAATCCGTCTATGTAGTGCGCCTCAATGTGCAAATGCGAACTGGCTTCTCTCCCAAATGCCACGGGCCGCTTGGCTGGCACGTTCTAAGTGCCCCAATTTTGTCCCCGTTGTCTGCGAGCTTTGCAGCCCAAATTGAGACATTTAATTTTTGGCGGAAGGTCAGGGAAAGTATAAAGTACCACAGGAGTTGAGTTAAAAGTGAGATTTATTGTTTGTTTGTTTGTTTTATTATTTGCAATACGCAAGCCTCCACTCCATTAACAGTGCGCAGAATTTACATTTACATGAGATGAGACATGAGAAAAATATATACATACACATATATGAGGTGAATAGAGAGAATTCAAAGATGACACCCAGCTTGTTTGCCACCCATGATGGTGAAGGTAGGGGTTAGGGTTACAGGTACACTGTAGAATAACATTTATTTACAAAAAGACAATTGTATTGCAATTATTTAAACCGGGATTTGTACTTCACAATCAGCTGTGCTTCGGGTGGGCATGGCACAGTCGCAATGTTCGGTGGCAATGGATCACTGCTCTGCACAGAAACGTCCAAAATTCCATATCTGTGCTTCTCTAACACAGCAACAATAAGGCCTTTCACAAAGTCGAACTGCATTTCATCATAGACTGGTTTGATCACCCATTGCTTACTCCGTTTTGAAAACACCTTAGTGTAGCGAGGCATCCTTACTTTACCCCTAGTCCTAGATTGTTCACGTCCGACATTGCTGTTATGGGCCAAGACCGCTAGTAGAGTGTGATGTTTCATGCCCCGAAAGCTAAAATGCAAGCGCTTTGGCCTGTACTTTAGGCACATATTGTGGAACACCTCCAAATCTCCTGTGTGACAGAATTCTGTCAGTCCTCTCAAATCTCTTGATAGAGTTTTGTCGAAAACAATCTTCTCAATGGCTTTGTGTGTCGGTGAAGATGGAATCAACCACTTCTTCTTCCGTGCCTCCTCTGGGGACAAAGGGCCATGTTCACATTGGTGGAAATGTTCATTTGCTGTCCAGCGATGAACGTTGGTACAGTGGTGCATCAGTGACCGCCATTTTTCAAGTAGTATTTCCACTGACCCCTCACAAGTTTTTGAGCTCCACCAAAGATGGTTGGTGATAGAATGTGACCACTGCAAAATACTTTCAAAACCTTTTTTTTTACCTGCAGCCGAGATTTTCTTATTGATTGATTTAGCAAGATGCCATACGTCAAATTGATGTTTAATATGTGGGAACTGCTCTCTCATTGTCTTGGCAATTGAAACGTGTCTATCCGTGGCTATGAGGTCGATGTGCATTCCCCTCGATTGTAGATATTCCACTGATTTTATAAAACCTAGTTTCTCCATGGCCACTGAGGATGTACATTGTGTTACCTGCACGACCACCAACCTCACAATTTTCTTACTATCCATGTCCTGAAAGTGGTAGGTGCAGTACTTGGCAGAAAATCCAGGGCTGTCGCACTGTCCATCGCCGGCTAGCCTGAATCGTTTGCCTTCGAATGTACTTGCTAGAGACAATTGTTCAATTTTCCAAGCATCACTAATGGCCGGAAACAGATAATCACGTTGGTATGAGTAGTACAGCGCTTTAGAAATGAAATGGAGTCCCACAAACTGAAAGAAAGCCTCTAATTTTCTAAAACTGGAGCCACTAAAAAGTGATGCAGCTGCACACAGTAGATTGCCTGCTGGCAGTTTCCCCAGCATCGGTTATGCAGACCATGAGAACCTATGATTTAATCTACAGGCGGCATTTATTTTGACGTTACTGCCTTTTATTTGACGAGTCACATTAATCAATGGCTTCCCACATACTTTCCCTCTAATGGAATGCACACATTTCAGCATACTTATAATTTCCATCAAACAACTGTCGAATACAATGTATTTGCTCTCTTTCATTAGACTGTCATCCTGCGTCAACGTTGTTTCGGCCTTTGACGTTGTGGAGATTTCAACACATTGGTAAGTAATATCGCTGATATCAAGTTCTGATGCGTCTATGGATGCTGCGGCTGGTTCATTCTCTGTCATTTCAACATCTATTACTTCGACATTGATGGGAGAACACAACAATGTCGACAGGTTTTTTGGTGGCAAATTTTTGGCGGGTGTAGATTGTGTAAATTGATCTGCAACTACTTCAGAGCTATCTTCAATACATTCAATATCATCTTCTTGTGGTGGTGCGGTCGCACTGTAGCTATGGTCCAATGCAACTTTGCTGTAGTCTCCAAACACAATTAATTCATGTTCTGGCCATTGGACATGAGCATCTCGAGCCTGAACACGCCTCGCCTCAATAAATAGTTCCTCCATAGTGTACACGGTCTGGCAAGCCACATCTCTCATTCGCTTCACTGTCTGTGTGTGTATAGTTCTGACACCCACGGGTAACTGGAGGAGAGATTGGAAAAGGGATGTTCAGTTTAAACACAAGATGGAGTGTAGTAGAATTGACTGGAAAAAAAACATAAAATAGTCCCCAGCACAAGCATTTTTTTAAAGTTATGAACTGTTTGTAACTAACCTTTTTTTGTTTTTTTTTCTTTGCAACTTTTTTGACTGGACCTTCAACATCTGCACGCTGTAGCTCCGATTCATTTCCGCATGTCCTCCCTTCCTCTTGCGCTGCAACGACTATATTTTCTGTATCCGCATAGACAGCACGGAATGAGGCTCCATCGTCTCCCTGAAACATAGTACTTTCATTACTATGTATCAAAATATTGTTAGCATAAAACACACGTGAGAACGAACACACAGTACATCTCAATAGCCAAATACGATTTAAACATTGTGTGCAACAATCAAACGACAAGTATTCGACCAGTGATGATCTATTTCGATGGAACTGTCAGTATCCATACCTCTGGCTCTGCATGGACTGCCATGAATGGTTGTATTGGAGAGGAGGCATCCGCATTTCCCTGAAACACAGTACTTGCATTAGTATGCTTTTCAATATTGGAAACACAACACACACTTGGGGTCGACGGCACAGGTACATATAAAGAGATAACCGCAAATGATGCATTGTCCAAAAGAATCAAGGAAAATCCAAATATGATCACATTTCATCGACTTATTTCAACGATTCCTTTACATCTGCATCATCTAAATGAGATGTTGTGATTGTGTTGGAAGCTCCGTCGTCTCCCTGAAACACAGTACTTGGATTAGTATGGTTTTCAATATTGGAAACATAACACACACTTGGGGTCGAACGCACAGGTACATATAAAGAGATAACCGCGAAAGATGCATTGTCCAAAAGAATCAAGGAAAATCCAAATATGATCACATTTCATCGACTTATTTCAACGATTCCTTTACATCTGCATCATCTAAATGAGATGTTGTGATTGTGGTGGAAGCTTTGTCGTCTCCCTGAAACACAGCACTTGCGTTAATAGGGAAGAAAGTATAGCAAATGGAATCACGTTATATGATCACGCATGATGGAGCTGTCATTATCCATACCTCGTGCTGCTGAAGAATATCTATGGATGTTGCAAATGTAGTGCGTACTTCCGAAAGCTGTTGCGCCGATTCGCATACTTGAATGTCAGGCTCTGCATCAAGTGCAGGGGCTGACGCTCCATCAACTGCCTGAAACATAGTACTTGCATTAGTGAGGATTACAATTGTGAAAACATAACACACACCTGGGGTCGACAGCACAGGTACATATCAACGGCTAACCACGAATTAAACATTGTGTAGAACAATCAAACAACAAGAATTCCAGCTCTGATGATGACGCTCGATGGAGCTGTCAGTATCCATACCTCCTGATGTTGAAAAACATCTAGAAATGTTGTAGAAGTGGCGGACGCTTCAGCATCTCCCTGAAAGACAGTACTTGCATTAGTATGGATAACACTAATTATAAGTGAAAGAAAACACCAGTGGACGATAACTAAGGTGTATATCAATTGGAAAGCAGTAACCAAACATTCGCTAAAATAATTACACGATAGAATAAAACTATTACTTGACATGCATAAAACAAGTATGTAGCGGATTAGCCTAGTAACATTACCTGATACGCGCTAGAAGTGGTTGATAACTGCGACCACGTCAAGGATGTAGAATGTTCTTGCTTCAGATTCAAGGGATAGTCAAGAAGTTGTAAAGGTCAATTAATGATTGATAATGAAATGCCAATATTAAAATAGCCATGTAAGCCGACAGAATACTTGAAAAATGCTCAATACAGCACAGTTCCCTGTCCCCATATATATACATTGCGTTTGTGAGTTATGAAATCGAAAAAGAATATATTGATAATTGTCATTATTCAAAAAACTATACACTCATATCAATATCGAAATTATTACAAGGGATAGAACACCTACAATATCTATTAATCCATTCGGCTACACACTACCGCAAGGCCGAAAGCTAAATCCGGACACTTGACTCAACGGTGGCGGAATGTGGACGAATAGAGTGGGAATAGCGTTTTCGCGCAATTTCCGTGTCGTTCGCCGTTTATTCTTCTTTGTTACCCAAGAAGTTGTGTACATGTCCAAGGAAAAGTGCCGGCTGCAGATGCGGTATCGATCACCCCTCTTGTCCTCTAAGACTTGTTGGACTCTACTTTCCAGCTCATCCAGTGGATATCCGCAATGTCTGACCCATTCTCTTATTCGATCAACAGTTTTCAGGAATACATGCATTGTAGTTCTTTCAGATTTCGCATGGGTCTTCGAAGGGCAACCGCTAATCGAACAGGCAGGCATTGTTGATAAATCTGAAAAGTAAATATCGACATTATTATACAATCTTCAAGAGTAAAGATTTGATACAAAAGTAAATGAATCATACAATGATCAATGCAAGGTTTGTTTTGGTCGCAGGAACTATACCAGTTCATTATGTGCTGCTTAGTATTTGTTGCAGAAATGTATAATTGATGTGACTGAAATCTGAACATGTGACTCGTCCCTTGGATGTTCTGTCTTGCACGAGAAGGAAACATGCTAACATTATTGACTGGACCCCCGAAGGATGCAATTCAATTACAATAGTCACAGATGAAAATAAATAGATCTATTGATAGCATAACAATGGAAACTCAACTCAATACCAATGAGACCAATGAACATAGCACTATTGTGTACTCTACTCGAAAATAGATAGAAATTTAAAAATCTGCGAAATATGACCAGGATACATGGCCGTACCTTGACCAACAAACAGTTGGATTTAGCAAGCAGAGCAGTATGTTGCGGGAGAATAGGTGGATGGCCACAGGTAGCGCACTGATGGGTATGCTCGAAGCGGTCACAGAAGTTCACGGATAGCACGACGACGAGCAGATTAGCATAGATCTCAGTGGTTCCCAGGTAGCACATTCAAGAGTTGACTTGCAAAGCACAAAGATGTTCTCATGAGACATATCGAGTGGTTTTTAAAGTATTAGAAACTGGGGTGTGTTTGTGAATGAATGACGTATGTATGTCGTGGTATTAGGGGGGCGGCCTGCCTCAGGGGAGGCCTGCCTGGAGACACGGGGTCTGAGGAGGCCATGTGATCGATGGCCCCTTGGCGTGGGACACCTTTTGAAGTGTACATGCAGTTTAGCACCTTGGCCGTTTGCGCCCGTCACAGCCCCCTATGCCAGCACTCATCCACCGGCGCGAACCGCCTTTGATACAGGGGGGTGGGATGGATGGGCCTGGGGGGTGCAGAAAAGGCACAGGAAGACTGCTGAATGGAGACACACTTATGTGGATAGCAGGGGGGCGGCCTGCTTCAAGGGGAGGCCTGGCTGGACACGGGGTCTGAGGAGGCCATGTGACCGATGGCCCCTTGGCGTGGGACACCTTTTGAAGTGTACATGTAGTTTGGCACCTTGGCCGTTTGCGCCCGTCACAGCCCCCCATGCCAGCGCTCATCCCCGGGTGTGAACCGCCTTTGATATGATATGATATGGCATTTGTAACGCGCCTATACACAGGTGTTTCAAGGCGCGACGAGGCAGGGAGGGGAGGAAACAAGGGGAGACAGACAACGATCCTACTAGGCCAGGTGTCATTCAGATCGCGCAAGTGCAGGGGTGGGGGAGGGGGAAAAGTGCAAGGGGAAGGGGAGGGGGGAAGTGCAGTACAAGGTAAGTGGCGTAAAGTAATAAATAAATAGGGCCAGCTGGTGGCAGGTGCAAGGTAAGTGCAGAACAAGTGCTGGAAAAGGGGGGGGGCTGTAGGGATACAGAGACAGTCCCGCAGTGCAGAGGGGTTCCAGGGCATCAGTGCAAGTGGAGAGTGGCTGGGCCCAGGACCGAGGCCGTTAAGAGTGGTCCAGTTGCAGAATCAGTGCAGTTTCAGTGAAGAATATTAGCTGTTCAGCAGGGGAGAGGGAGAGAGAAAGCAGAGGCAAAGAGGAAGGTTTTGAGGTGCTTCCGGAACCGGAGATGGTTCTCCTCAAGTTTCAGGGAGGCAGGAAGGCTGTTCCAGAGGGAGGCCCCTGCCGCGGAGAGAGATCTACCCCCAGCTCGTTGCTTCGAGAAGCGGCTGACCCTGAGGGAGTTGGAGGCGGATGAGCGAAGGGCTCGGGAAGGAAGATATTTGGGAAGAGAGAGTTGAAGGTATTTAGGACCAAGGCCCCAGAAGGCCTTGTGGACAATGCAGAGGGTTTTGAACTTTATCCTCGCAGCCACTGGGAGCCAGTGTAGAGATTTCAGTCCTGGAGAGATACGGTCCCTGGGCTTGAGGCCAAGGACAAATCTCGCAGTTCTGTTCTGTATGAGTTGTAGAGGGGGGAGAGTGGAGGCAGGCAGATGAAGGTAGAGGCTGTTACAGTAATCCAGCTTCGAGAGAACCAGGGCTCGGGAGACAGTGAGCTTCTGGGGGAAGGAGAGGAAGGGAAGAATACCTCTGAGGAGGTGCAGCTGGTAGTGTGACTTCTTAGCGACGTCAGAAATATGAGGAGAGAAGGAGAGTGTGGAGTCGAAGGTGACCCCAAGGTTTTTTGCATTGCAGGTAGGAGCAGGGAGGGGGCCAAGGGAGGCAGGCCAGAGAGCTGCAGGGAAGGAGGGAGTGGGTGTACCGATGAGTAGAATCTCAGTCTTACTGGCATTAAGGCAGAGGTGATTGGCGGCACACCATTCCTGGATAGCAGACAGACAGTCAGAGATGAGGGAAGGAGAGGGGGAGGCTGAGGGTAGCCTGAAAATGAGCTGGGTATCGTCCGCATAGCACTGGAAATTAGGGCAGAGAGCGGCGATGCGGTGGGCAAGGAGTGACAGATACTGGTTGAACAGCCAGGGAGAGAGGTTGGATCCCTGGGGGACACCAAAGGTGGAGAAAAAGATGTCGGAGAGGAAGGACCCCAGTTGGACCTGGGAGGGTCGATTTGAAAGGAAAGAGGTCAGCCACGCCAGAGCCTGACCAGTGATACCCAGGTTTTCACGGAGACGGTTGAGCAGGATGGCATGGTTGACAGTGTCAAAGGCAGAGGAGAGATCGAGCAGAATGAGAACACACGGAGTGTTGGAATCGAGGTTCAAGAGCAGGTCTTCACGGATGTTCAGGAGAGCAGTTTCCGTGCTTCTGGCAGCTCTGAAACCAGATTGATGGTCATGAAGACTACCAACAGATTCAGCATGGAGGTTAAGCTGGGAGATGGCCAGTTTCTCCAGGAACTTGCCCAGGAAGGGAGTGATGGAGATAGGGCGATAGTTAGCCGGGCAGGAGGGGTCGGAAGAGGGTTTCTTGAGAAGAGGGTGCACAAGGGAGTGCTTGAGGGGGGAAGGGAAGACTCCAGAGGCGAAGGAGTGGTTGCAAAAGTCAGCCAGGGCAGGAGCCAGGGAGTCGATGTGGTCCTTGATAGTTTTGGAGGAACAGGGGTGAACCTGTTTAGGCGAGACTTTCATAGATCGGACTTGTCTGGAAACCTCGTCAGCAGAGAAAAGTGGAAAGGCAGAGAAAGAGGGAGGAGGGGTGACTGCAGAAGGGCCAGAGGAAGAGCCGGGAAGGGAGGGAGGGAGGTGAAAGGAGGAGAGCGAGGACAGGATGTCCTGAGTTTTAGAGATGAAGTGAGAGGCCAATGCAGTGCAGAGGGCCTGGGAGGGGACAGGAGAGGTAGAGACTGCAACGGGGTTGGCCAGCTCCTTGCAGATTTTAAAGAGTTCGGCGGAGTTGTTAGATGCCGCAGAGATGCAGGCTTGGATAAGGGCTCTCTTCTTGGTGAGAACGGAGAGCCGATACTGCCTTTGGAGCAGGCGGCAGGCCAGTTTGTCAGAGGATGAACACGAAGCACGCCATTTCCTCTCTGCAACCCTGCACTTGCGTTTTAGGGTGGCGAGATCCGAGTCATACCAGGAGTTACATTTGGCTTTGGGCTTCAGGCTGATTCTCATGACGGGGGCAAGGATATCAAGAGTAACAGATATAGCAGAGTGGAGCATGGAGAGGGCTGTGTCAGGGTGGGAGTCAGCCGAAGGGGCGGGGGGGGGGCGAGAAGGTAGCAGCGAAAGCCTCAACTGACACACGCTTCATGGGTCGGATGACCGAGAAGGTGGGTGGCAGTGAAGAGGGTGGCTTTGCCTGTGGGGTAGGGAGGGTGAAGTGGGAGGATAGGAGAAAGTGATCACTCCAGGAGAGAGGAGTGGAGAGAGGGACGGAGAGGGGAAGGTCAGAAGAGATCAGAGCATCAAGAGTGTGCCCAGCAGAGTGAGTAGGCCCAGACGGGAGAATAGAGAGTGAGAGAGAGTCGCAGAGGTCACGAAAGAGAGCAGTGGGGGGACTGGAGGCATCAAGGTGGATGTTGAAGTCGCCAAGAAAGAGGAGTTGAGTGGTTGAGGACAGGAGTGAGGAGGAGAGGTCAGCCCACTCAGAGAGGAAGGAGGAAATTTGACCAGGTGGCCGATAGATATTAGCCACGGTAAGGGAATGGCTAGGAGAGAGAGAGAGTCGGCAGACAAGACATTCAAAAGAGGAGTAGGTCTGCGTAGGAGTGACAGTGGCAGGAATCCACTCAGGGAAGATAAGGGCAACACCACCCCCTGCACGGTTAGGCCTGGGCATGGAGAGGATCTTGTAACCGTCAGGTAGGAGTGTGTCAAAGCTGGTGGCAGAGCTGGCTGTGAACCATGTCTCAGTGAGACAGAGGACGTCGAGGTCCAGTTCCTCAAGAAGGTGACAGATATCAGAGGAGTGTTTGATGGCAGAGCGAGAATTTAGAGTGGCAATGTGGAGAAGGTTGCCCTCCTTGAAGAACTTCCGGGGAGGGGTACAGATCAGAGGTACGCCCTGCGGAGGTGTTGAAGAAGGAGGTGAAGAAGGAGCACGAGAGGGGGCAGGGAGGGAGGGTAGAGGCAAGGTAGCCAAGGATAGAGGAGGGGGGACAGCAGGAGAGGAGAGGAAGTTGATGAGGTGTGGGAAGCGTCTATCAAAGAGGAGAAGGTTGGCCTGAGGGCCTTGGACCAAGACGGTTCCATTAGCGTAGACATTAATGATGGCCTTAGAGGAGCGGAAGGGGGCCAAGAGGACATCCCAACGGGTGCCACCATTAATGGGAGAGGAGGAGAAAGGAGAGAGCACAGAGACCATATGAAGGGTCCATAGGTCAGGCGAAGGCACGAAAAAGAGGATGTCAGTGAGAGTTTCCTTAGAGCAGGCACTAGTGTAGGTGTCAGCGATAGGGAGGCCTGGGTTGGAGACCAGGATGTCCTTTTTAAACTTTTTCCTACCAGATTTAGTGAGGAGAGCAGGATAGTCAATGGAGAAGCAGTTAGAGAAGATAGGCGAGACAGAGAGCACCATGGAGTAGGAGGGAGGGGGGGAGACAGACGAAACTAGAGCACGCGGACAGGAAGTGAGCGGCAAGCACAAGTTACCACAATTAGAGCAAACAAACAGTAAAGCGTATTAGGTACCGGGCCACCTAAGTTTGAGAAACCTGCGAGGGGAGAAAAACACCCTAGTTTACCATAGTTCAGAGCAAACAGTAATGCGTATTAGGTACCGGGCCACCTAAGTTTGAGAAACCTGCGAGGGGAGAAAAACACCCTAGTTTACCATAGTTCAGAGCAAACAGTAATGCGTATTAGGTACCGGGCCACCTAAGTTTGAGAAACCTGCGAGGGGAGAAAAACACCCTAGTTTGCCATAGTTCAGAGCAAACAGTAATGCGTATTAGGTACCGGGCCACCTAAGTTTGAGAAACCTGCGAGGGGAGAAAAACACCCTAGTTTACCATAGTTCAGAGCAAACAGTAATGCGTATTAGGTACCGGGCCACCTAAGTTTGAGAAACCTGCGAGGGGAGAAAAACACCCTAGTTTACCATAGTTCAGAGCAAACAGTAATGCGTATTAGGTACCGGGCCACCTAAGTTTGAGAAACCTGCGAGGGGAGAAAAACACCCTAGTTTACCTCAACTGTGAATACAGTGAGGCAAGGTCCCATGCGGATGTAACCAGGAGTAGGAGCGGTGGGCCGGGGAACGGAGAACAGGTGGAACTGGCGCCTGGCGTCCCCTGCGGACACCTGCAGACACACAGGGAGCCGCACTGTAGGAGTCGCCCTTGGCCTGGGGCCCTTAGCCGCGGGGGCTGCCGGGCAGAGGGCTGCCCAGGAGGGGGGAGGTTATAGGCAGAGGGAGAGGAAGGGGGGTGTGGGCAGGCAGGGAGGCGGGGAGGGAGAGGAGGACCAGGAAGTGGGAGGGGGGAGCAGGAGCAGGCCAAACACCGCGCTCAGAGCGCCAAAATCAATTAACTCACGGAGGCCCAGGCAGGGCTTCCCAGGCCTGCTGTTCCCCTAGGGCCACCGGCGACCGCTCTCCACGCTCAGCTGAAGAAAGAAGCGAGCGGGGGGAACGGCCGTCGAGTAGGCCAGAGGGGAAGCAGGCACACAGCCAATCAGAGGGGGGGGTGGGCGGGCAGGGAGGCGGGGAGGGATAGGAGGACCAGGAAGTGGGAGGGGGGAGCAGGAGCAGGCCAAACACCGCGCTCAGAGCGCCAAAAGCAATTAACTCACAGAGGCCCAGGCAGGGCTTCCCAGGCCTGCTGTTCCCCTAGGGCCACCGGCGACCGCTCTCCACGCTCAGCTGAAGAAAGAAGCGAGCGGGGGGAACGGCCGTCGAGTAGGCCAGAGGGGAAGCAGGCACACAGCCAATCAGAGGGGGGGGTGGGCGGGCAGGGAGGCGGGGAGGGAGAGGAGGACCAGGAAGTGGGAGGGGGGAGCAGGAGCAGGCCAAACACCGCGCTCAGAGCGCCAAAAGCAATTAACTCACGGAGGCCCAGGCAGGGCTTCCCAGGCCTGCTGTTCCCCTAGGGCCACCGGCGACCGCTCTCCACGCTCAGCTGAAGAAAGAAGCGAGCGGGGGGAACAGCCGTCGAGTAGGCCAGAGGGGAAGCAGGCACACAGCCAATCAGAGGGGGGGGTGGGCGGGCAGGGAGGCGGGGAGGGAGAGGAGGACCAGGAAGTGGGAGGGGGGAGCAGGAGCAGGCCAAACACCGCGCTCAGAGCGCTAAAAGCAATTAACTCACGGAGGCCCAGGCAGGGCTTCCCAGGCCTGCTGTTCCCCTAGGGCCACCGGCGACCGCTCTCCACGCTCAGCTGAAGAAAGGGGGGTGGGATAGATGGGCCTGCAGCGTGCAGATAAGGCACAGGAAGACTGCTGAATGGAGACACACTTATGTGGATTGCAGGGGGGGCGGCCTGCCTCAGGGGAGGCCTGCCTGGAGACACGGGGTCTGAGGAGGCCATGTGACCGATGGCCCCTTGGCGTGGGACACCTTTTGAAGTGTACATGCAGTTTGGCACCTTGGCCGTTCGCGCCCGTCACAGCCCCCCATGCCAGCGCGCATCAGTATATCGTTGCTTATCATTAACAAATGCCACATACCGGAGATTCTTGTGAGCACAGACCCACACTTCAACCGGTGTATTATAGTGGTCAAGACTGTATAATCCAATGGTAAATGTTAGTATAGATATATGTGTGACTTTTATAGAGACATAACCTACTGAAAGACTTTAAACAAGTGTGTTTTAGTGCATGCATTATCGAGAATATGTTATGTTAGCTTAGATAGATAGTGACCACCCTGCTTCACAGCAACCAGACCTTCACCCATTCGGAGCACAGATGTCTGACGTCCATCCTTGAATGGAGACACACTTGATTCATTTAAAAAATCGAGACAACCGTTGTTAAAATATATGTGGTGTTTTATTTTGTATCTTATTTTCATGACACAAAAATACAAGACTTTAAAGATTATACAGGTCAGGTTGCAGCACAGCGAGAGAAAATCCCCTGTACTGACGGCTGTCACTCGGAAACGTTTCTCTAATGGCACGAACGGCACAGGCGGGTATCACTCTTCGAACGCGGTGTCCAAGCCTCCCGTGAAGCCACCATGTAAAGGAACGATAGGCCACCAGCCTGTACCACCTGTGAAAAGGAATGAAACAAACTGTTTTTAAATTACCAAGATAAGTTTAATAAACGTTTGTTGTCAATGACAATTCTTGTAACTAATGGCATTTTACAAGGACAAATGCTATCTAGACAATGCACACTATTCAACGACTTATATGCGTTACAATGATATGTAGATGTAATTTTGGATATTGTAGAAGACCATGAAATAGGAGTGGCATGACAAGCAGAGTATACTTACTCGTTACTCGGATTACGAGGACGAACAGTTGCTGGAAGTTCGTGCATAAGCACCATCATTATTCTCAACACGGCCAATGTGAGGCAGGCTGCCCTGAAGTCTGGCAGCTCGGTGATGCATTGCGGTCGTGGCTCGACTTCCCAAATGTAGGCCAGGCATCCCGAGTTTTCTCGGCAGCAGCAGTTCTCGTCCTCGGTTGGCATTAGCTCGCACCGATTGCATGTGCACCAGGTGGAGACGCCGTCCATTCGACTAGGCCCAGGCTCTTCATCTGTTGATTCGTCCTGCCAACTGCCGTCCGAATCACCATCGTTTTCGCGTGCTTCCCTTTCCAGCAGTTCCTCCTCGGTATACTCGGGCTCGTACATGTAGGGCATTATTGTAGCCATTGTGTGTTAAACAAACTAAAATAATTTATAGCGGTGGCACTGGTATCTGTTCACACGGGCTACAAGCGGCGAAGGTAGCTGACCAGAGCACTGAAACGAGTC
Organism: Ambystoma mexicanum; assembly: GCF_040938575.1. NCBI lineage: Eukaryota > Metazoa > Chordata > Amphibia > Caudata > Ambystomatidae > Ambystoma > Ambystoma mexicanum. The sequence goes on from NC_090921.1 coordinate 590,755,579, forward strand.
ACAGAATACTCAAAGTAACACAGAGAGAGGAATGGAATCGAAAATCGGCTGCTGTGTGTTGTGAAACGGTCTGTTTATACTTATTGAGGAGAGAGGCGTCCTGCCATTTCCATGGCAACACGTCATTAGCTGAAGCGCAGCGAATGTTGACACGAGACGTGCTTTGGCGTTGGGAAATGGCTGGTACGAGTCTGCTGATGACAGGCTCAGGGGCGGGGGAATTGATTTAGTGCCGCAAAAGTAGGTCAGCCAGGGCGATCGGGGAAAAGATAGGATTATCAGAAAATGGCGGCTCCCTGGTGCTTGTTTTCACGTGCGTTCAATGGACGAAAACTCGGGTAAGGTCCATAGGAAAGTTTTCTAAAATCGAGCCACTTAGGCTTAAAAGAACATGGCCGACCCGTAGGGACAATACAATTTTTTACTAGACCATGCCTTTAAATACAGATAGAGTAGGAGTAGTGCAGAGAGGGAAAGGAAGAGGAGAGTAAGAGAGCAGAAACGAGAGGGAGCCAAGGGGCAGAAAGATGGCAGGGAGCAAGGGGGAGAGAAGGGAGTAAGATGGCTGATAGGTAGGGTGGGGCAAGTCCATGTATAGATTTGAAGATGATGAGAATGAGTTAATACTTTGCTCTCTCTCTCTCATAGATAACCAGCCTAATTGACGTTGGGCTGTGGAGTTGAAGGTGAAGCAGGGAGGTTTGATGAGTGTATGGAAAGCAAAGTTGAGGACTTTGTCAAGTGGTGAAAATGGATAGTTTGGAAGTGTGAGGAATTCGACCAACTGCACAGGAAGAGTGTGCTCGCCTGGTTTTTATTTTGTTTTTTTAAAAGAATGAATGAGGAGGCCATTCCCGTGCACATTTTCCATGCTCACCACACAGCTGGGAGGACACAGCTTACCATCACCGCCCTCCCCCTGTTATGTGTAGCTGACACCTGACAGCCGTGGGTACATCAAAAGCCTTTGGCCATGGGCAGCCTGATTACAATTACAAGGCCCCATGGATTTGCATCTCCATTGTCAAACCTTGCTGCTCGCTGCAAATACTAAAAACTTTTAATTAGCAGGCCTCGGGGAAGGCCTGAGTGCAGGAAGTGACAATGGAGACCAGACACCAACACCTCTTTGTAATGAAATGTGTCAGCTTGGTACTAACACCCCTCCTTGGTATGAAAGGGCAGTGAATTTCCTGTCTGGAACCACTCCGTTTAGCAGACAAGTATGTGAATTGTAGGAGACCAAGGTCTGCCTGCAACCCCCTACTTCAAAGGAGGCCCATGTTGTGATCAAACACTGCATAGGGCTCAGTTAATTAGGAAGACACTTTGATGTTCAGCAGACAGGAAGATGGGTGGGACTTAGAAGTATATGTTATCATCCTTCCCCTGTCTGTTGCCAAGCGACCTGGTTCTGACCTGAAGCATCACTGAAGATTGTTGGTGGGGACCCAGGATTGGCTCACTTAAACTGGGCTTGGTATACACCAATCCCTGTGCCCCGTTTGGCTTTAAAAGAGGGCTGAGCCCCTCGCTGATCAGATCATCTGAAGACTTCACAAGGAGTAAGAAGAAGGACTCATTTGGACCTGAGCTGCAGGTACAGTCTACCTTACATCTTCAGCCAGTGAAGGAAGGCCAGCGGTTCCAAGAGGGAGGCAAGGTCCCTCCCTTAAACATCTCCCAGGGAACAGAGGGAGATACCGGACTCAGAAGACCCTTTGAGCAGCTCCAGAACCAGTACCCAGCAAGCACACAGTGTGCCCTGCTTGGTTCTGACAGCACGCTTTCTACGTGGGAAGTGCCGGAGGGTCTCTGGACCAAGGACAATGCTGTTGCCTGCTAACACCCTCCTGAGCTTTGGGCCGTTCGCCTTGAAAGGACACAAGCCCTGTGAAGAAGCTAGGAGATGTGCCACACAAGCATCATCCAGCGTCCATATTTTTAAGGACAATTTCGAGACAGTCAAGACCTCGAACCACATCCGGCTGCACCGCTGACTGTTGTCACGCCGCTGTCACCAGAGCTGTCCGAGATGCCTCGACCAGCATTCCAGATACACCAGCCAGCACATGGACAAAAATTCTTGGCCCTGAACCGCCACACCAGAGAGCCTGCAGATGTCTGTCCAGCCTTACTTGCCGAACTGCCTGCCGCATAGTACCCACAGCTGTCTCCCACCACTAATTCTGTCTCACAGGCTGCAAATCACTCTGGAACCACCTGAACGCTGTCGAGCACCAAGAAATTCTTCAGCACCAGGTTCATTGTGGTTCTGCCCTCCTGGTCCCTCTCCAAAGGCCCATAGAGACCGTTACGACAATTTGCCCCTTTGGTGCTGGGACCAAATAATCTTGAACTATAAGACTGATTACTTTACCAACTACCCTCCTGTCAGTATCCAGAGTGCATCCTTTTCCTTTGTGAAACTGTCTGTCCTCTGTGTTCCTTTACAGTGGGGGTTGTAATTGTAGTGTGCTAGAACTGTTTGTTGTAGTAATAATAACGTAGATATGTTTATACAACCTTGGCTGCACAGTCCCTTTTATCATTGGGTAATAATTGTATTTTCGCTGTGTTGCAAATAACGAACGATCCACGACCTTGCAGAGATAAGCCTGCCGTTCCTTCCACGTCACCAAAATTGGACAAGGAGGTCTTATAATTCACTTGTAGTCCAATCTGTTCGGATCCCTTCTGGTGCACTAGAGGTGTGAAATTGATTGATGGTTTAGAAACCGATATTCATCTGTGGACCACTGGTGCCCCGGAATTTGATTCGTCACAGGAAGGCCATAGAGTAGACTGGCAAAGTAATCAGATCAAGAGAATACTAAAGAGGAGATTAGGTACTTAGCAGTCTTGAAGGGAAGAAGATGGTTTATTTTTCTGATATTGAGGAAATTAAGTCTGGCCGCAGTGCCGATTTGGAGATGAAGAACGAGAAGTTGTGAGATGGGTGAAAGGTGACTTCAAGGTAGCGAGCTGAAGCGGAGTAGGGAAGGTAGTCAGGAGAGAAGAATAGAAGAGGGGGAGGAAGAGGTAGCCTGTTTGGATGCAAAGTAGAGAACTTCAGTCTTAGTGGAGTTGAGATGCCATCCAGTATTTGATGGCACAGAGACAGTTAGACATGTTTGACCATAGCTGATCAGATAAGGGGTGAAAGGAGTACATGATCTGAGTCTCATCAGCAAAAGAGTTGGTGGGAGAAGCTATAGAAGGAGATCAAGGTGCCAAAAGCAGGTATAGAGAGTGAAGAGAATTGCACCCAGGACTGATGCTTTGGAAACATCAACAGTAAGAGGGGTTGAATGGGGAGGTAAGGCTGTTCCAGGACACCTGAAGGGTCTCAGGGTGAGATATCAAGCAAAACAAGTGAGGCCCTTGTCTCTGATGCCTAGGATAGATAGTGTTGAGAGGAGGTCAGAATGGTTGACTGTATCAAAGGAAGCAGATACGTTGAGATGAATGGTTAGCATGACGAGTGGAAGAGATGCTAACATTGAGGAGAGCTGACTCAGTGGAGTGGAGAGGCCGGCTCCCAGATTGAAGAGGATCCTGGAGGCTGTGTGTGTCAAGGAACTACAGTTGAAAACTACATGCTCTAGGATTTTGGATTATTGAGTTAGAAGAGAGACAGGACAAAGGTTGGCAGGACAGTTTGGATCCAGGCCAGGTTATCTTAGGATAAGGATGATAGTGGCCGACTTTGGTTATAGGTCAAAGGTTCGAATCCAAAAGACCGAAATGCAATAGGGTCGAATCAAAAGGACTGAAAACCAAAGGGTCGAATTTTTATTTTTTATTTCTTTTTTCTTTTTTGGGGGGTCCCCCCACAAACCACTTTTTTTGGTGTAAAAAAAACTTTTTTTAATCATACGAAAACCAAAAGAATATATATATTTTTTTTAAAAAATTCGACCCTTTGGTTTTCGGTCCTATTGCCTCGACCCTATTGCATTCGATCCTTTTGGTGTCGAACCTTTGACCGGACACTTTGACGCCGACTTTTATAATGATGGCAAAGTGACACTGGCCCTCATTACAAGTTATGCCGGTAGCCATGCCGCAATTTGCGGCATGGCTGCCGGCAAAACCGCATCCGTGTCCGTGTCCTCGGAATGAGGACTTACCGGACCATTCCGAGTTCGGATGGCCCGGTAATTCCTCACTCGAGGACACGGACACGGTTCATCCCCATTCCCATTTCAGCCCCCATAGGGCTGAAATGGGAATGGGAGAGGGAGTAAACAACGGCCATTACGAGATGGCCCGTTGTTTGCTCCCTCTTCCCCTCGCGGGACCCGATATGCACACCTGGTTTTCCCAGGCGTGCTTAACGTGTCCCGTGAGGGGACCTCGTAATTTGGCGGAACGGGTTGAACGGCGCCGCAGCCTTTTACGGCGCCGTTTAACCCGTTCCGCCAGATTCGTAATGAGGCCCACTGTCAAGAGAGGAGTTGAAGAGGGAAGTAAGATATGGAGCAACACTGGGAGCTATGAGTTTCACTATGTGTGGGGATAGGTGGTTGATGGGGGCACATGAAGGGTTAGCCTTGATGAGAAAGTCAATAATCTCACCAGGGTTAGTGCAGGCAAAGGAAGACATTGGGCCTCATTACGGGTCTAGCAGTAACCCTCCCGGAAGTCAGGCGCCGGTAATTTTGTTAATCCCCATTCCCATAGAGTCCCATAGGATCTATGGCAGTGGGGACACAGAAGCACCGGCAACATTGTTAACGGTGACGGTGCTTCTGTGACGGCTTTGCCTACCATGACCACTGTGCCCAGCAGGGTCAGACCTGTCGGGCACAGCGGCTCCGGGAGGCAAACCCGTAGTTTGCCAGTCCAGAAACAAGGGTGCGAGTGAGCTTACCAGCACCCTCATTTCTGGACAGGCAAACTCGGCATGAGGCCCATTATCTTAGGAGAAGAGGGTAGTGGTGATGGAGAAAAGTGAACAGGTGGGGGATAGAAGGTAATTTGTGACATTATTTTGAATGTTGGAAATGTTTTTACCAAAGTAGAGAGCTAGCTCATTATCAAAATGAGTAGAGGAGATGAGGGGAGGGGATAGGAGGTAAGAGAATTGAGTGCAGACATTTTTGGGGAAGCCTAGTTTGAATGGAATAAGATAAAATGAGAGAGATATAGAAGTCACTTCTGGCAGAGTCAAGAGCAGAGGAGACGTTTTGAAGGACAGTCAGGTAGAGTTGGCGATCTGAGGAGAACCCAGGACAGGTAGGAGGAGAGGGAATCTGACTCAAACTTCAGAGACATTGTGCATATGGGTGGATGCTTTGGTGTCTGTCATAATACCAGCCTGCCCTGATCCAGATGGTTGGGAAGCTTTGTTGAAAGGAAAAGTATTCACCAGGGAAGGGATGCCCCAAGCAGGACTGAGAAGTACAAGAATGCCTCACCCCATCTAGAGATTCTGTTGAAACCAGAAACCCTCTTGCCTTCCTGAGGCTTTTGTTGTTTGACTCCCATAGTGTCAGATACCACAGAATCACCATCCCCTCATAGATTACCCGCTGTGAGGTATGGCCCATGTTTTGCGGTGAATTGAGTGGAGACATTGTTTGCGTCAGTCTGGGGCAGTGTTTCTGGTACTACATTTGCCGATTGCATGCATATGTGTCATAGACACCTATCGGATAACCATGTTATTAGGAAGTACAGTTTGAAATGCCATGATCCTTAATCCAGCTGCTGCCACTTGGAAGATCCTTCCATTTTCCGCTGCCGTCCCTGTTGGATTCTTGGTGGCTAAAGTGGAAATTTTACTGGACTGGTTTAGATTTACCGTTGGTTGCTTATTGCCTTCCCGTGTTTCCTTACCTCAGACTTGTGTCTCTTGACCTCATCCTTGACTCCTCCATGAAACTGCTCATTTTCAGACTTGGGTCCAATTCAGGATTCAATAGCTGGCACTCCCTGGAACATGTACTTTAGTCTCATCGAAATGCCTTCGCGAACTATTCAGAACTGTTCATTTCCATTTCAACTTGTATGGGTAGTCCCTCATCCCCGGGCTCTCGGGCCACTCCTTCTGATTCTGCTCTTCAGGGCCTCCCATAGAAATTCCTCCCCTTCCATTCTTCTTCTCAGCAGTTTCCCGATACCATGTGCAGTAGCGTAGTATTTAGTGTGGCATGTCCTTCTTATGCCACGGTCTCCTTTTTCTAACCGCCTATTGTGTTATTTCTGAACAACATTAGTGGTGGAAGTGGGGACCCATTGACTGCCTCCCCACCTTTATTCTCCACCTTTTTCTTAATATATACCCTAGGTTTAATGAGTACCAAAGCTTAAGAATACCAAAAGAAATTGATGTTGGGTAGGTCAAGTACAAATAAAAATAAAAAAAGCAAACATTGGTTACAAGGGAGGGGGAAGTAGAATCGGGAAAATGGGCAACCGTTCTGCACCTTTGGATAGAATGCATGAACAATGTTGTCAAGGCCTAGTTAAATGGGTCAAGTGTACAGGTTCATAGGAACACTCAAATGTCAACATGCAGGCGAGAATACAATCAGTTTTGTGGATCAGATAATGAGATATTAAGAGGATATGCATGGATAAAAGGGTTATCAGGGATTTTTGAGGTTCAGAGAATCTTTCTGTGCCCTCAGCAATGGGGGGTGGTTTGCTAAAAGGCCCAGGCCAAGCTTTGAGAACAGTTTTTCACCCGGGTAATGCTTCTTTGGGTGGATTTGCCAGAATAAATGTATGGAAGATGATCGAAGGGACCTTGCTGGATGGCACGGTTTTAGGCAATAAATCAGTGTGACTGACTCAAAGACACAGAACATAGATAAACATATTTTTAAATGGCATACAAGAAGTTGTCTAGGATGGAGTCGCGTTGTGGCTGTGGTATCATCACATGAATAGGTAGTGAGTTCTCTCAGTTGGTGGCAATGTGTGGCCATTCTGCCATTACATGACACCGTTATTAGTGTCAAAGGGGTTATAAAGTGTTATGTGGGCCCACTTTACCCAACATGTAGTCTTTCCCTCAACAAACGTTTTTTCGGTTTGCAGCATGGCTAATGATTCTGTAGACAAGGAGTACCCTACTTCACTAAAGGAGTTCAGCCTCACATGCCCAGGATACAAAATTCCTTGTTAGCACATCATTCCTCAGCTAGTTATGGTACTTCCAATTCAATTTTCCAACATACCGCATTTCATTATATCCAGTCTTTTCTCTCACAATTCACTAAGAGGCTTGAGACTCTGTTTCCCAGCATGCAGTGTGTTTCATTGGTCACAGGCTTTCCCTGTTTGCTAGTGGTCTTAAAACGTATTTCACCTGCGGATTCAATAGTCAGTTTCCTTACACGCTTCATCTCATTAGTCAAAGGTTTTCTGACTTCACTGGGGGATTCAAGGCTCAGTTTCTCAACATGTAGTGTTTCTAATTAATCAAATTTCGAAATGATACCTTCCAAGTATATTCGCCCCATCTTCACTTGCAACATTTATTCCTCTGCATCTTTTTGTGTGAATCAAGGTTCCGGATGGTCGCTGTTGAGGAGTGTCATCCTTTCTTGCCAGCTCTACTCCTCTTAGCTTTTCTAATTAATCAAAGTTGGAAATGATTACCGCCACAGGTGCATCAGCCCACCGCGCCAGCTGTATTACTCATGTTGTCTTGTCGCAGTCTATTCCTCCTGTCAGTGGTTGCAGGTCTGTGAGCGTCTCTTGAACGGTCATGTTTAACTGTTCATTGGCACTACTTCTCCCCTTTGGCATCACTTTGCTACCTTGCATATCAAATGGCTCCTCTTGTGGCATTTCCTTGATAGAGAATGTGTGCTTTCTCTAGTCATTTTTGTGGTGGTGGCATTGCCTTTTTACCTCTATCTGCAGACTGCTTCAGTGCAAGAAATACTGAAGAGAGGGTCCCAGGAATGCCCCCCCTCATCCCCATGAACATGACGGCCTGAAGAGTCAAGAACGCATAAAGTCACTCATTATTCAGGCAACCCACAGCAGCACCAGTGACTGACACGTATGCAGAGAGATATTTTCTCAGACAGCCATTCCAACCTTATCCCGTGAATGTCTTCATGGATACAGGGGCTTCAACAGTGGTCATGGATCTGAATGCCATGATGAATAACGTTGACTAAATACAGAGAAACCACTGTGCTTATGTCATTAGTGACACCACGACATAGCCACATTAGTCATGAAGTTCACTTGCAACCATGCACAACTTACACAAACGCACATTCGTATACACGAAGAACATGCTTACACAGTTCTTTAGATAGAGGACAGATATATATACATTCTGTCAAAAGCTTTCATTATTTTTCTCATTAGCCAAGTGCAGAAACGCTGAACTCAACAAAGAGATGCAAAGGAAGCTTGCATATGCTTCTGGCAACTGACCCTATGGGACTACTGTATTACATAAGGAGCCAGGCAGGACCAAGTACGACTAACCTATAGGAAATATAGCACGATATAAGTGTATGGAAATCATAGTATAAGTCTGATAAAAATCACAGAGGGCCTCAAGATGTAGGACAACAGACGAGGGAAACAGAACCAGGCTGCACAGAGTAGGAAGGCCAGGGCTCACAGCCAAGGTCAGAGATAAACAGCATATTCCAAACATCAAACAACAAGGGTCCAGCTGCAGAAAAGCAGAATAAATCCTCATAATTGCAGACCCGGAGAGCTCAATTTTGTGGTCCACAAGCACATGATGCAGCCGAGCTAGAAAATGGCCATTCACTGCAGTGGCAAGACGAACAGTTCTCAGCCAACCAGACAAGAAGTGAAACATGAATAAGTTAATAGTGTTGCAACATGGAGAGCACTCCGATAGGCAAATGTGGTTTAGCTACTGGATATATTGGGAACATGTAGTAATTTCACATCACCTTGAAGAGGTGCACAGAGGGCTGAAGACCAAACTGGGTCCCAGGCCTGATGAGACCAGTTCCAGCCAACCAGGGGACAGAAATCCAAGGGTGGATGGCAGGGGGCAAGGGCCAATGGTAATCCTGCGACCCTGCAACAATGTAATAGAATGTTTCTTGGGGAAGGGGCAGGTCAGCCACCTGACATGGGAAGAACAATAGAGTATGATGTATATGGGCAATCTGTAGCGTCTACCATTTCGAGCATCCAATGAATATGAGTGATAGGCTTTTGGGGAGGGCCCAGGCACTGACGCCATTCTGCATCAAAAAAGGGGTGACATATTTGTTGAACTTGTGACTCTGGAGATTTGCAAATGTCCTTTATGAACCCTTTCAGTTTTTGTAATAAACAACAGTTCTAACATGCCCTTGGCAGAGTCCTCCGTTTGCTCTGGGGAAAGGGTTGTTGGACCCTTGGGTGAGCTCATAGTAATCCCCAGATCTCTGGCATGCCGCGTCCTCACCAAGTTGGTAGCAGAGGATTGGTTGGCTACGCCGGTGTGGCACAGAGCCGCCTCTCCCGCTGCAGCGCCTGGAGGGCTGCGTGGCACCTCGCGGGACACGAGACGACAGGGAAATGCACGCCCATACAGAGGCCGTTAAGATCCAGCTTGGAAATATCCTGCCCGTGATCCATGAGGAGTCTAGCAGACCAGAAAGTTGGCGTGGCAGCTCAGGAAGACCTGCTAGCCGAAGAGCGTTAATGGATCACAGAGTGTAAGTATTGACTCAGCCACACGGCAACTGTGGGGAGTGGGAAAGTAATGGGGGGTGTAAGGGTGGTACTGAGCATTGTTGAGCATCTTTGAAGTATTGTCGAGTATTGCCTAGTATTGCCTAGTAGTGGCAAGTATTGTCAAGCATGGTAGGGAAAGGAGCGGAGGTAGATGTAATTTTTGTGGTTAGGACACATTCAGTCTTGAGGTAAAAGGTTCTGGTGAATAACCTAGACTACTGACTCGAGGGCGCGGATGACAGAAGTTGTGTGAATATTGGATTCCTTTTGGCATGGGCATTTTAGCTTGGGCCATAGATTATGGTATCCCTGTGTAAGGTTTAGCAAAGGGAGTTGGCCTAGATTGCAGAAGCTGTTGGTCTGGTTAAGTCTTGAGGAGACGTTTTATCTACAAGGTGACGCTGTAAATACAGATTTATCACAACAAAATATGGGTATCCCCTGTTAGAAGGCAGGAATACAGCTGTGGGTTCATGTTGGGGTTTTATAAATGTTTGTGTAGCGGGACCTTAAGATTATGCGCGCTGTAAGTGATCTTTAGCACTATCTTGTTCAGTGAGTTGGTGATGTGACCCATCATTTCTGGGCTTAGGACTTGGAGAGCACAAGCTGAGGTAGAAGAGATGTTGAGGAACTCAAATTGACAGAGAAGGTTGTCTAGTGGCGGTACACGGAAGGCGCATGCGTGAGATTAGTGGGCGTACCTGAGAAGGCGGAGAGTTGCAGAAGGGCGGTGCACTGAGCACACCTGACAGGTTGTTTTGAGGCCAGAGAGGCTTGGGAATAATTGTTAAGAACTGTTATTTCATTGTGCTTGCAAAGCAGCAGAGTGTCGAAAGCCTCGACTTGAGGTCAAGTAAGTATAAAAGCAAGTATCAAGGGAAGTGTGGGAGACATGTCCTTACAGCACTTGTGTAAAACACTTCCACGCTATAAGGACAAGATTTGTAAATATAGTACGGAATGGATAAAAGGTACAGAGGGTAAATTGACTAAGCCATGGCCACAATGCAGAACTTTCTCCAAAAATGTGCAGCAACCACTACTGACACACTTACAGGACACATTTAAGGGGAAGAACTAGCCATTCGTTTGGAGATATTTGAACTCTGGAGAATGATCCAGGAGTATGAGGGGGAAGTAGCGAGACATCAATGGATGCTGGGCCAATAGGAGACACCGGGACCAGCGTCACTGACATCCGCTCCCCCACCTTCTCCTGTGAGCGAAAAAGAAAGGGATACAGAAGACGAGTGGGGACTATACCCAATACGGGAGCTAAAGGCAGCAGAGAGGTAAACAACTCCAATATTTCAACCTCCACCATATACCAAGCAGGAGTGGCAGAAAGAGGTTGGACAGACGGACAGTGGAAAGGGAGCGTGTGGCAAGGCGCAGACAAGCACCAAGGATGGGCTAGAGGGCCTACCCTCAAATTAATGTGTAGGAGGGCAGATCCTCCTGAAATTGGATGGGAAGACAACAGGAGAAGCAGCAGGGGCAATCAATGAAATTGAAGGCCTTAGGGGGAGCAGTGAAGCAAGGAACTGGGCAGAGAAAATGGAAGACGTAGAGAGAAAGGAGAAGGAAGAAGAGAAGAATTGTGAAAGAGCACATAGGACAAGCAAAGAGAGGAAGAGAAGGAGCGTGAGCAGCGAGAGAGGAGAAGGAGGGAGCTTGCAGAGATAGAGAGATGAAGGGAAGAAGATGAGAAGGAAAAGCACATTTTATTAAAGAGGGAACTAGAGCGGCTCGCAAGAGAGCGCAAAGGCAAGGAGGAGGCGCTTGACCAGTCATAAGGACAAAGTGGGGAATGGGCACGGGAGATGACTAAATGGAAGGAAGTAGGTGAACTGAGCCAAGCAGCACTACCCCACAGGACAGGACTGCCACTCTAGAAGACAAGACAGATATGGGGTCCTTGAGGGAAAGGGACAGCAAGGACTTGTTTGACTTTCAAGGGAAGCCCAGCGCAGACACAGCCTCCAGGAGGCTGAGCTTTGTTGATGATTTTTTGCAGCGATATGGACACCACCTCAGACAGAGACGCAGGGGGAAGTGAGGACAAGGAAAGAAGGGAACCCAAGCATAAGTCTCCGGGGAAAAGCGCAGACAGAGTGTGACCTGGGAAGTAGGACACAGGGGCATTTAGGGGTGATGATAGGTGACAAAACCTTGTCCTTTCTTCTGCACTTATTAGATATACCTTTCTGACTAACTTTCACCTGCCACTTGCTGGCTGCAATACCATGGTTTATCGCCCTAATTTATTATTTATTTTATTTAACATTTATTTATGTTTTCTCTCCTCTGCTCCGTACTCTCCACTCCCCTCTGCCCCCTTCCATGCACTTTCCCCAGTTTCTCTTTTACACGCACTTGTGCTTTCTTAAATGCCACTGGGCCTAGTAAGGTTGCTGTTTTCTTTTTTAGTTCTCCCTTGTTCCCCTCCCTTTTTGCCTGGTCGCGCTCTGAAACACTTGTGTACCAGTGTGATATAAATAAAATATCATTTCATTTCATTTTAGACACAGGGGCAACTAAATCCTGCATCCCGGAAGGGAAATATAGTAATTCGCCCAATTGCCCTTCTCCACACTATTGGCAAGATCTTCAGGTGAAATCTGCGACAAAAACTCGCAAATGGGCCGTGGTGTCCCTGATCACAGACATACGCCAAACCGGCTTTACGAAGGGTGTTGGGGTTGATGTCAACTTGTTGATTCTTACCATTTTGAAATTGGAAACTTTAAAAGCAAACGGTAAAATTCATCTTGTGTTTATTGACACGAAGCAGGCATTTGACAGTGTAAATCGTGGACTTCTTTGGGCGAAACTGTCAAAGTGGCGATGTCTGGCTAACATTCTAGACCCCATCATGGCCCTTCATGATCAAATCTCGATCAGGGTGAGACTCAACAATTGTGGTGACCTATCAGATCATTCCGACGTTAAAGGGCGTCAAACAAGGGTGCCCACTCGCTGCTGAGCTCTTCAAATTGTTCCTGGTGGATCTGCCAAAACATCTGGAACAGGTCCACAGTTTTTCACCAACGATAAATCGGATACCGCTTAAATGCATCATTTATGCAGATGATTTGGTGCTGATGGACAGAACTCAAATAGGGCTTCAGCGCTTGCTCACAAGCCTGCTCGAATATATGGTCATTAATGAGCTTACGATAAATACATCAAAAACTAAAATTGTGTCAATTGGCAGCATAAATAATAAGAAGGACAAAGCATTTAGGTGGTCTGTGGCTGAAGAATGTATTGCTTCCATTAACACCATAAGATACTTAGGGATTCAATTCAATAACTCCATCTGTGAACATCACTGGGTCATAGAACTAAAATTAAAGTTGATGAAGCTTGCCCTTCAAGGAGCAAAGATCAATAAAAATGATGGGAAGTTTTCATTAGAACCTGTTTTTACCTGCAAAAAGTTATGTCAGTGATCAAATCTGGCATATGTTGGAAGGGTGCTTTTGGCGCTATGTGCTAAAAATGCCACAATCCATATCCATGACGTTATTGAGATATGAATTGTCAATAAACTCGCTGCATAGCAGAGTTGTGTGGAACTCTATCACAATAATTCTAAAGATGTCTCTTGAGTCACCGACCCCGGCGTACCAAATATTTAATAATGAGTACGACCCCAACAGTCAAAATGTAAAGTTTATGGTTTCATAGACTATTGTCATTTTTGATGGCGGCAGATATGAACAACCAAGAGATATTAAACCGGCCGCAATGTGCCAAGAAGACATTTGAGTCTTGGGCCTGGATTGTAAACCAAGAAACACAAGAAAAGATGCATTCAATAAAATGTTTGGGCTGCAAGCAGAAAAAACTAAATGTGCAGCCCCGTTATCTACTCCATTGCCCATCTCGAACAATTTCTAAGGGTTCGGACAAATACTTTGAAAACAAAAGAAACGCTCTGGCAAAGAAAGGATAAATCAATAAAAGATCATCTTTGCCGCCTTTGTGGCCTCGCCATTGAAACTTTAAAACATCTGTTAATTGAGTGCAAACAGACAGTAAATCAACGCTCGCTCCATCTTGGACATTTTGCACCTATAGATGGTGACATGAATGTGTGGTGGTCCAGGAGTATTTCCGGGAACAACATAAATCTTGTCTGTGAGATTGTAAATTACATGGACATGCTTTTGAAAGCTGACAGTGACATTTCTTGGGGTTGGGGCACTGTAAACCGGCCCCCTTCTGATTGGTTGACTGATCGCGTTATGAATGGATGCAGTGAAATGTGAATCACCAACATTAAGAACATTGAAAAATTGTTTTAGGATGTGAAAGGAATTTTGAAAGAAAAGTTTGATCCTTGTGTTTGAACTGTAGTTTTTTTTTCAAAACAAAATGTATGTCAAGCGATGCCATGAATTCTTAAGGATTATCTGGAGCGATGGAAGCGGTTCCTTTTACAGACGATATTGCACTTTCTATGGGGGAGCATGATCTATCCTGGCCCCTACTTTACTCTGTACAGATTGGGGAGAGACAATATGAGCAGACTTAAACTCACCATTTCATTCACTAACAAGGGAATAGTGTGCTCCACCCTATGGATACACCTTCTTAATGTCAGGGAAATCATTTAAGCCTATTGTGAACAAAGGGTACAGAGGAGGGTGCCTGTGGACGAGGAGGTGTTCCAATATGGGACTGAGATTGTAATAGCATGGCTCCAGGGGAAGATGTGGCACCTTCCAAATGAGAACTTATTCAGGTGAGAGATACCATTAGACAAGGAGGAAGGGACAATAATGCCACTAGAATTAGAGGCAGGAATCGTGGGAGACGATTGGATAGCATTGCATGGAACAGATGACACTGGGGCGACCATGGCAAGCAGTGATCGCCATAGCTGTAGGATACAGGTTGACCACGGTCACAGACGAAGAACTATTCAAAGACAACAGACCAGATCATGAGATGGTGTTCGAAATGAGCATCACATATTGGGTGAATATACATAACAGAAAGGTACCACAGAGAATGAAGATGGCGCTGAAAGCACAGCCGACTTTTCCCACGGAGGATTTGGCCAAGGTACCCAGTATCCTATGGACACAAGTGCCTATGATGTGGGGCTCTTGAAAGGTATAGGAGCAGTGAAGATAAGGCTAAAGCCAGGAGCAATTTTACCATGAGTCAAACAATGCCCACTCTCAAGGGAGGCAGACGAGGGGATCTATGAAATAATTGCAGCACTAGTGAAGCAAGGCATCCTCGTGCTATCAGAATCACCATGCAACACAGCTGTGTACCCTGTAAAAAGGTGTCAGGGGGATTGTGGCATTGTATACAGGACTTGCACCCTCTTAACCATATTGTAGAAGCAGAATATCCTCTTATTCTGAATCCAGCGACAATTTTGTGCAGCATTCCTACAGAAGCTGCCTACTTCATGCCTTCTTCTCTTTACCACTACACCCAGACTCACAAGACATTACTTAATTTCTATATAGAAATGAGAAGTGGAAACATACAAGATATCCCCAAGGGAAGGGTGAATCACTTTCCATATTCAATAGGGTCCTTCAGATGGATTTAGGCAACATACAGATGTAGAGCACAATCATTAAGTATGAAGATGACATATTGATCTGTAGCAAGACAGAAGAACAGTACATAAATGAATCAGTACACATCCTGACAGTGTTAGCAGACAAGGGTTACAAGGTGGACAAGGACAAATTACAATATTGCCAGACAGAAGTGCTATACATTGGACAGATGATCTCCCAAAATGGCCGATGATTGATGCCAGAGTGGGAGGAGACAATACGCAAGACAGCAAGACCCACAACAGTCCGAGAGATGCAGCAGTTTTTGGGACTATGGCCCTCATTACGACCCTGGCGGAAAGTAACTGACCTGACCGCCATAGCGTAAATAGCGTTTCCGCCATTGCACGACGGAGTAAAGTGCGGCTAATTCCGACCCATCGGGCACGAGCACTACGCCATGGCGGAAGTGCAAAGTCCGCGATGGCGGAAATGTCCCCAAAACGCCCCTCACCGCCGTCGTACGGCGCCCTAGGTGCAATTCCGCCACCCATCATAGCGGTCACCGTAATGAGCGGCAATCGGAAAATACGGTGACCGTAAATATACGGAAACGGAAGTAAAAACATGGTCCCGGAACGGGAAACAGCACGCCGTACACCTATAAAATCAGAATTCCCACACAACCATTAAAAATACTACCCTGAGACACATCCCAACCCGTCATCCACCCTAGTGAAAACAATAAAAATGGGAAAAGTAGCGAAAAAAGCGTGCGACCGCAAGCGGCAGGTCCACTTCTCCCGTGAGGAACTCACCGTGCTCACAGAGACCCTCCAGGAGAATGCTGCTGTCGTCTTCTCGACGCAAATGACCAGGACGGCACTTGCGAACAAGAAGGCCATATGGGCCCTGGTGGCACAGCGGGTAAGTGCGGTGGGGACCGCACCCGCAACCCACAGCAATGCAGAAAGCGATGGGACGACTTGCGGATACGCGTACGGAGCATACTATCCGCCAACCGTAACATTGCCACAGCTACCGGGGGAGGATCGGAATCACCCATCAAGTTGACCCCCTGGGAAGAAATATGTGCCTCCACCATTGGAATGGAGAGTATAGAGGGAGTCGGAGGGATGGAGAAAGGAGTGCAGACATACGAAGAATCAGGTAGGTGGCCCAAATAAAACAATGCTAAATCCACAATGTCCAATCATGTGAAGTACCATGTGTCCACATAGTGCAACAGAAACACATGGCCAGGAGAACGTCCACATACATTGGCCTGATAGTGCACTTTAAAAGTCACATTAAATACATAAATAATTAAAAATCCTAAAAACACCCTCTACACGTGCAGCAGGCACACCCTAACTGCAGGCTGCAAAACAACTGCATCCTCAATCCACACAAAAATGAAACCACCTCCAAGGCCCTGACCCAAATCACCCTCAGGAACCACCCCAATGCATGTGATACATTGCCATTCCAATTTCCACAGACCCATTAATAACGCTCGCCCTCCTTTACTCCACCACAGGGTCCGATTGAAACGACGAGCTCCAGGACACCCCTACCAGCACACCTGCAAAGAGGGCCAAGACCAACGGCCAAAGACCCTCCACCTCAGCTGCACGGATCAAGACACGGCAGCAGCACAAATCAAGTGGCAGCACACAGGAGGGGACTTCAACAGGCACCCCAGCAGCCAGCATGCCCACAACAGCACCACCACAGGTCCCCCCAATGGATGCCACAGAAGGCACTGCTTCTGGTGGCAGCAGCACCATAGGTGACACTGCATTAATGGCAGCATGCTCCGACACAGAAAACGGTGATGTCGATGTAGGATCCATCCATGACCTGTCTCATTCCCCCTGTTTGTTTCATCCCGTACACCATGAGGATACCACGCAGGGGCACCCACAAGACGACGACTGGCCATCCCCCACAAGCCCTGTGGCAAGGCAACATGAGGTGATCAGCCCCTCTGTGACACCACCGCAAATGGCCATGGCACAGCAGAGGCAACAGTCCCTCGACCAGGTGATCGTGCAACAGCAGCAACTG
Organism: Ambystoma mexicanum; assembly: GCF_040938575.1. NCBI lineage: Eukaryota > Metazoa > Chordata > Amphibia > Caudata > Ambystomatidae > Ambystoma > Ambystoma mexicanum. Next base: position 590,772,870 of record NC_090921.1, read on the forward strand.
GCCACGCTCCTCAAGGACCATGCTGATGAATGTGGGGGTACTAAGGCAGCCATAGAAACATCTACTGAGAAACTTAGGGCAGAAATGGAGAGAAGTACAGAGACACTAAGGGCACAAATGGAGAGAAGCACCGAGAGCCTGAGGGTACAAATGGAGAGAAGCACCGAGAGCCTGAGAGTACAAATGGAGAGAAGCACCGAGAGCCTGAGGGGGGAACTGCATGCGACGTCCAAAGACGTATGTGCTGAACTTGCCGCTGTGCGCCGTGTGCTCACTGAGCTCTCACAAACCCTTAGGGACATGCATGGACGTGAGCAGGCAGAGACATCATCCGTTGCAAGTTCCGTCCAGGGCAGCCCCCAACGTAGATCTGGGAGGAACCTGCGCTCCACAGGCAGGGGTGCCCCTGATACCCGGAGAGGGGGCTTGCAATAGCGTCTGCCCACTGACAATGAGCATCTTTGGACACTGGTGTTCGGGGGGGAGGTAGGAGGGTGGAGGGGGTGTGTTGGGCTTACTTGGGTGGCGGGTCGATGGGGTGTGTAACATAATTTCACATATGCTATAAACATTGCACAATCATCCAATGAGATGTGTGGACATTGATCTTTGTGTACGAGGCCTTTATAGGCGTACAGTCCATATTGTGCATGTTCCAGACACACACAGTGCCACAAGTCCCGTGTCCATGTATCAGCCACCAGGCGTGAGTGCTAGAAGCATGAATCTATGACAATCTGACGAATTTCACGGCCCTCCTGTGCCTCGCGGACTCCCTGAGGTGCTGCCACATCCCCACCCTCATCATGACCATCTTCAGGTGCTTGCAGTTCTGCGTCAGGGGGCATGGGCACATTTCTACGTACGCACATGTTTTGTAGCATGACACATGCCATGACCATCTTTGCAACCTTCTCATGGCGGTACAGGAGTGCCCCGCCAGACCTGCTGAGGCAGCGGAAACGAGCCTTCAGTAGGCCGAATGCCTGTTCTATGACTACACGGGTACGTGAGTGGGCATGGTTGTAGTCCTCCTCATGCTGGTTCTGTGGGTTCCGGAGTGGTGTAAGGAGCCATCTCTTCAGTGGATACCCGGCATCACCTGTATGTGGACAATAAAGGATGTTTGTGGAATGACATTGCTACGTACGCACCCCCCCCCTTCCTGCCAGGTCATTGCCGCATCACATACCCCACATTATCATGCATGAAATGAGACTCACCGAGTAGCCAGGATCTGTTCCCTGCGTGTCGCTCCATGTAGCGTGGTATTGTAGAGTTCCTCAAGACCATAGAATCATGGGTTGATCCAGGAAATCGGGCACAACAATGTGTAATGATCCTGTTGGAGTCACACACCGTTTGTACATTAAGAGAATGATATTGTTTTCGGTTGCGGTACTGGGCCTCCATGGCATGTGGGACAACCAATTCCACATGGGTGCAGTCGATGGCACCAATGCAACCCGGTATGCCGGCAAGTGCATGGAATCCCACTTTTGTGTTCGTAATTTCCTGCTCCGAGCGTGGTAGAGAGATGTAGTCGTCTGCCTGCTTCAGGAGGGCATCGAGCACTTGCAATAGTGTCCGTGACAACAGTGGCTGTGAAATGCCATGCAACTGTCCGACTGTGTGCTGGTAGGTGCCTGTGGCCAGGAAGTGTAGTACAGACACCACCTTCAGTAGGGGTGGGATGGCGGTTGGGCTATCTATCATGCTGACAAGGTCAGCGTGTGTCATGTCCACAATGGCGGTTATGGTGTCCCGGTCCAAACGGTAGAGGGTGTGGATCTGCTCATCAGTGAGGTTGAACGGATGTGCTCGGAGGCGTGGGATTGCGGGCTGCCTGCGTGGAGGTAGTGGCTGTGCTGGTTGGCCTTGATGGCCCTGCCTTGCCCTCCTCCTCCTTCTGCGTCTCCTCTGTGCGGCCGGTTGTTGTAGTAGTTGGTGTTCGTCTTCTTCTTGAAGTTGGAGTACTTGCAGTGCTATCAGGTCCCCCAGGGCCAACATCGCTAGTCCTGCCGGTAGCATTTTGGAGTGGGTGTGGTTGTGGGAGGGGGTTGGGTGTGCAATTTATGTGTTTTCAGGCTGTATAGCCTCCACCTGTGGTGATTCATTCCACCTGTGCAAGCTGCAATCCCCTTTGGGCGAGCACGTCCCGCACACAACGCTGCAATTCGACGCATGGCATCTTGCTATTACAATCATGTATTTAATCCCGATGGCAGTGAAATATTGGTTCATATGTTCATTCTGCTATGGTCCCATTGTTTCAAATACTATCTTTGCAGTCGCGAACAAACTTGTGAAGGGTCAGTGGAATGTAGTACTCGATTAACGGTGGACCCTCATGCAGCACTGTACCGAGGTTCACCGACGGGCGGGGCGTCCCATTTGTGAGTGAAGCCAGTTGCCATTTTCACACACTGCCGCACTACATGGATGAATTTGTGATTTCAAGCGGTCACAGATGCCTTTTCGACGTGATGTTGCAAATGAGGAATTCGAAGGACAGCGCTTTCGGTTTTCAGCTAGCGGCGAGGAGACGCCCACAGGTCTGACTGCAAATATAACGTTCTATTGTTTAATGTCCTTGGGACAGGGGCCATGGCGAGAATGCAATGATTGATATGAATAGTATGGGATGCGCAATAGCGTAGTGGACGATAAGGCAGGACGTTCCCAAATACATGTTACTTCACAACACTGGAATTCCGGGCTGGAGCACAGTGGATTTTGCAGACTGCATTACGCACAGACTCAATGGAAATTTCACATGTTATGTGAGTAAATAATCAGGCGTTTTCATACCGGGATGAGGGAATGATGTATGGATGCATGGACAGATGATTTAATAGAGAGTTTGCCATGTACAGGGCTTTTTGGAATCTATCCACTTCCCCTGCGCTATGTGATGCAGGGCTGCCATAGTGGGACCATCGTCTATCTGCCCTGGTTGAACCCTCCCTGTCTCGACGCGCCTTCAAACACTTGTGTCTATGCACGTTACTAATCCCATCTAATGGATTCTGTTTTAACAGACGCATGCACACAAACACTCGTTTGTAATAGTGTTTTCACCTCGATTTATATAGTTATGATTCGCAAGTGATTTTTGGGTGGGAATAATCCTTTTGAGTGGGCTAGCATGCATATGGCTGTGGATTTAGTGTGATCATTGAAGTGAGTAATTCAAATGAAGTTCTGATGCCCATACTATTCTTTTTCATTTCATTTGGGTGACAGGTATCTCCTCCCCTTTTGCCGCTGCCATCTGTATGCCACTCCTGCAGATGGCTTTTACTCCCGACACCTGCTGCTTCGTGTTAATCAGTGGAGCACCATTACGATCTTATGGGACGATCGCCAATGGGCCACATGCCCTTACGCAGTACTAGTGGCTAGGAGCAACATATCGACCTTTCAGCTGGACTAGTGCCTACCTAATGGGACGGCCCTGCGGTTCTAGGCGCTTCCATGTTGCCTTTTTGAACGTGAATGTAGCCCCTGTGTACCATGAAGGAACAGGGCGTCACACAAGAAGAAGCTGGTCATTTATTGCGGATGCAGCCCACAATAATGAAATATATTTTGGAGTTCATGACCTTATAGCTGTATGGGCTTGGTGATTTTGTTGTGCATTAAATTTTGATTATGATATTGACCGTGTAGCGTTATTCTTTGCAAGTAATGTAGCATATTCCTATTTGTGGAGCGATGTATTGTGAGAAGATCTGCATTGGGTTCCGGCTTCTGAGTATAGTTGCGTGGTACTGTACTGGGCGCGTTTGCCTACGAAGCCCAGTGAGGTCAGGGATAGGGGCTGCCATTATGACTGTTTTAATGATGTCATGCTCAGGGGCGGGGGATTAGCTTTTGTGTAACAGATGCCGGTCAGCCAGGTGGATTGGTGGAATGATGTGATTATCAGAATATGGCTGGTCACAGGTGCCTGTGTTTGCGTGCGTTTCTTGGAGGGAGACTGAGGTCATGTCCATTGGAATAGCTTCTGTATTCGTGCCATCTGTGCCCTGCAGCTCCCATTGGCCCCTCTTGAGATGAGCCTGGCTGCTCAGTCACTCTGCCAACTTGTGTGGTACATGCTTATGCTGATGGTTGGTTTGTTTACTGGCAGGAGTACAGGGCTGGTGCAGTCTCACTCAGGATACTGCTTTGAATGTTGCCTTACACTGGTGTCAAGCGATGGGGGGCCTGTTTTTGTTTGTCTCATATTTCAGTTCATGTTGCTGGACTTGAACCTTCACATGCCTGTGCTGCATCAGTACGGCAATGGTGCCATGGCAAATATGGATGGCCACTCACAAGGCACTTGGAGCCCCTAGATTCATTTGTTCGTTGGCATGCATGGGTGACTTGTACATTTCACTGGTTGCATTGTGTGACTTCATTGCACCTACGAGGAGTTGTGCAATGTGGCCAGGGAGTGGTGTACAGGCACTCAGTAGGGCCTTTTACGGTTGGTTCGCGATGCCGTACTTCTCACCATGGCGGAATGGTACTTTCCGCCATGCTTGATGGCGTTAGGTATATGTCCGCTAGGGTCAGAATTCGCGTACCGTTGCGCCATGGTGGTAATTACGGTTTCGCATGGCGCGCGTGCGCGTACTTGGTGCAGTTAGCGTTGGCGTTCACTACGGTGTCGCTAATGGCATCGTACTTTACGGTGACGGGTCATAATCGCACCGAGCGCTATTCGATGGCGGTATTGCATTTCCGCCATCGTTTTTCGATTTCCGCCAGGGTCGTAATGAGGGCCTATGTAATTACTGCAGGGCGTGGGTGTTCGACTACAGCACCTATGCTATGCCCTTATTAATTGCACTGAAGGAAGCACAGAAATGGGATAAGGTAATACGGTGGACAAAAGAAATGACTGAGGCATTCAACAAGCCGAAGGAAGCAATATGCACAGCTTCAGTATTAGGGATCCCAGGCTATCAAAAGGAATTCTTCCTGTTCTCACACTCTGATGCAGTAGTAATGACATCAGTACTGCCACAGTAGACTAGTATGAGGCAAAAGCCACTAACATATTACAGCGGGGAAACCGGACCCAGTAATGTGAGGACACTATCCATGCGAATGAGCATTGGCTGCAGCCAAATTTGCAGTGGACAAATGAGCCAGTATTACCATGGGATGCAGCACCACTCTCTAGGTGGAGCCTGCTCTCTTTGCAATACTAGAAAGGTCAAAGAGCACACTGACAACAAAGAGAGTCTCAGAGTATGAGGTGTTACTATCTAACCATCTAAACCAGCTCTCAAAATAGTGCGATGCAGACTTGTTAACCTGGCAACATTTCTTGCCAAAGCTTTAGAGGAGGGTGACTACGCACATGACTGCACAGCAAACCTAGAAGAATTCAGTGACACTCGCAAAGTTCTGGAGGATGCACTTGAGGGGGGAGATGTGCTTTATATTGATGGGTCCTCAACAATTGGCCAGACAAATGGGGAAAGACATATTGGGACAGCAGTAGAGAGAGTGAGGACGGGACAAGTGAGGTAGTGACAAGCGCACAAATGCCATCACATTACTCAGCACAAACTTCAGAATGAGTGGCCTTAATATTTGCATTGGAGAGCAGCAGAGGGAAGCAAGTGACGATTTATTCAGATTCAGCTTACGTGACATCCACAGTGCATTCTTACTTCCATGGTTACAGAGAAAACAGATACACGTCTTCTGCCAAGTGCTCTTTGATTAAATAGTTTCGCTTGAAGAAAAGATAAATCATTGCCTAGGGTGGGTGTGTATAACACTCAAAGGATAGAGTTTTCCCAAAGGTAAAATGTGGAATTGCATGTTGTGTTTTCCTTTCTCTAAGAATGTGAGGATACATCTTGTGGTTGTTGTGACCTTAGCTGAGAACAAGGGAAAAATGGAGTTGGTCGACAAGATACTAGAGGGGGGAGTCTGAGATTGTGTTCTGAAGGTAACTGCTTTATATTCATATTTCCATGGTTTGCTGAAAGTTTACAAAGTGCTTTAGGGCATAACTGCAGAAACCGTGTGTGTTTTAATTATTACACAATGCACATCCAGGCTAATGTTTTCCTAATATTTTCTCATACCTTGTGCATGTAAATGCATGTAAATGGGGCTCATTACGAGTCCGGCGGTAGCCATGCCGGTAAAACCAGAAGGCTACCACCGGACCCGTAGTGATTTACTGGCACCAGACTTGCTGGATTTACCGGGGCATTACAGCCCCAGTGGTCCGGTAAATCCGACACCAAAAATTCTGTTAATCCCCATTCCCATGGAGTCCTATAGGACTCCATGAGACTCCATAGGACTCCTTGAGAATGGGGACCAACGAAGCACCGGCACCATTTGCAACGGTGCCGGTGCTTCCGTGAAACTCTGCAGGCGGGTGTTGTTCCGCCCGCCAGGTCTGACTTGGTTAAGGAAAATATTAAACCCATATACAACAATCACTGGAAAGATGTTCTACTGTGTGTTTGAGGTAGAGTAACATGGCAATTGCTTATGTATGTTATGGCCAAAAAAAGAAAACAACAATTGTCACTGAAACACTGAAAAGTTCCTTCAGACGTTTTTCGCTTATTGAATCTGCCGAGACTTGTGTGTTGATGCAGACACTAAATGGTAGTGGTGAATAGTACCTATGTGGTGGGACAGAAAGCAGTTAAATAATAAAGATTAGATGCATGTCATGTTGGAGGTGCATTGACATACCCGAACTTAAAGGAGACACTGCTGGCTGTGACATGCTCATTATCAATGCACTACCCTTTCCTACACTTTAAGCTTTGGAGGCATAAGGAGAGCCTTATTTGGAAGACTGAGTAGGTGCTTTGGTGTTACGCTCACCTGGTCTCTGCAGAGGCGTTGGGGCACGGTTGCAGCCCTCCCTGAACTTGAATCACCCCTTTCTGGCCTCTCCCTCAGCAGAAAAGCTGTGAACGGTGGGACGTGGTGATACTGCTCCTGCGTGGAGATAAGAGTGTGTGAGTTCACCAATCTGTGATTGTTGTACCTCTCGAACCCTTCACCCCAAAGTACGGTTTCTGTGAGCATACGCCGGCCCATGAAGCTCACCTGTGAATTATGGAAGATAAGCTCTCCATCCTGCTACTTCTGGCAGGGGCGCGTCGAATGGGATCTAGTTCCTTCACTGATCCATGATAAGGATTAGTCCAGTCCAGCTGCGCCTATGCTTCTCCTTATGATTGGTAAGTCTTTCTTGAGCTCTTGTGATGCTCTTCGTTCTGTTTAATGTCTTTATATGTTGCTCCTATTTATGCCCGCAATAATGTCTCTCTTCTGTTTTCTTCCCTTAGTTGGAAATGAGGCCTCAATGCAGCTGTGAGACACGAGACGCGGCCGGATGGAAGATGGATGCTATTGCAATGTTCGACAGCAGGTAAGTGATGGTTTAAGGAAATCTCAAAGTATGGCTAAGGGCAACCTTAAACTGACTGTTTTTTCGATGTCTAACCTTGTGGGCTGTTTTTCCTTGCAGGCGCTGCTGTCGACGATGGAGCGTGTCGTGCTGTGGTGCAAGGATAAAGATTACGGCATTCTGGAAAGTGTAAAGATGAATACTTGGTTCGCCAAAGAGATGTACAGGTAAGAACAGCTTCCCCCAGTTTGTAAGTATGCTGGCAGGAAGCAGGATGTCCAGTAAGCAGGCTCTTCAAAGGTAAATCTGACCTCAGGCAACTGCTGCTTGCAAGTGCAGAATAACGCGAAGCGTCTGTCTTGAGGATCATGGCAGCTTATATAGCTGAGATCGTGGGCACGCCCATTAGGGCTGCCTTACCAGCCACACCCTGACACTCCTAGAGAGAGAGCATGTGCAAAGGCAATCCATTAGCAGCCACACCCAAGAATGCACTTGGGGCTGCTTAATGGATGGAATGTTCAAGGTTAATGCATCCTGCTTAATGGATGGAATGTTCAGGGTTAATGCATCTGAAGTGCTATGTCCATAATAAAAGCTTTTTGATGTTAAATGGATGTTCTTGTTTACTTTTGTTTATGAGCCTGGTGCCAAAGGCGCCAGGACAGTATCCAACCAGGTCTCCAGTGCATGCGACCCCTGCATGCCTGTGCCCCTGACTTCATGACCATGACATTTGGCCTCTGTCCATTACTGGGATTCTCTCTTCAGTGTGTGTGAGTTAACACGCAGGATTTGATTAACATATTAATCAATTGCCAGGTGGGCTGTCTGGCAGTGGCCAGGTTTGTGAATGTTTGAATGAAGTCTCAGATAGAGAACCTGGTCAGCACTTACTGTAGGTGTCTCAAAAACCAACACAGCATCAGATTATATCCATAAGAACACATACCTTCCCTTACGCTGCTGCCTTTTTTGGAAGGTGAAGGCATGCAATATATGTTCAGGTTGGCCAGGATGCAATGTGTCCTGTAGTTCTGGGTGGAAATATTCACAAAAATACCAAATCAACAAAGTGTGGCCAATTTGGATGAGGTGAACTTTCCCGAACTAACTTCAGGGGTAAGGCAAAGTGGCTGGGGTGAGCGTTGGCTAAAAACAATAACTAGGGGGTCACCATGTTCAAATTCATGATCAGCCTTGAAGGTAGAGACAGCATGTTGCTAAGGCAGTTTTGGAAGAGGTAGAAAATTGACAATGGACATAGTTGAGGGTACTTTAGACAACTATAATAAGGATTTAGTGAGGGGCAGGTTTAGTTTAGGTTGACATAGAAAATGAAATGTGATTTAAAAGGATGATGTAAAACAGTGAAATAGGTTTTAGTTAAATGAGAGTTGTACTGTAAAAATATGATATAGTTGAGGGAGATGTATACATTTAAAATGGTATCTTGGGGGAAAAGTAGAAGCATGATGTCGTTTAGGTCATCCTTTCTGACTATGAACGCAGAGAATCACAGTGACCACCTTGTATGTCAAACACGCACTGGCAGAAGATTACATTTTGTGGCTGTAACTGAGAGTACCACCTTTTCCCAACAAGACAACCTACCATTTGCAAACAAAGATTCTAGGAATTGTCTGAAAGCAGAACATTCCATTCATCAGCTGTAATTGTGTGTGCTGAATGTTTGTGATGGATGAGTAAAAATACAAACTGAGAAGAGAAATTCATAAAACTTTCTTATATATATGTCCAAGATTGCAAACACACCACCCCCCCCCACATCCCATCAATGACACGATCCTACAAAGCTTGATGTTAAGGAAGTCTTAATAGACTATCTGGCGGTGTATCCCAACCACGCGTTGCTGTGGCTCAGCCTGGTTAAATGGAAAAGAAAGAAAAGAGAAAGTGCATGTTTGTAATATGTTTAATTTCACAATGCTTGTGGGTAGTTTTTAATGGCTCTGGCGGTTCTCCAAGTTGAGGCAGTTTAATTTTACCGGCGGTGAAACACATTCCTTTAATTTCTCCATCAAATTTCAGAGCCTTCCAATAAGGACACACTTCAGTCATGGTGCCGATGAGAACATGCCGGCTCAAACTATAATGATCAGCTGGGTTGTACCAGAATGCAAGGCGATCTAAATCGCGTGATTGCTGAGCACAGAGTCGTGTTTGACGCTGATCTGCTCAGCCACTCTCAGCCTGTCGCGTTCAAAGCAGATCTGAAGCTGCAGAACGCGATCGCCGTGCTCGCAACCGTGCATCCTAAAGTCTGGCTTCACGTCGCTCTGCTGCTTCCTCGGCACGTATTTGAGCCATCGTGTGTTGCTTTTACATCCAACAGATGGCGCTGTTTTTCATAAAAAACATGTTTTTACCTGTCACAGGTGTGACATCGATGTATAGTAGTTATATAATAACACGCGCCTATTCGAATGCAACGTTGTGTCAACATTTCAAAGCAATCGGTGAAGAACTTTTGGAGATTTAAGGTTTTGAACAAACAAACATTTACATTTTTATTTATATAGATATAAACATGAATTCAGCAGCTTTTCCACACGTTTTCACCATTTGGAATAAAATTTGTACTTACTTCCATTCATGACAGAATAATAACACATAACATGCATTTTTTGGTGAGATCATTTTTCCTGCTGCAGATGAATAACCCAAAATTCTAAGTAAGAAGGGATGTCATTTTTGCCATGCGGGTATACAATGACAATGGGCCTCATTACACGGCAGGCGGTAAACCATGGCGCTATTAGCGCCATGGTTCATGCCGGTAATTTACCGGTACCGCCTTGGAGGAAAGGGGAATTACCGCCCCATTCCAAGGTTGGCGGGGCAGTAATTCCCCCTTCCACCATTGCCCATCCCCATTCCCACTTTTGCCCTATAGGGCTCTATGGGAATGGGGAAGGCGCTAATTACGGTACCGCAAATTGCGGTACCGTAATTAGCTCCACTGGTCCCTTTGCGGGTTGGTTTTTAACGCCTGCAAAAAGCAGTAGTAAGGCGGTAAGGATTTACTGGTACTGGTAAAATACCGGCACCGGTAAACCCTTACCGCCTACCGTCTAATGAGGCCCATTATCACAACCATGTACTACAGTGAGACAACAATAGGATTAAGGGAAATTTGGTCTATAAAACTGATTCCGGTTAGCTCCGTTTTCAACTTTGCGAACAGTAGTGGCATCTAAAGTTTTGAGAACGGTTGAATTATTTTATGCAAAACAATAGTCTATGAAAAAGGTTTGTGTATCTTATTTAGATTGTGGCTCTCTAGCACAGTTGAAATGACTTTCCCATAGTAAAACAGCCATGTCTGCAATGTTTGTGGACTTTATCTTTGAGTGCTGTCACTCCACCATGCCAGCCCTTTTAGTATCATACTGGCCAGTCAACCACACAAAAATGGGATGGTGATGGAGCATGCTCTGCTCCACAGCATCCTCCACTGCGGTGAAGTGCCTCTCTCACTGGCAGATATTCATTTGGTAATACAAGCAGTATCCCTCTGTCTTCCCTTGACTCCCCAAATAGTACCACAACCACATGCTAAAAGCACCTCCAAAACACTGCTGTAGTATTTGTGAACGGAGCATGGCACAGGGGCAATGCGCCTGTTTTGGAAGCGCAACAGGTTTTCGCAGAGCTATTAGCAGCATGGTTGCCGCCGGTACCATACCGGTACCACCATGGAGGAAAGGGGAATTACCACCCCATTCCAAGGTTGGCGGGGCGGTAATTCGCCCTTTCTCCATGACCCTTCCCCATTCCCATTTTTGCCCCATAGGGCATAATGGGAATGGGGAAGGAGCTAATTGCAGTACCGCAAATTGCGGTACCGTAATTAGCACCAAGGTCCCTTTGCGGGTCCCGACTTTAACGGCTGGTCTACACCAGCCGTTAAGGTTGGGACCCGCAAAGGGACCTCGTAGTAAGGCGGTAAGGGTTAACGGTCACCGGTACCCTTACCGGTGACCGTTAACCCTTACCGCCTTCCGTGTAATGAGGCCCTTGTCTGTCTTGCCCCCTCTAATAGGGCCCCCAGTCTCTTTCTCTGTCTAAACTATCTGCTTTCAGACCACCTGTGTGCCCAAAATCTATTGTCCTTTGGTCTCCTGGAGCATCACCACCTGCTATCCCCCATTCTCCTTCTAGGGATGCCTCACCCAGCCCATGACTCTGATATTCCCTTTCCCTGCTGAGTTCCCACTACTTTCTACCCAACTCTAATGTCCATCCACTCTGAGACAATGGGCCTCATTACAACTGTGCTAGTCTGGAAACACCGGCACCGGTAAACCTACCAGCAACCGTACTTCAGGAGCGGCACAGTATATTTATGCGGGCGGGTGCCGTCCCACCCACCAGGGTCGGAGCTGGATGGTGGAAGGGCACTCGCCCTCAGAGTTTGGTTCTATGTGATGCAAATGTAGTCACACAATACATAGTAAAACAAACACATTGGGCCTCATTACGAGTACGGCGGTAGGGGGTTAACGGCACCAGTAAGGATGCCGGTGCCGTTAACCCCCTACCGCCGCATTCCGAGGTCCCTTACCGGCTCCAACTAAGGCCGGCTGGTTTCACCAGCCGCTCTTAGCGGAAGCCGCTAAGGGACCAGGGAGCTAATAACGGGCCAGCTATTTGCGGGCCCGTTATTAGCTCCTTCCCAATTCCCATTGAGCCCAATGGGGGCTCGAATGGGAATAGGGAATGGTTTTCAGAATGGGGACTTACCGGGTCCTCCAAGGTTGGAATGACCCGGTAAGTCCCCATTCCGGCTACCCGGACCCAGACACGAGTTTGGAGGCAGCCATGGTGCTAATAGCACCATGGCTGCCTCCAAACTCGTAATGAGGCCCATTGCCAAATGAGATTAGAAATAAAAAGGGGAAAGTGCTTTTTTACCACTTTAATAAAATACTGAGTAAGAATTATTGTACTTACAGAATCTTTTGGTATTTAATGGGTTTGGTGACTTTTTTGGCTTTTGTTAAACTTTGTATGCAAAACTTTAATGCCGAAAAGGCAACAAACGGTGGTGGCAAATAATCCCAAACAGAAGACAAAAGTTAGCCAATACGGATCAACGTACAGTAATAACTGTGAAACTACCAAGAGAATACCACCAAGGTCAACCAAAGTCAAACAACCCCCCCCCAAATCATATGTAATGGGCCTGTCCTCTACACTCCAACCCTCATTGCAAACAAAACCCACAAAAGGAAAGTGAAAGTGGCCTGCACCATTTGCAGTTTGACCAAATCCCCTTAGCAATTCCGGGTCTCTGGATGGCCTGCTGAATCTCTGCCAGCGATATGGCGGGGTTCACAGGTCTGCAGAACTAAGACGCACCTCTCAAACTCACACATGAGCTGGAGAATGATATCTGGGCTGCCTCTGCACCGCGTGCAACCTCACACCTATGGGATTTCACTTGACACATGAGTATGGCCAGGTGGAAGTTATCCCAGGCTTAACGCTCTGCCCCGACTCCCCCTGTGGGCCTTTGGTTTATGCAGAATGCTGTTGCCTGTTTGGCACAGGGAAAGCAGAGGTGGAAGCTCTTCCCATGATCAATGACCAGCGGAATCACCTACAAAGTAATTCCATGTGAACGTTTTAAATGTTGAATGATTGAATAGGGAAACCCTTGAATGGAATAACATCTTCTCAAATGATACAATTACTATTAATTTACATACCCAATTAAATAAAAAAAAGTCAAATGAAATCTTTAAATTAACCAAAAATAATCATGCATTTGTTTTGTTATGAACTCATATCTGTTCCCCTGTTGGGAAGGGGGCAGTCCCCCCTCCTAGGCGCTTTAAAGTAAGGTGAGAGGCATTCAAAGCACTGTGATGAGCCACAGGGGAGTGGGGACAGTGAGAGGGACGCCTTCCCATCCAACAGGATCCCATGGTAATATAACCAACTATAGTGTAACCATATGGTACGGCCCAAGGCAGGGGCGGCATCGCTATTTTGCGTAGATATTTATAATCATAGGTAGAAGAGAAGGCTTGTTCTGTAAATGCGGCATTACATGCACTAGGTCCAGATCCACAAGGCCACACAAATCTCCAGTCATGCCCGAGCTCTCATGAGGACAGTCCGCACCCCGCCACACTGTTTGTTCATTGTTCTTGAAAGTGTTGCAAAGATTTGACGTTCACCCGAGAGGAATGTGCCCTATGAGGCGGCGATCAGAGGCTGGCGCCTGGTGTGCATGTTATCTCACACTGGCCAAAGTATGACCCTGCCCAATCCCAAGTGACCACAAGTTATAGCCCATATAACTGACTAATCCCTAAGATCTCCGAATTCCATGACACCACGTGCTCTTTGACCACCAACCCCAAAGTAACAAATCCTGAAATGTTCAAAGAGGATGATCAGGGTGTATCATTGAAGCAGGTGCTGGGAGTGATGCATGATAGTTCAAAATGAGGGTGGATACCTTGGAGCCGAACGCACAGAGGGAGTGAGTGAAATGTGTGTGTGAAGGTTAGAGTGCTCTGGAACCTCCTTTGTGTCCACATTAAGGCCTGCCTAGTGTACAGCATGAGTGATAAACAATCTGTATAGTAGGAGTATAATTAATTTGTTTTCTGATCTTTGAAGTGAGAGCACCCACGTGATGGAAGACCGACGGACTGGGCTGGGACCAATAAACTGCCGGCCCAATATGGATAAAGGCAGCACCTGTATTGGGTCCATCCAAACAGCTGCACAGGTTTTTACTGTATGCATTGTGTCACTTATGGTGAGGTTTTGCTTTATAAGATTCTGCTTGTATTACTTTTCAGAATAACTTTCTTGGCAGCAGAGTTCTTTGCTGTTGCTCGCACCTGCATGTGAGCTTAAACTTGTTATCCTTACAAGATCGACTTGGGCCTTTCTTTCCTAGCGGGTTGTATTCTCTCTGGTGTGAGCGTTCAGGGGTGTGCCTTCACCCCTAACCCAGTGCTACCATGCAACTTCTTTTTCTGGAAGGGCATGAATATTTCTCACTAAACATTGTGGGTGGCGGAGCCTTGCAAGGAGCCTGAACTATCTAAGAAGGGGAGCGTAAATGGGTTATCAAACCGGGAACATTTTAAAAATAATGTGTTGGAATGGTATATTATACAGCACACTTGATTCTGTGAAGTAAACAATCCAATGCCAGGATGCCAACAGTAAACAAGGGCATTTTATAAGACATTTTCATAATGTCTGTGCCCACAATATGTGCAAATGCTGCCACTGCAAAATAATACACTCCTTGAAGCACGTGTCCATAATATATGCCAGCACTGCCACATGCTCATGATGCGTGTGCACATGTTATATTTTGACACTGTCCACATTCATAGCAGTATTTCCACTCTAATAACAAACATGTGCTGGTTATTCCCAATAATGCCAGTATTGCCATTGCAAGAATGCATTTCCATACTGGATGTGCCAATATATGCCAGCACTGCTCTCTCAACGTGGATTTCTATTGCCGAATTGCTGGTACTTCTCTCTTTCTGCACACACAGCCCCACTAACCACACCTAATCAGAAACATTGAACATGCACACCTGTGCACACAGATTTACACAGATGCATACACACAGCACTCACGCATGCACATAACAGATTTTACCTACCTTTCCTTTCTGGACCATACAGCCCCAATGAGGACATGCAGCGTATATGTGCATGGGTCCCTGTGTGCAGCAGGTAACTATGTTGTCATGCTCTGCCTTCCTGAACTGCAGTGTTGTGCATGGTAGAATTTCTTACAGCCTGAGCATAATGGGTGACCTGTGCACAACACCCATGATGAAAGGGCAGCCACTGATCTAGTGTCTACCCTCCTTTACACTCTCCGATTTATTTGTTAATCATACCTCTTCTTAAACCTTGTAAGCCATGACCCCCACTAAATCCCTGGCCAACGACAAGGGCCTTGGCATATTCACTGCTTACTATCAGAGCCAATTTATTTGGATTACGGCTGTTTATTTTAAAATTACCTTCTTGTTTTGTTGAGAGTTGACGTTTCTTAGATCTTCCATTTGACCTTTTCAGCATTCCACCATTTTCATTCCATATTTTAAGCAGTTAAGACACAATGGGCCTCATTACACGGACGGCGGTAACCATGGCGCTATTAGCGCCATGGTTGCCACCGGTATTTTACTGATTCCGCCTTGGTGAATGGGGGAATTACTGCCCCATTCCAAGGTTGGCGGGGCGGTAATTCCCCATTCACCAAGGCCCTTCCCCATTCCCATTTGAGCCCCCATAGGGCTCAATGGGAATGGGGAAGGAGCAAATAACGGTACCGCTACACGTTAAGGACGAGAACCACTAAGGGACCTCGTAGTATGGCGCTATGGGATTACCGGCACCGGTGCCCTTACCGGTGCCGCTAATCCCTTAGCGCCATCCGTGTAATGAGGCCCAATGTTTCTTCTATCAACATCTCCTTCCCTGCCAGATTTTCAATCATCTGTTTAGAATTATTCACCCATGAGAACGTACACGAATTTTACGATGCATTTCCAACGCACCTCCTAAAACATTTTGGCCGAAATAAAACAAAACTTTTTGAGGACATCTGGTGAGTAGCCGAGGGCTGAGGGTGAAGGAGGGAGTAAATGTATAATGTTCCAATCCTCAGAGCTTAATTATGACGTTTATCTTTCAGGGGCTAATGAAGTGAATAACCTTGTGTTTAGTAACATTCGCATCAGCAATTAACCTCAGCTACATCAAAGCCTCAAGGGTTCAAGATTGCACCTGCTCCCGTTTAGGGATACCTCACTGCTGTAAAAGGAATCCTCCATCATGTCCCATCTGGCTTCGCATTTACACAGTGGAGATTCCTACTGTGTGCTCCTGCAGCACAACCCTAGGCCATCATGTCTCCAAAGCTACAAGGAACTATGCTTTTACGGGATACCCTGGGACGCCCTGAGCTGCAATGGACTGTATTGTACTGTGTTTTGGTTTCTCTTATCAGCCAGTGCAACTCTTTCTCCACTAGGTGGCATTCGTGCTCCTCTTCATTACTTGATAGCTAGACGCTGAAGCACAGCTGCAAGGTTTGCCCACTGTATAGTTGATCTTGCATTCGTGCAGCAGTGGGTCACGGGTGCAGTCTTTCCGAGGCTTTTGAATAGCGCTCGCCAACACGATGAGTGGTTTTCTACTTACCCTCTACATGTAGGCGATGCTGGGCAGAGGAGCAGTGGGAGGGGACGAGGAGGGGTGAAGGATGAGGTGGAAGTGGGGGAGGACAGGCCTGCTGGGGCAAACATTCATTTTTAAACTGGTGAGATCGCCAACCACATCTTAGCAAGCAACAATTGTGTTTATGTGGCTAGCAGCAAACAACACGTGTCAGAAATATCTGAAAAGATGAATGTTGGATAGGCTGCTGAATTTCCCAGCCAGCTTAAGATGCGCTTTGTCGACTGTGACTTATGTATCAGTACTCTATGAATTTTGAATGGTGCAGCCTAGCTTTTACCTTCACGGACCCAGAACTTCAAGAACCAGAATTCTAAGGAAACCAGCACCAGCTAATCTACTACCTCAGGGCATTTTCTTGACAATATTGCACCTAAGGAGAAACACCAGTTTACGCCCCCTCCTGAGGTTGCTCTTCTACTTCAAACCATACTGCACTCCCTCTCCAAAATCATTACTTCACTGCAAATGAAGTAACGTTTTATTGACTCGTAGACACTATAACGTATACAACAATATTACTAAAAGGAGTTCATATTCATTAGTACCCGGCGAGGGTCAACCAGAATGCAAAAAGCATTCTGATTGGCCCTCACCGGGGAATTACCAGGCCGGGAATCCCTTGAACGTATGTATGTGACTTTTTTCCTGGCAGGGGGCGTGGTGCCCCTTAGCCGATGAGAAGGCTCGAAACGGGGCAATCCCTGCTCTGAGCCTCCCATGGCTGGAGGCTGCTTCGTCCACCCCCCCTCCCCTGCAAACTATCCCCTCCCTGCCCTCCCAACCCCACTTACCTTCTTTTTTCTTCTTTTCGGGTAGCCAATGCGCTGGGAACACTTCTCACCAACAAATATAATGGTGAACAATGTTGGTTATTTGTTTTGCCCTACTTGCTGAAGGTTTTCTTTTTTGCCTCCCAGAAAACAGCATAGTTGGACATTGTGACTTCATGGCACCTGGACACTTGTTCTCCAGTCCTGGGGTTACATGCATCATATCAGTGCAGAGGTTGGAGGTAATGGAAAAACGATGCCGGTAAAGGATTACCGGCACCGCATACCGCTCCGGGCTATTCTGACCCAAGAACCCGGTATTAGAGGCGCCGCAAATAACGTTGCCGTTAATAGCGGCGTGGGCACGGGCACGCGGGCCATCAGGCCGGCAATACCGGGATGCCGCTAACAGGAGGACATCACAAGTCAGACGGACATGCAAATACCGGCATCATGAAGGCGCTAATACCGGATACCGGCATGCGGGCAATACCGGCATCGCGAAGCACCCGTAAACTGCTATGTGCAGTGTTCCCAACTGCCACAGGTGTTCCAAACTGCTATGTGCAGTGTTCCCAACTGTGGCCCAGACTCCATTGCCTCCAGGTGGAGGCAATGGAGTCTGGGCCAGCACAAAAGCAGCACACCCACACACCACACCACTTACCACACCAAAATGATTCCACTGGTAGTAGCAACACTGGAGCTGGAGGACATGCTTGCATTGCTACACCAGCAACAACAACAACAAGAGCAGGCACCACAGAGAAGACACAAAAAGAGAAGGAGGGTGAGACAGGCCCAGCATGCCCCACCAGTGCAGCCACTGGTACCACGTAGGCAGCCCCCAATCCCTCGCATCAGAGCTAGTCCATTCAACCTAACCCCTGAGCAGATCCACACCCTGTACCGTCTGGACCGGGACACCATCATCACCATTGTGGACATGATACCCGACAACATTGTCAGCTTCATTGAAATACGCACCGCCATCCCCCCTCTACTGAAGGTAGTGTCGGTGCTCCACTTCCTTGCCACAGGCACCTACCAGCACACAGTGGGGCACATGCATGGCATATCGCAACCCTTATTTTCTCGCATGCTGAACCAAGTGCTGGATGCCCTCCTGAAGCACACAAAGGACTACATATCCCTACCACGGACTACCCAGGAGATACAAAAGTTGGCGAAGGCATGCCAAATTGTATAGGTGCCCTCGACTGCACCCACATTGAGTTGGTGGTCCCGCATGCCACAGAGGTGGTGTACCGCAATCACAAGCAATACCACTCCATCAATGTGCAGATGATATGTGACGCCAGCAAGACCATCACACATTGTTGTGCCCGATACCCCGGATCAACTCATGACTCAATGGTCCTGCGGAACTCCAAGCTACCAGGCTACATGGAGCGACATGCAGGACAACGTGCCTGGCTGGTTGGTAAGTTGCATGACGGTCGCATGGCAGTGAAATGGGGGGATAGATGCACACACCACCATGGTGTCATCGTTGTTGTGACAGCACAATGTGCAAATCCCAAAACACTTCAAAGCACTTGTTCTAACCCACAAGGCTCAGAATAATGCTGCTCCTGCGTACCTTTCCACGCGCTTCACTCAACATACAGCATCCAGACCCCTGAGATATGCACAAGCACACACACTAACCATTCCTAGTTTCAGGGTTCAGACAGCTAGAGGCTTGAGTTTCCCAGTCCTGGTGGCCAAGCTCTGGAACTCCCTACCCAATGATATCAGAAATGTTCCAACCACCCAATTTTTTAAAAACAAAATTAAACGGTGGCTTCATGAACAGGACACAGTTGTCCCTGTTATGTAACTCATGCAGCTGCTACCCGCAATACTGGTTACTCATTGTATATAATGTATAGGTAGACCACTTGGACATTCCGTGTAATTATTTCCTATTCATGTTTTTATTTTTGATGTAAATATGCTTATACAATGTAACGTGTACCTATCTTTGTAACACTTATCTGTAACTACCTTTTTCCAAACATGCGCCGTGATGCCCTTGGGCTGGGTGCGCAATACAAATAAACAAAATACAAATACAAATACTTTGCCCCAAAGCATCACAAACTAAACATGACAACCAAATCCCATAGCAATGAAGTAAGCTGCACACCTATCACAACATGCCAAACTAAAAACCACCCCACATCCCACAGCACGTGCACCACCCATCATTGTACCTCAGCCTCCGTAACACAATCCAGCAACATGCTGTGAATATTCACTATGTAAATGTCTGCAGCAAATAGCCACACAGGACAAGCATCCATGGGAGAGCACTGAACAACACCACCAAGGGAATCCACTGCTTGTCACAGGGACGCCACCAACACAGAAGTGCAGCATGTCACGATGGGAATAATCAGCGCTGAATGGCAAGTAATGCAGAGACTACTGCCAAGGCTGCCAGTTAGAAAATCATACAGAACACTACACATCACATATTCAATACAAACACAGCGGTATGCGTCCACAATTCATGAGCAACATCAAGGCAGTGTACACCGTGTGTCATCTTGAAGATGCAACCCACACCATACGTCCATGGCACAGAACACATTGAGGGCATGAAAAATGTGTGCATACAACCAGGGACATGTGCATGTGACCAACTATTATCTGCAGGCATGTGTGACAAGTACAGCTGTCTATCATGAATCGACTAACATATACCTTTTATTTCTTCTCATGCAGGTTATAGTGGCTATCCCTTGAAGCCATGGCTCCTCACCCCTGTCCGAAACCCGGAGAACAGGCACGAGAAGGACTACAATCGTTCGAATACCCATACCTCTGTGGTCATCGAGCAGACCTTTGGCCTGTTGAAGGCACGATTTTGCTGCCTTAGCCGGTCGGGTGGGACACTCCTCTACAGGCATGAGAACGTAGCCAAGATCATGATGGCATGTGCCATGCTGCACAACATGTGTATCTGACGGAACGTGCCCTTGCCCCCTGACATTGAACTGCAACCACCTGGTGATGATGAAGGGGATGAAGAAGATGTGGGCGCAAATCATAGCAGTGCCGATGCACAGGAGGGACGTGCTGTGCGTCAGTCAGTGATTGCACAATATTTCTAACACACATGGGTGCAGAGGGTGACATGAAAGGGGGACAGAGGGCACTGGGTGTGGGAGTACATATACACTATGCACTGTAAAGCAATAAATGACACATATGTAATAAGGAATGTCCACTCAAGATTTTGGTGTATTAAACTGTCCAATAGAATTAAGTGCTCAAACCCTCCACCTCACACACCCTCTCCCCCTTCCCAGAACTCCCCCACACACCCTCTCGCCCTTCCCCTCCCCCCACAACTCCCCCACACATGGTGTCCAAGAAAATGCTTCATGTGTCTGCGCCTATTGCCCTAATCAGGCTGCCCCATCTACATCCTTCCACTTCCTGCACCTGGTGGCGGCATGTCCGATCGGCACAAGGTGCGCGCTGACCTGCGTAGGGGGCTGGTTTGGGTGGAGCTGGACGAAGAAGGGGTGCCGCTTGCTCCAGTCTGGGGGCAGGACGCTCAGCCTCCAAGGAATCCGCTCTGCGGGAGAGGACCTGCCTCAGTGCAGACACCTCCTTGCATATTCTTGTGGTGCTTGCCTCAATGGCCTGCGTCAGGGAAGCAGTGTTGTCGCGCCCCTCCTGCCTTGCTGGGCACCGTCTGCAACAAACTGCCTCATTAGGGCTGTGAGCTCCTCCTGGCACTGCGCTGCATGTCCTATATGCTGCACCCCCGCCTGTACACCAGTGGAGGTGGAGGGTGCCTGTGTGACACCCCCAAATCCATGTGGCTCCTCTGTGGGACTCATGCTCCCTTGTACGGCCTCCCCTCAAGACTGCTCCAGTGTGGTGTCATGGTAGGAGTACACAGGTGTGACCTGGCTGTTGCAGGAAGGTCCGAGGAGTCGTCAGTCGACAGGAACACACACCTGGACCTGCACATCATCGTCTGTCTGGGGTGCTGTAGCTGCGGCCTCCCCAACACAGCTGTTCTCTGCTGAATGTGCCCCATCGCCCACTGTCTCCTGTGCAGGTGCCACAGGTGTTGTGGGGACTGTAGCAATGGGCCTTGGCGGCACCAGTGCCTTGGCATCCTGTACTGTTTGCAACTTGTCGTGGCTTGGCTGGGCCTTTTGATGTGGAAGGCCTGTTGCCTTCTTCCCTGGCCCTCTTCCGGGGAGTTGTTGCCTGTGGGGGTGAGTCCTGGGGCTCGCTGTCAGGATCTGAGCCTGTGGGGGACCAAGAGAGGGACGGCATGAGTGATGGTTTGACAAGCATCATGCATACATTGGTATTATTGCTCTTGTACACATTAGAGGGGATTTGGCAGTGGAGTTTTGATGATCACGTTGCTTGCTATATGGGTGGAGCATGCATGCATCCGTCAAGGTCACTCATGTTGGTGCTGGCGTATGCTATGTGACATGCATTTCTGTTGTGGACTGCGTGCAGTGCGACTTATGCCATTTTCATATTTGTGTGGTGTGTGTCAGGTATGGCATTGCCATGCTGCATGCATGTGCATGTGTCTGTGTCTGTGCTGCGGACGGCATCTGGGCAGGGATGTATTAATGTATATGTATTGGACCATGCATTGCCTCTTTGGACGGACAAATTGGTGGACTATCATCATACAGTGTTTTCTTAGGACACTCACCTCCATCCGCCGATGAGGTGGCGCCACGTTCCATCTCGCCCTCTCCTTCTATGGCCTCGATGCCAATTGTGCTGGTGCAGATCTCCTCCCACCGGCTCAGCTTGATGGGTGAGCCAGGACCACGGCCAGTAGCCAAGGCCTGGCTCCGGTTTGCAGACAAAATGTTCCTGACTCTCAGGCGCAGGGCGTCCAACTGTTTGCTGACATCCTTGATTGTGCATGGGATGTTTCCTACGGCACTGACATTTTGGACAAGTTGCCGGATCTCTTTCTTCTTTATCTGTGCCTCCCTCTTGAGGCTATTTGCAAAAACAACCTCTGCATTGTCAGCCAGTGTCTCAGCCAGCATAGTCAGTTCGTCCTCATTGAAGCGCTCTTTGCGCTGCCGGGATGCGCCTTTTTTACAGCCTTGAGCATGATGCTGGTGCTGAAGGTTGATATCTGTAGTTAGAAAAAGGCTCCAGGTCCAGTGTGGTGAGGATGGTAATGGATGTGTTTTTCAAGATGGCCGCCATGCTCGTTCATGTTCCTGTGCGGTGACGCTACTTCAGGTTCTGCTTATTTATGAGCACCGCTATTAGCGGTCAATGCTGATAGCGGTGCATGCTAATGCCGTATCCATTGATGCCGGTCACGTTATTAAGAGGAGGACCCCGGCGGTTGTGCTGTCTGTGCTTTCCATGATGCCGCTAAGGGCCATTTTTTGGACTTTAGCGGCATGCCGGTAATGTGGTTACCGGCATGCCGCTACGCTCGGGACCGCAAACTCATTATAGACCTCTATTAGCAGGCTCTTTACTACAAGGACACAGTATTTGCTCCATGCCGGTAAGGACGGTTACTTACCTCCAACCTTGTAATGACCCCCATAGTCTTTTTTTGGGTTACCACTGCATTAACTTGCCAGAAAACAATGAAATTCCAAAGAAGCCCGAGTGTTGTCCAGAGGACATGGAGTCGTTCATTGTATTGCCTTATAAAATGAATGCATGCCAGTTCCTCCCTTCCTCATGTATTCTGCCTTCCTTTGGCCATTTACTCCTGTTTTCCACCCTGCCCTCAAAACCTCCTACTCCTGCAGACAGTCCCTGGCCAAGGATTAGGCCAGCAATACAGGCCCTTTTAGTCCACCATAAACCTCAGACCCTCCATTCTGACATGCCAGCTTGCCTATGTAGCAATTATCACACTGTCTAGGGATATAGCAAAGTTTAAGGATGTTCATTTTCACAAAGAGATTTTAATGTGGGAGGTGAAGCTTTCTTAAACAACTCGGAGCAGACTGCATCATAGGAGTGGATGAATATGGGCAGACTACTGTCCCCTGTGTGATGTCATTACTTTAAGCTGGCTCCCACATCACGTGGAGAGGGACATAGGGCTACGGGAAGGGGAGGAGCGGGAAGTGGGAAGCTCAGTTGGTGTTTGGGAGTTGAGAAATAAAGATGTGCGTTATCCTCCTCCTTTCTCCGCCTCCTCATTACTTGTAGCGCATGAGTGAGGCAGTGTGAGTGATCCCCCAGACGGTGAGAAGTCTGGATTCTACATTGGCGACAAGTTGGTCAACAGGACCTCCTCCTCGCAGTGTCTCGTGTCGGTGAAGGGCACCACGGAGAGCGTTTGGAGCACTGAGGCGCCGGTCCCGCCCCAGGCACACAGCATATGAGGAGCCCCGGGCAGCAAAAGGCCCGTGTGAAGCTGCCTCTGCCTGTACGCCGAAGGAAAGTGAAGCAGAGGTTAATTCCCGCTCAACCCGGCTTTTCAGCACAAGGGTGTGCAAAACACCCCACAGGCCCCAGGGAACTGTTTCCGTCCACCGGAGCGAGCCACGCATAAACATGGAGGCCCCATGTGTTCTGGCACACCGCGATCAGCGGCAACTACAGAGACCGAAACAGAGACACCGTAGACAGTCCCATCAAGAAAGATTTGAACTTTGCAAGCCCACATGTGCGCAAGAGCATTACTAACCACGTGGGCAGCAAAGGGCGCATTTGCACGCGAACAAGGAAGCAGAAACGGATTGACACCATGTGTTTTCTCCTAGCAACTGCAACGGAGCATCGTGCAAGGAAGGTTAGTTAACCCAATATGCTCAAAAGCATGAAAATCATCCCTGGGGGGAACTGTAGGCCCCAAGCAAGCTAAAGGGAAGCCCAAAGGAAAGAAAGGGTACTCAAAGCAGTCCATACCCAAGCCACCTTGAGTATTTAAGTAAAGCAACCAAGCAAAATGTCACAGGATGATACTCTCACCGTTCCCCTGACCCCATCCCCATCCTTACCTTCCAGAATTCAGGACAGCCTTATTACTCAATTGCCCACTCACTTTGACCTATCAGAATCCAGCAGTCTAGGGCCTCACTGGGAGAGATGGGTAAGGGATTTTGAAGTATGTATTAAGACCATTGGACCCTTGGACGAAGAAAAAAAGCACAACCTCCTCACTCTGTGCATAGACCCCAACATCAGAGACATTGTGGAAGAGTTCCCCACAAGCACGACAGACACATATGCAAACCTCGAGTCAACACTAACAGACTATTTCACCCCGCACACGAATGTGGATTATGAGAGATACATATTCCACACAACTAAACAAATCAAAGGGGAATCCATGGACACATTTGTTATACGTTTAAGACTAAAAATGAAACACTGCAATTTCAACAACTATTCCATTGACAAAGCACTGTATGTCGCATGTACTGCAGTCAGCTCAGAGGGGAAGGAACCAGGGGGAGGCCACCACGAGCTAAGGATAGACAAACACAAAGCGCTTGTGGGATGTATTTACCCATGCATCCGAGCCCTACCTCAAAACTGTGCAGTACTGACATGAAAACATCATGATGGCCAGAGCTTCCCAGAAAATGCACAGGGAAATGCAGGAAGAATAGGCTGCCACCCATTTTTGCCGATGTTATGGGCACAGAAGGACACTGCCTAAAACCACCATTGGACTACCCGCACAGTAGTCTGAAACCATTGGGAATGGCAATGCTGATTGCCAAATGCAACCTAGAATTGTGGGGAATTCATTCTTAAATCCCAAAAATGGGTGCAGTACCAGTACTCACCACTATCCAAAAGCCGGCAGTTTAAAACCACCCTGTGTTTCTCTGAAGGCAGGCTCAAACTGTCTATTTTAAACATTGCAACACATCTAAAAACTCACTGGACACCAGCAGACATTTGGTAGAATGGAGTGTTGTGTGCCTACAAAATCTGGGAAATGAAGAGCCCAGAACAATGCTTATAACAAAACTGGCTGAGCTATGGAGTCAGCAGTTTAAGTTGCACTGGATTTAAAGACACTAAAATCGAAAATGTTTAGATTAAATGAGTGACCTATGTTTGGTGTCACATGCCTTTGTAACTGTTTAAATGTCATAGTTTTAAACTTAGAATCAGCCTTCTAGCTGCATATGTGAAAATGTTTAGTTTTATTTGAATGCAGAAACTGGGGAACAGAAATGACAGCTTAAAGAGATTCCAATTTGCCTGGCAACTACCCCCATCAGGAGTGAAACTTGAGTCACAGCTGTGTTCCCAGGCCTAGCTGACCTTTTGCTGCTCACACTAAGGATATGCCATCTATCTGATAATTGAATTACCTGTGCTCTGCAGGAGAGTGAACAATGCAACTCCCTTCACCCAGGCAGAGGGTTTATTGAGAGGATCATAAATGGCTTCCTCTTGAACAATGAGCCTCTCCTGACTCAGGCAAAGGTTTTATTACAGCAGTCGTAAAATGTAGCTTCCTCTTGGCAGAAGCTGGGAGGAGCACTGCCTGTGAGAGCAAGCTGGCTTGGCAGAACTGGATAAACCAGTATTTCTACCTTGTGCTGAGAGGAAACCACTCCCCTTTGTAGCCAGAATATTGTTTAGAAAAAGATGAATAACTCATAGAGCGGACATGTGAACATTTTATAAATGATACCATAATTCTTGTGATTTTTTTTGCCCACAGTTTAAGAGGTTTTTAGAACCGGTGGTATGTTCAGGGGGGTGTCAGCGGAAAAGTGGATATAACTCTAAATGTATGCATGTTAAAAATCTGAAACTTCATCAGTTAATGTCCATACTCCCTGCACACATGTATGTAAAGTTGGGTCAATGTCAGAAAGTGAAAAATCAGTTAAAAAGTCAATTATGTGCCATTTCTGAATGCAAGCTCTTAGAAACAGCAGATTTGGACAGAGACATGGCTAAATTCAGCCACACCATGTATATGTAATTTCAAGCAACTGTGTAACTGTGAAATATGTCTTTTATTATCAAATATAGAATGTGTGCAATCTGACAGAGGAGTGTCCTATCTGCAAGCCATAAAATGACATCCCTCTGACTCACAGTTCATTCCCCAATCAAATGATAAATGGAAGTTTGACCAATTAGAAGCTGAGAGAGAGGTAGGGTCAGTGATGCTAGAACACACCCACATTCTAAACACATAAAAGCAGACAGACAGGACAGGTAGAGACTTTCATTTCCATCTGCAGCGGGACGCTCTGCCGGAAAAATCCATACTTTACCTCCATCAAACCTCCAGAGAGCCAAACTAGAGACTTCAATCTATCCAGAACTAGAGACCCAGACCAGAGAACCAGAGAAAGCTGACCCAGATCACTGTGAAGTGCAGAGACCAGAGGCGAGTTTAAACCCTGACCAGATCCGTGATGAGGCCCATTTAATTCAAGAATATAGTGTGAGTACCCAGCTGAACTGTGTAGAACCAATCTCTTAGTTTAAATTCATCTAATTCAATCTATTTAACCTAAGTAGAACTGCCTGATAGCTCCGAATCTGTCACCTGTCATTCTAGCTGCAAAATTTGTCACTTGTCATTTCCTAGTTGCAAGCAGCACTTGTCTTTTTGAACTTTAAAATTTCAAATCTGAAAAACGACCTTCACAAAATCGCTCATATCTCCGCAACCGTTTGTGCTAGAGACTTGCAGTAACTTTCATTTTGAAGCTGAGATCCTAGGCTTTCCTAGGACCCCAAAACGATAGAGATAGTCCTTGTGGTTCCTCTGTAATAGCGCTCGGCGCATCCACGAATTTTGCCGCGATTTGCAAATTTCTTCACGTGTAAAAAGCTGCTGCTGCTTGCCTTCCATTTGCCAGAAATTTGTTTAACCTGCTAACTATCCCTGCATCATTGCTAGTGTGAGCCTGGACTAATATTAACTAGATACCACTCACCCTGAACCTCTGAAAGGGAATTAAAAGCATTTCCAGCATATTTCTCATCCATTGCTAGCACATATCAAAGCATTTGCCTGTGTTTTAAACTTCTGTTGTCTAAGCTTGCTGGGGTGAACTGAATTACAGTTGATTGCATTTCTGAGAACTGTGTGCTTCCTTCCATTTCCTTGCATTGCATCAAGGGGGGGGGGGATTGCCAGAGAAAAGTGATTACATTGTTTTGTTGAAATCATATTGAGTATTTTCTATACTGCATTTCATTCATTCAACCTTGCATTTCCTTGAACCCTATAAAGCATTCTCTACCACATTATACTTCTGTACCTATTTACCAGTGTGCTACCTTATCCATTTCATGTCAACTCATTAGTGATTATAAGAAGTGTGCTAGTGCCAGATTCTCCGTTGTTGATCTTTATCATATCAGATTAAGTGTGCTATTCAATTATTAATTTATTATAAGGTGTGATATATACATCTCTTGTTTAAATTATCAAATAAACCTTTTAACTTACAAAACAGAACTACTTATTGGCTCAGTGGGGTCAGGGGGATTCCAAGAGAGGGGTGTTATATAGGGGTAGTCATCCAGAACGCATGAACTGGACATAAAGATATATCAATAAGGGTTTTCATTCAGTATTATAGACTAGGCGTTGACTTAGCTGTAGTGTTGAATTGAATCCTCTTACAAATTGGGGGCTCGAGCCGAGACGTTGGGTTAGATTTACCACTTGTGCAGCTTAATACAGTGTGCTAACTGACGGGATACATACATCCGGTCGGATCACCACGCTGCATTACGCTGTGAAGCATTCCTCAAAAGGGACACTCCAAGAAAAGTTCTGTTCTGCAAAAATAAAATACAAACTTCTGTAAGTCAGGACAGAGACCAATCTCTAGAATGACGACCTTAGTAGACATGAAAATAGCCAGAGAGCACCTCTTGCATAAGCTATTTGTGAGAGGTGAATGGACCGAACAGGGCCAGGATGTGTGGTTGCAGGACATCACACAACAGGTCACTGAAACAGGGTCAGATATATATAGAGATCAGGGTCCCTTACATGTGGCCCTGAGTGAACTATATATGGCTCCTAAAGCCAAAGAGGAACACAATAAGATTGCCAGGATAGCGGCATACCTGTACCTATATATGGGAGACATGCAGGATAGATGTGCTGAAAGCCAAAATCTGGCAAATAGGCAACAGATGGCGTTAGAGAAGGTCCAATCTGACCTGGTCTCTTCTGAGCAGAGGCTGCAGAGGAGCCAGGAGTCAGAAGATGATAGTAGGCAGCACATCATTAAAATAAAGAAGGATATGGATGTGCTGCAACAGGAAAAGGTAGAACAGGATACCAGATTTCTGGCCTTGCAGAAGGAATACCAAGAAGGTTTGGACTCCCTACTGCAAAACCAGAAAAAGCTGGAGCAACAACTGGACTTCAACAGGGTATGTGCTGAGCAGGTAGTCACCCTGCAAGGCCACCTAGATAGAGTGAAGGCAGAGAGCAACAAACTAATTCTGAAAGACCTGGATACCCAGGCAGAGTTTGATCAGGAGCGCCAGAATGCTGGTGCCTTCCAAAGGCAAAGGGACGACCTGGCAGCACAGATGCAGGCTCTCAGTCAGGAAAGGGATACCTTAGGCCAGGAAGTCTGCCATTTAAAAAGAAAAATGGAAGAAAATCACCTGGCCCACCAGGGACTGGGTGACCTCCAAAAAGAACACCAGAACTTGTTAGAGCACACCAGGAGGGTGGAGGATGCTCTAGCAAGAAAGGAGCAGGCCAATAGGGACACAGCTCAGGAGGTAACCCTCCTGCAGCAAAGACTGGCCCAGTTCTCCAGGACCAACCAGGAAGCACAGAGGGAAAATGAGGCTCTCTGCCAGCACAATGAGAGGCTCCAGCAACAGGTAGCGATGCAGGAGAAACTGATAGAGTCGAGTAAGGCCTTAACAGAGGAACTGAAAGCACAAATGCAGGCTCTTGCATTGCAACAGGGAGCAGGGGCGGATAGAGATGAGGTCCGCTGGGAAAGAGAGACTCCTGACCATAACCGCAGGAGCCCTAACACCAGGGGCCTTCATCTCCCCCAGTCCCTGGACTCTACCACCCCCATGTCCCCTGGCGCACATGAGCACAGGGCCACAGGGATGGCAGATTACTATCCAGCTAAGAGTATGGGGCTCATAGGCCAGTACCACTCAGGAATGGAGGGGTGGGCATCCGGGTATGGGCACCCAAGTACAGTACAGTTCGATGGGGAACCCCAGGAGAGTAGGCCCATTAAGGGCATCCTGAAAACCTCTGCCCAGTTAGGTCAGTGGAGGGGGTACCCATCAAATCCTGGCAGCAAGGAGGAATCTGAAGACTCCTCTGAACTGCGCAGGACACAGGAGACCAGGTCCCCACATTCTGCCAGCCATTCCCAGGCTCGCAGAATCCGGGAAAACCTGGAAGAACAGACGGGAACCTCTGGGAGCAGTGCCTCTGAGTCTGAGGATGAATGGACAAGGGTTACCCAAACCAAAAAGGCCAATAAGGCAAAGAGGGCCTTGCTTAAGGACCCCTTAAAGCAGATTAAGGCGATCAGGAGCGTCATCACGCCTTACCATAAGAACGCTAAGTATTCTGTTTGGGAGCACTTAGAGTTGTTTGAACAAATGATGGAGACTTTCCATTTGAAGGACAGCCAAAGCTGTATTCAATATGTAAAGTGGACCTTCTCCCCGGAATACTCCAGTTTCTTTGCGGGGCTGGAGGACCAAAATCATTCAAGATGGTCCACCTATAAGGCGGCCATCTTGAAACATTTTTCTGTTCACAGAAATCCTCAAGAGGCTCGCAAGGCAGCCTACAATTTGCAATGTGGGGAGGATCAGGCCCCACAAGAATTTGTGCAAGAACTGAAACGTGCTTTTGCGCAAACCACCAGAAGGGTGCGCACAGATAGTAGAGAGTTTATTAATACGTTTTTCCATGCCTTGCCCAAATATATCATGACCCAGCTCGTGAGGGATTTTCACGAGAAAAGATCTTTAGACTGGGTCATTGAACAGGCTACCCGGATCTATGAGGTGCAGAAACCGATAGATAGCAAAAGTAATGCCCAGAAAAACCCCAAAGCCAACAGCACCCCTGCTGCTGCCAAGGTGGCAGAGGTAAAGATCACCCCCGTTTTGGATTTGGAGATGGGGGGGCCGAAAAACCTACCTGCACCTAATAATGCTAGGCCCAGAAGGTCTTCAGGCCAGTCACAGACAGGGAGCCAAGGAG
This sequence comes from Ambystoma mexicanum, assembly GCF_040938575.1. NCBI lineage: Eukaryota > Metazoa > Chordata > Amphibia > Caudata > Ambystomatidae > Ambystoma > Ambystoma mexicanum. The sequence continues at coordinate 590,803,504 of NC_090921.1, forward strand.
GCAGCCCCACAAATGGGGTCCCTCGCTCTCCTGATTATGTAAGTCCCCGTTACAAGGGAAATCGACCCATCCTGGGTTATGTGTGGACTCCTCCAGCCCAAGGGGGGGGATCCAGCCAAGCACCTAACCCAGGGAACTTCCCTCCAAACTTCCCACAGGAGGGCAGAAATTTACCAAACCCTGGGCAGAACTTTTTCCCCAGATATCCACCCGACTTTCAGCCCCAAAACCATCCATCCTTCTTTCCCCAGTTCCCTGAGCCCAGACCACTGAATCCGGGAGAGGGGAGGCCAAGGGTGGAGGGGTACCCAAATCTTCCCAACCCGGGGTATTACCAGAGGAGGGACAGCTACCCTTCCCGGGATCAGCCCAGGGGAGAAAACAGGGCCCCGTATCAGCCTGAGCGGGTTTCCCAGTTAGAGCGCCAGGTTCAAAACATGGCGCGGGATATGGGTCATATACTGAGGGCGCAGCAGAACCCTCAGATCAGCATGCCGGCGCAGAACGCACCCAACTCTGGACCTGGTGCTCCAGAACAATGACGGGGGCAGCACCCCGATAACTCACCGGTTCCCAGGGAGGAGGCACAAGGGGAAGGGGGGTGTAAAGCCTTGGAGGAAGCTTCCTTCCTCACTTGTAAACAGCCCATGGAAACCCAGGAACCGGAAACAAAATCTCCTGCCCTTGAAAGTCTGCCCCCTAAGGAGCAGAGGGGGGGTGGGAGAAACAAAAGACCCAAACAGACTCAGTTTGAGGAGGAGGTACAGATCTTCCAATTTGAGGGAGAGGGATCCTCAGAGGATCCTGAGAAAAGGATCTTCTCCTTCAGAGAGGGGGGAACTCCTCCCAAAGAAAAATGGGTCCCTAGGAATGCAAATCCAGACTGGGGAGATGTGGAGACTTAGCTACCGCCGCCCACCATCTCATCCCAGAACCAACAGCAAGAAAATCCCCTGGTTCAAACCCATCCTGGTGACTGCCTCCAAAAAGGGGGGGGGCGGCCCAGAACCGGAACCAGGGGAACCCACAATGGCTCTGATCTCCAGTTGCCAAATTTTTCTTTCAGATTCCCAAGGCTCTCCACAGAATTCTGCCCAAATCTCTTCGCTAGCGATGTCCAAAACCAGAAAGTTAGCCCACCAGTTGTCCAAAAATGTACATTACCTGTGCCCCCTTGAGGAGAAGGAGGGAAGATATTATGCCCCGGTACAAGTACAGGGGCAGGGTACAATCTCGGCACTGGTGGACACTGGATCTCAAGCTACCCTTCTGTCCAGAAGGGCCTTTGACGAACTGAATGCAGGAAGGGGAGAGAATTACCAAATTCCTCTCACCTCTCTTCCTGGACAACTGCAGAACTTTGACGGGAAGGAAATTCCCGTTGAGGGGACCGCAGATTTGGACATAAAAATTGGGCGACATAAGTTGAAGCACCCGGTCATAGTTGTGACCCCAGAGGGCACCCCTTGTTTACTAGGGAATGACCTCCTGAGAAGGTTGTCACCCCTAATAGATTGCGTAAACAAGGTCCTCTGGACCCAGACTAGCCGACCAATAAAATTAAAACAGAGTGTCAACCATGTTAGTTTAAACGGCACATGCCACATGGTTGAACAAAAATCTGACCAAGTAGAATTTCACTTCCAGAACAACCCGATTCCAGACGTGACAGTAATAGCAGTAGGACAACAGACTAGTGATGGGGGGTCCTCTCTATTTCTGAAAATCAACCTTCCTTCCAGTCTAAAGTGGTACTCCACGCTGGAAGGAAACACTCTGAGATTCTATACTAATCCACAATCAGAAACTCCCACTCCTATGGTCCAGAAAGATGTGAAATCAGCTCAGAGCCTGGCTGATATTCAGCAAATTGGAGAGCAGTTGTTCATCCCTGTTCAGTTAAATGATGGGAAGGACTCTGTTCTCGCTCGAGTGTGTGTGAACAACGGTAAGAGCTTCATCAGCGAAGCCATGTTTCGCCAACTCCCAAAAGATCCAGCCATTCCCACCTTCAAACTGATAGACAAATGGGAAATGGACCTGGAAGCACCTAATTCCAAACATCTCCTGCCAAGCAGGTGTATGCTCAAAATCTCCATTGGCAACAAGAGCATAGTCCACAATTGTTGGGTCGTGCGAGACGTCCTTGCCGCCTTTTACTTAGGCAGTGACATTCTCAATCGCTTTGCCATTAGTTTGGACCTAATAAACTTCAAAGCTTGGTCCCGATTAGCGGATAATCCCATGGGCTTTGATGATCCAGAAAAAGCATTTAGGTCAGCTCAATTGCTACCTTATGCAGTTGAAATCCAGATTAAAGAGGAGGTCACCATCCCAGAAAGGACCCGACAATTCTCCCTGGAAGTGAAAGTTAAAAGAGGACAACATTTGAAAAACCCTGATGCTTACATACATCTAAACGCTTCTCTCCAACAGCAAGGGTTGGGGGTAAACCCAACTCCATTAGTCAACATAGAACATGACACCATTCTAATAGAGGTGGATAACAGCGACTTAAAGAGTATTACTCTAGCCGCAGGCACCATTATTGGAATGGCGGTTGATGACCGACATTTTTCCATCGACTTAGTAAATGAACTGTTAGGACCAATCCCCAAGGACTGTTTTGACAGTGACAGTGATGACAATACAACACCAGACAGGATTTTTACCCGGCATGGGGGGAACTTCCTGGTGTACACTTCCTGCCCCTATGGTAAGGAAGATGTGACTTGTGACTTCAGGAGGGATGAGGTGATTTTCCAGGTCCATGAGGGCTGCCTTTCCCACCTGAAGCCTCCAGTCCAAATCAGCACTCTGACCAGGGACTTCTCCACCCAGCTGGAGGAGGCCGCGGAGATAGCCAAACCAGAAGTCTTTCCAGGCTTCAGGCAGATGGTGGAAGAGAGAGTCAATCTAGCTGATGCCTGTGTGACTCTGGAACAAAAGCAAAAGTTGAAACAAGTTTTCTTGGATTTCCAAGATCTCTTTGCGGTAGACTCATATGACTGTGGTCGCACTGACATCCATACAACAACAATCCCCACGGACCCTGGCATGACTCCTGTGTTTGTGAAGCAATATCGCTTGCCTCTCGCATCAATGGAGTCCCTTACCGAAATAATTAAGAACCTTGAGTCCCGGGGAATAATCCGTCCAGTCCACAGCACCTTCAATAATCCGGTGCTGGGGATATTAAAGCCAAACGGCCAGTGGAGACTCTGCGCCGACCTCAGGGAGCTCAACAAACGGGTCCATACTTCCCGATGGCCTCTGCCCTACATTGACCAAGGGCTGGCCCAGATTCAGGGGTCACAGGTATTCACTGCAATAGACCTGACCAATGGATACTGGACCGTGCCTGTCAGCAGGGAGGACCAATACAAACTGGCTTTTACCTTTGGGGGCCAGCAGTACACATGGACCCGGACTCCCTTCGGATACCTCAACTCCGGCAATGAATTCAACATTTTCCTACATAAGGCCATGCCCGACCTGGGTGCAAGGGGTAACCTGGCGTATGTAGATGATGTCCTCATCAAAAGCTCAACCGTTGAGGAACACATAGCGGAGATCCGTTATGTTCTGACACAGTTGAGGGCCGCCGGAGCAAAACTTTCCTTTCAGAAAGCACAGTGGTGTAGAACCCGTGTTAATTTCTTGGGGCATGAGATTACTCCTCAGGGTCTCTGTCCCCAGGAAAAGAAAGTGGAAGCACTTCAGAAACTGAAAGACCCCACAACTCTGCGGGAACTAAGGAGCCTCCTTGGACTGACTAATTACAGCAGAAAGTTCATTGAGGGCTACACAGAGATCACCAGACCCCTGATTCATCTCCTGAAGGGGGGGGTCAAGTGGGAATGGGGTCCAGAACAAGCCGAGGCAGTAAAACAACTCAAAAGAAGCCTCTCACAAGCGCCTTGCCTAGCTTACCCTGTCAGAAACAAGGAGTTCTTCCTGGAGACGGGGTTCTCTAATACGTGCTTGACAGCAGTATTATACCAAAAGCATGACAAGGTCAATAAAGTAATCTCCTATGCGAGCAAAACTTTATCCTCTGTGGAGGAAAAATTCAACGATTGTGAGAAGGCACTCCTGGCAACGGTGTGGGCATTGAAGAATTACCGCCCGTTTATCCAGGGGGAACACATCATAGTGGAGACTCCACACCAGCCTCTGCAATATCTCCAAAGTGACAGAATCCGGGCCGGAAATGTGAGTAATTCCCGAATTACTTCCTGGATTCTGTCAATGCAAGGCTTTCCTGTGGAGGTCAGATATGGCCAAAACAAGAAGAGTCCCCTCGCGCAAGGTCTGGCTGACTTGCATGATTGTGCCAGAGAAAACTGTCTCGAGGACGAAAGTCTAAAAATAAAGGACAACATGGAGGCATACCTTAATTCCCCCCACAAAGTCTTTGAAGAAGACAAGTGTGAGGGAATGCCCACTGTGTATTTGGATGGATGCTCTTACCATGTTGACAACGACGGGGAGAAAGAACTAGTGGCCGGCGTAGGGAATGCATGGGTGAATGAGTCCCCAGAACCCTCCGCTGGATACAAAATTGGTCCCCGAAGTAGTCAGGTGGCAGAATTGATGGCTGTGCATCAGGCCATCCTCACTGCTGTCCAGCATCAACTCCACGAACTGGTCATAATCACAGATTCGGATTATGTACGGAACGGGTTAGTGGAGCACCTGGTTAATTGGAAAACCAGAGGCATGTTATGTGCTAACAACAAACCCTTGAAACATGGGAAGTTGATCCAAAACATTGATGATCTGGTCACCTCGAAAGGAATGACCATCTATTGGAAAAAGATCAAGGGTCATTCCAAAGTAGAGGGACCAGACAAAACTGGAAATGACTTAGCTGATCAGCTGGCCAAAACCGGGGCCATCCAAGGGGATCTAATTGAGATTGAGTCCCTGTTGGGGGAAATCCAGGTCACTGCCATCACTAGGTCCCAGACAAATGCTCACAACGACCTTTCAATTGCACAATGGAGTAAGAAGACCCCTGATGCTGATTTGATTACTGCTCAGAAGGGGGATCCAATTATTGGTAAATTTTACCAACACCTTGAGGACCCTGAGAACTTTCCCCTGACGGATACCGATTACATTGGGAAAGAGGACCTAAGAGTGTTGATGAAGTGTCCAAAAATGTTCCGGATCCAAGACGGTTTGTTGGTAAGGAAATCCAAAGCTGGCCACGATCAGTGGGTGGTTCCTACCTCATTCCGAAGCCTGATGTTAAGTCACGCCCATGATGCGGCCACCGCCGGTCATAGGGGGTTTCACACAACACTGGAAATCTTAAGAGAGGTTGCATACTGGCCACACATGGATCAGGACCTCGACCAATACTTGAAGGGGTGTCTTGTGTGTGCACAATTTCAGCCGACATCCCTCGCACACCGGGCGCCTTTACAAAAAAGGGGGATGACACTGCCATGGTCAGATTTACAAATCGACTTTGTAGGCCCTGTGATTCGCTCGGCTAGGGGGAATAAGTACATGTTGACCGTCACATGCTTGTTTACCAAGTGGGTGGAATGTCTCCCAGCCCCAAATTGCAAGGCAGAAACGGCAGCTGCCTTGATGATTAACCACATCTTTTCCCGTTTTGGTCTACCTCAAAGGATTGAGTCAGACAGAGGTAGCCACTTCACCAGTGAAGTAATGACAAAGATGTGGGAGATACTGGGGGTCAAGAGAAAGCTGCATATTGCTTATAGACCAGCTTCTTCTGGGGCAGTAGAGAGATATAACCGGACAATTGTGAGCATCTTAAAAAAGTTTGTGGCAGATTCTGGGCCAAGTTGGGATATCCGATTACCTCTGGTCCTAATGGCTATCAGATCTACCCCTTCATCTGCAACCAAAATGTCACCATTTGAGTTGATGACTGGGCGCAAGATGGTGCTTCCTCAGCATTTGCTCTACAGGACCCAAGAGCAGACACTGATAAATGCCTCCACTACTCATGAGCATGTAGAGAATTTAAGGAAACACCTCCAACATGCTTTTGCTTATGCTCAGCGGAATCTAGAAAGATCAGCTGATAGCATGAAGACCCATTATGACCTGAAAACTTCCAGGAAGGAATATCAGGTGGGAGACCGGGTCTATCTATACAACTTCCAAAGGAACCAGGCCAAACAGCGCAAATTTTTGCCTACATGGAAGGGACCATTTGAGATCATCGACAAGATCTCCCCTGTGGCCTACAAGATCCGCATCCCCAAAGGCGGTTCGGCAGAGGGGGAAGACAAGTGGGTCCACATAAACCAGTTGAAATGTTGCCATCCCAGGCACACTCTGCAACAACTGGAGGAATCCTCTGGAATCCTAGCGGGTACTGTCTCAGACTAATTCAGTTCCAACCATAAAACATACCACATCTAGTCTCTAAAATATTGTGATTTGCATGAAACTGTCTCTTAGTTATACTGTTTTTTTTCAAAATAAGAATGTAATGTTTCGTTATGATAAAATGCATATGCTGCCCCACTATCCCAACAGTGGTGGAAAAACGTCTATGAGTAGGTATTGCCGCTCTTCCTTTGTCGTCCTAGGAGAAAGAAAATCTGAAGACGGGCCAAGGAGGACGATCCGGAGACCGGGAACGAAGATCCAATGGGCCCAGTGGACCGCCCAATATTCCCATCAGGACCGGCGAGGAGAACATGTCGATCCGACCGGATGGAGGAAAAGATGCTGAACTGTGCCATCTATTGGAAGAAGATGAGGAAACATCCCAGATCTTGCGAGTCCCATCAGTGAAACCGAATGGCCATCGCAAGAGGGGGGCTTGTGGGATGTATTTACCCATGCATCCGAGCCCTACCTCAAAACTGTGCAGTACTGACATGAAAACATCATGATGGCCAGAGCTTCCCAGAAAATGCACAGGGAAATGCAGGAAGAATAGGCTGCCACCAATTTTTGCCGATGTTATGGGCACAGAAGGACACTGCCTAAAACCACCATTGGACTACCCGCACAGTAGTCTGAAACCATTGGGAATGGCAATGCTGATTGCCAAATGCAACCTAGAATTGTGGGGAATTCATTCTTAAATCCCAAAAATGGGTGCAGTACCAGTACTCACCACTATCCAAAAGCCGGCAGTTTAAAACCACCCTGTGTTTCTCTGAAGGCAGGCTCAAACTGTCTATTTTAAACATTGCAACACATCTAAAAACTCACTGGACACCAGCAGACATTTGGTAGAATGGAGTGTTGTGTGCCTACAAAATCTGGGAAATGAAGAGCCCAGAACAATGCTTATAACAAAACTGGCTGAGCTATGGAGTCAGCAGTTTAAGTTGCACTGGATTTAAAGACACTAAAATCGAAAATGTTTAGATTAAATGAGTGACCTATGTTTGGTGTCACATGCCTTTGTAACTGTTTAAATGTCATAGTTTTAAACTTAGAATCAGCCTTCTAGCTGCATATGTGAAAATGTTTAGTTTTATTTGAATGCAGAAACTGGGGAACAGAAATGACAGCTTAAAGAGATTCCAATTTGCCTGGCAACTACCCCCATCAGGAGTGAAACTTGAGTCACAGCTGTGTTCCCAGGCCTAGCTGCCCTTTTGCTGCTCACACTAAGGATATGCCATCTATCTGATAATTGAATTACCTGTGCTCTGCAGGAGAGTGAACAATGCAACTCCCTTCACCCAGGCAGAGGGTTTATTGAGAGGATCATAAATGGCTTCCTCTTGAACAATGAGCCTCTCCTGACTCAGGCAAAGGTTTTATTACAGCAGTCGTAAAATGTAGCTTCCTCTTGGCAGAAGCTGGGAGGAGCACTGCCTGTGAGAGCAAGCTGGCTTGGCAGAACTGGATAAACCAGTATTTCTACCTTGTGCTGAGAGGAAACCACACCCCTTTGTAGCCAGAATATTGTTTAGAAAAAGATGAATAACTCATAGAGCGGACATGTGAAAATTTTATAAATGATACCATAATTCTTGTGATTTTTCTGCCCACAGTTTAAGAGGTTTTTAGAACCGGTGGTATGTTCAGGGGGGTGTCAGCGGAAAAGTGGATATAACTCTAAATGTATGCATGTTAAAAATCTGAAACTTCATCAGTTAATGTCCATACTCCCTGCACACATGTATGTAAAGTTGGGTCAATGTCAGAAAGTGAAAAATCAGTTAAAAAGTCAATTATGTGCCATTTCTGAATGCAAGCTCTTAGAAACAGCAGATTTGGACAGAGACATGGCTAAATTCAGCCACACCATGTATATGTAATTTCAAGCAACTGTGTAACTGTGAAATATGTCTTTTATTATCAAATATAGAATGTGTGCAATCTGACAGAGGAGTGTCCTATCTGCAAGCCATAAAATGACATCCCTCTGACTCACAGTTCATTCCCCAATCAAATGATAAATGGAAGTTTGACCAATTAGAAGCTGAGAGAGAGGTAGGGTCAGTGATGCTAGAACACACCCACATTCTAAACACATAAAAGCAGACAGACAGGACAGGTAGAGACTTTCATTTCCATCTGCAGCGGGACGCTCTGCCGGAAAAATCCATACTTTACCTCCATCAAACCTCCAGAGAGCCAAACTAGAGACTTCAATCTATCCAGAACTAGAGACCCAGACCAGAGAACCAGAGAGAGCTGACCCAGATCACTGTGAAGTGCAGAGACCAGAGGCGAGTTTAAACCCTGACCAGATCCGTGATGAGGCCCATTTAATTCAAGAATATAGTGTGAGTACCCAGCTGAACTGTGTAGAACCAATCTCTTAGTTTAAATTCATCTAATTCAATCTATTTAACCTAAGTAGAACTGCCTGATAGCTCCGAATCTGTCACCTGTCATTCTAGCTGCAAAATTTGTCACTTGTCATTTCCTAGTTGCAAGCTGCACTTGTCTTTTTGAACTTTAAAATTTCAAATCTGAAAAACGACCTTCACAAAATCGCTCATATCTCCGCAACCGTTTGTGCTAGAGACTTGCAGTAACTTTCATTTTGAAGCTGAGATCCTAGGCTTTCCTAGGACCCCAAACGATAGAGATAGTCCTTGTGGTTCCTCTGTAATAGCGCTCGGCGCATCCGCGAATTTTGCCGCGATTTGCAAATTTCTTCACGTGTAAAAAGCTGCTGCTGCTTGCCTTCCATTTGCCAGAAATTTGTTTAACCTGCTAACTATCCCTGCATCATTGCTAGTGTGAGCCTGGACTAATATTAACTAGATACCACTCACCCTGAACCTCTGAAAGGGAATTAAAAGCATTTCCAGCATATTTCTCATCCATTGCTAGCACATATCAAAGCATTTGCCTATGTTTTAAACTTCTGTTGTCTAAGCTTGCTGGGGTGAACTGAATTACAGTTGATTGCATTTCTGAGAACTGTGTGCTTCCTTCCATTTCCTTGCATTGCATCAAGGGGGGGAGGGGATTGCCAGAGAAAAGTGATTACATTGTTTTGTTGAAATCATATTGAGTATTTTCTATACTGCATTTCATTCATTCAACCTTGCATTTCCTTGAACCCTATAAAGCATTCTCTACCACATTATACTTCTGTACCTATTTACCAGTGTGCTACCTTATCCATTTCATGTCAACTCATTAGTGATTATAAGAAGTGTGCTAGTGCCAGATTCTCCGTTGTTGATCTTTATCATATCAGATTAAGTGTGCTATTCAATTATTAATTTATTATAAGGTGTGATATATACATCTCTTGTTTAAATTATCAAATAAACCTTTTAACTTGCAAAACAGAACTACTTATTGGCTCAGCGGGGTCAGGGGGATTCCAAGAGAGGGGTGTTATATAGGGGTAGTCATCCAGAACGCATGAACTGGACATAAAGATATATCAATAAGGGTTTTCATTCAGTATTATAGACTAGGCGTTGACTTAGCTGTAGTGTTGAATTGAATCCTCTCACACGCTCCACAACGTCGGGCCAATCATATGAGCCACCTCAGCACAGATTTCGAGAAGAATGGGTGGACAAAAGATCACAAGACAGAACATCAGGAGATTGGCGAGACAACAAACCAACATCACCCAGAACGAGGCGAAGACCCAGGAGATACGTATGCTACCTTGTTGAACACTCACACATGGACAGCAGATCTAGCGCATCGTCTGAAGAAGATACCAGGAGAAAGGAGTGACATCGAGAAGAGCACAAGAAGTGGGGATATCTGTATGCGTTAGGCAACCAGACGACAAAGAACGTAGCCCAACCCTACTCATTCAAGTGAACAAAATGGTGGCCGAGTTCTTAGTGGACACAGGAGAAACCATAAATGTCATAAGCAAAGAGGTATATGACAACCTACCGCAGGCCCCATGGTTCCGGTCTGCAGAAGTCCACATTTACCTGTATGGGTCAAAAACTCCCCTACCATGCAAGGGATAGTTCATGGCGTCATGCAGCTACAAAGGACAAACAAAGATGAACCCAATGCAAGTGCTAAAGGCAGTGACGTAAAGTGGCTGCATCCTGAGCTCCAAAACTGCCATCAACATGGGCCTCATCCATGTACTATATAGGCTTGTGGCCCACAAATACCTTGATCCAGCTGCAAAGAGTGAGCAACTATTCCCTGCCTTATTCAAAGGAAACTGAAGGGACGGCAGATCAAACTCCATATTGACCCTAAAGTACCTCCCATGGCGCAACACTATTGAGGGATACCAATAAATAGTCAGAAGAAAATAGAAGAAGAATTCTACAAACTTCTCGAGGCAGACATCATAGAGCCCGCAGAAGGGCCCACACAGTGGGTGTCCCCCATCGTCCCTGTACCAAATAAGAACTCCACAGACATCTGCATATGTGTGGACATGCGTCGGCCAAATGAGGCCATCCTACGAGAACGCCACCAAGCCCCTTCGATCACACACTTGGTACACCTATTAAATGGTGCCACCGTGTTCTCAAAATTAGACCTCAACAAGGGATACCACCAGCTGGAATTGAACAAGGACTCTAGATACATCACCACGTTTGTTACCCATTACAAGCGCCTCAGTTTAGGGGACTCCTCAGCTGCTGAAGTATTTCAGTCCGAGCTCCACAACAACATAAAGCACATACAAATTGCTTGAACTACAGTGATGACATTTTAGTTTTCGGCCAAGATCAAGAACAACACGACAACACACTCACTCGAGTATGCATGGCCCTGAAGGAGGCCCAACTCACCCTCAATAAAGAGAAATGGAGTTTAGGAAACAAACGCTCCCTTTATTTGGACACCTGTTTTCGTAACATGGAATTACCCCAGATACAGAGAAGGTTACGGCGCTCACTGATGCAGAACCGTCCAAGAGCATCTCAGACCTGCGCTCGCTCCTTGTGCTTGCCAGCTATTGCACCCACTACATAAAAAATGTTGTATCAGTAAGCAAGCCCCTCAGGGCACTGACGAAATAACACACAGAATTTGTGTGGACCGAGGAGTGTCAACAGGTGATCAAGACAATCAAACAGCGGATATGGGATGCCAAAAACATGACCTACTTCAATTCCAAAAGAGAAGCGGAACTGATCGCTGATGCCAGCCTGGTAGGTCTGGGCATCATTTTGACACAAATCGATGCAAAAGACAACCATGCAAGAGACGTTGTCTCATACGCCTGCAGGAGCCTATCAAAGACTGAACAGGCCTACTTGCAGGCAGACAAGGAAGGACTAGCGGTGGTGTGGGCTTGTGAGCATTTCCACCTCTTTCTATATGGAAAACCCTTCACAGTGGTCATGGACCACCAGGCACTGCTGTTCATATACGGAAATCTGCAGGCAAAGATGCTGCAGAGAATTTCCAGATGGACACTGAGGCTACAGGACTACCTTTTTATCATAATAACCAACCTGGAAAGGACCATAACCCGTCAGACTTCCTGTCATGTCACCCCTGCAAAGAATCTCTGTCTACGCACTCTATCGCGGATCAATACATTCACTATATTGTGCATGAAAACACACCAAGAAGTCTGAACCCACACCAGATTGCACAAGAGACTGAAAATGAACCGGCCTACAGGTCATCCTTCGATGTCTAGAGACAGGCCACTCTAGCAGACAGGAGATAGCACATGTGAGGAAACAAAGCAGGACATCAGCTGCCTGGTAGCCATCCAGGAGGAATTGGCCAAGACTGATGTAATACTACTACTAAAGGGAACAAAAATAGTGATTCCTCGAACACTACGTCGAAAGGTACTGGAACTAGCGCATGAGGGACAAAGAGGCATTATGTCAGTGAAGAGAATGCTCAGATGAACGGTGTGGTTTCCCCAACTAGATTCCCATGTAGAAGATCTACTCAAACAATGCCCCACATGTGCTGTCATCAATCCACATACACGACCAGAGCCCCAATGAATGACAGACATCCCAGAAAGGGCCTGGGACGAAATAGCTGTAGATTTCTTGGGACCATTGGAAGGGGGTGAGTACATAATAGTAACTATGGATGAATACTCTTGTTTCCCCGATTTGCAGCCAGTCCCATCCACCTCTGCATTCCACACCATACTTGCACTTGATAGGATGTTTGCCACATATGGCATCCCCAAAATCTTGACATCGGACAATAGAACCCCCTTCACGGGACATGATTTCAAAGTGTTCCCAGAATACATGGCTTTCACACATCGAAGGATCACACTTTTATGGCCACAAACAAATGGCACGGTGGAACGCTTTATGAATAATATCAAAAGGAATGTGAACATCGGCCAGCTGGCAGGGGAACCTGTAGAGAAGATACTATACCAACTGCTGCCAGACTATCGCAATACCCCACAAAGCACGACTTGAAAGATTCCATCGGAGGTAATGTTTGGCAGGAACATACGGAGGAGGCTACCCCATGCCACAAGTTCAGAAGAAAGATATCAAGGAGATGCTGAAATGAGGGAACAGGACACCAGACCTAAGGAGAAAATAAATAAGCGAGCAGATGAATACAGAAGGGCAAGAGACAATGACCTAGAACAAGGGGATGTTGTAATAGTGCGTCAGTTGCAAAGGAGAAAGAACATGGCTGCCTTCGACAAGGAGCCCCTGATGGTGACCCATGTAAAGGGTTCTCTCATTTCAGCAGAAGGTGAAAGAAGGAGCATCACGAGGAACACTTCACACTTTAGAAGAATGCCAGGAATCGTCCCGTCCGGATCACACACCCCAGACCCCACAACTCAAGGGTGGGTTCCGTCCTATGAGGGTGATGGTGAAGACTCGTGTGAAGAGCAGGCCCAGTCCCCTCAGAAGGACTATGAGGACAGTCTGATCCCGCGAGTGACAGCTTGACCTCTGAGAGCTCGCAATCGATCTCAGACTAATTGAGGAAATTGACTAATTTACATCATTGTGTTTAGTACCGGAGGGTGTGATGTTACTTTAAGCCTGCTTCCACATCACGTGGAGAGGGACATGGGGCTATGGGAAGGGGAGGGGTGGGAGGCAGGAAGTTCAGTTGATGTTTGGGAGTTGCGAAATAAAGACGTGCTTTATCCTCCTCTTGTCTCCGCCTTCTCATTACCTGCAGCGTTGAGTGAGACCGTGTGGGTGATCCTCCAGACGGTGAGAAGTCTGGATTCTACACCCTGCCTCTGCTTGGGTAGCTCTGCTGCCTTCTTATGATTTTCAAATGCAAAGGATACCGCCTCTCCCAGGTGGGTGATGTGCAGGTTGTCCGTGCTGTGCCATATCCCCCCATCTGTGTCAGGGCATTGTTCTGTTTGCCTACCCTGCGAAACGGCTGTGTAAAATGGCATGGACAAGCCAAATCGGACCTTGCTTTCTGAAGATTTAAACCTCTTGATCATTCCTAATACCTGCTCGAAAAGAGGGCGTTACCGCTCTTCTGCCATTTAGGGCATTCTTTCCCATCTTACAACACTATAGAAGGAGCTTCTGAAGTAAAGGAAGCTTGTGAAACCCCTTCTATTCCACAACTAATGACAGGACTGCAAATGATAAGTGAACGGTTTAGGAGACACTCAGCTCCACATTGATCCTCACAGGGGTACCCAGCATTACACAAGCAACAAATAACGTATTGTGAGTACTTTAGTTGATATCTTTGCTGTTAAATTACAAATGTAGTTTGCCGGTTATTAGCTCTGTTTGCGCCCTCTACTGCCTCCTCTGGCGGAGGATGAGTCCTGCACTGTCTATCATGAGGAGTGCTTCTCAGTGAGCTGAATGACTGTTAGGTAGGTTATGAATCATGAGGAGACAGTGCAGGAAACCTTGTCTCTGCGGGTAAGCTCGAAGAGAAAGAGAGACTAACAGCGTCAGAAGAAAACAGCCGTTATTCATTACATTTGGAGAGTCCTCTTAGACAAGGTCAGATGTTGGGGGACGTGCTGTGGAGCAGCAATTACTAGGCTGTTTAATAGTGTCCACTGGGATAAACTGCCCTAAAATTAGAGGGTAGGTTACTTGCCAGAGTGGACCCTCATGGGCCCCCACAGTTTGAGGGGTTAATCTCTAAAGGAGGCGTCTTCAACCTGTGACCTTCCAGATGTTTTCGAATATGTCTCCCAGTGATCCCTCACCATTGACAATGCCGGCTAGAGATGATGGGAGCTGTAGTCTAAAACATGTGGAGAGCCAAAGTTTGCAGAGCCCTGCTCTGGAGTGTTTATTGGCAAAGCAATAATCACAGGTATGTGTAGTGCCCATGTGCAACAAGAAGAGAAGCACACGTGCTTAATCCGAAATAGATTAACCATCATTGACAATTGTAACATCGGCCAACACGCAATGCACTCTTAGTTGCAATGTGAGACAATTTGTCTTGGTGAAAATCCTCTGACGATTATTTTTCCCCCGAACATTGATAAACCTAAAGACAAACTAATTGCATCTCTTCACTCGCCACAGTGTGGTGCCAGGCAGATTTGAACACCCAGGCGCACACTTTGTACAACTGGTTCTATTGTGTGGTCAGTGCCATTGTTAGGGATGGCATGCAGGGCCTGGTATGTTATGTTATTTATAATGCGCATTAATACCCAGGGGTTTCTAAGCACGGGCCCAGGGATTGAACCTGTGTTGATCCGCGTCATCTTGCTTCCAAGGCGAGCACGTTGCCCCTGAGCTATCCTCCCAAGAGGGCTGCGGGACAGTGTCATACCCAACATGTCGAATTAGACATTTTACCGCAGACCAGGCCCAGCATGCCATCCCTAAGAATGGCACTTAACACATACTCAAACCAGTTGTACAAAGTTACATTTTCCATCTATAGCGAAGAGGAAGGAATCTACCAAACGGCTTTATCAACCGTGGGGTTCTGTCACCACCTGAACACTGGTTAGCTTCAGATTGTCCGTCCAGGGACCAATGTGCCCACGTTAACTACCCTTAAATGACCAATGGTGTTTTCCCCAATCTATCATGTGGTTTTGTAAGGATGGCGTGTTCCATAATGTATTTGGTAGATAAATTGAAGCCCATGCTGTTAAAGTGACTGTGGTGAGATTAGCAGCAGATGAGCTGCACAAGAGGTCATGAACAATTATAAAACAAAACAGTCTGAGTTATTGGTTGGTGAAAATAGGTGGGTTCTGTTTATTATAAACAGATTGGGTGAATACAAATTAAGCATGGACGTTGGAAGCGACTGCTCTGAGAAGTGAGCAGTGCAGCTTGACGGCGACGCTGATGGGTCTGCTCCTCTAGCCTGTCCTGTACAAGCACCAGCACGGCTGTCGGAAGGATTGTGAGACGTGGTTGGACCCCGAAGCTGATGGGTCCGCTCCTCTAGCCTGTCCTGTACCAGCAACAGCATGGCTGTTGGAAGGATTGTGAGACGCTGATGCTGAAGCCTCAGATCAGAATATGGAGTTCCACGCTGCTGTTCATCGCGGATTATGCATTGGGACTTCATTTGCGAGAAACTCTACGAACCTCCGACTGCAGGAGACAGGAGGCAGTAGGCAAGGATATTAACTGTGCTGACCTGCAGGCGAGCGTGAGGGCGAAGTGAGTTAAGGCATTTGGTCATTGGGAAAGGGTCAAGGCGTAGGTTGACTATCAGGAGGGTTATATGCTAATCAATCCGGTGTGACTCGCTCTGATTGTCAACCCCAACTTTAATACCACCCTTCCATGCTGCCTCCCTTGAGCCTACATATCCAGCCTTTATTCCCACTACTGTACATCTATATATAGCCTTCCCCTACTTTTACCTCCCTACGTGTGTGTTAGCTTAGGAATGGGTACGGTGGGTACTTGGGGTGACTATGAGCAGTTCTGCTTTTGTGCTGCTTGGACTTAGTTACACAGCCTGGCCTCCATTCCCTACAAGTAGTGACTTGTGCAGTGCCTATCTGGCATCCTCTTTTGCTGTCTGTGCCTGATTGCCAGTAACATTGCCCTGCCCTTCGTGACTGGTGCAGGCACATGACCACCTTAGCAGGAAGTGCTCTTGCAGCTTATAGACCTCAATGTGTGTGTGTGTGTGTTGTCTACCTACTGCCATAGGCTGCCCACGCCTTTGCCCCTGTCCAGGACTTTTGGAGCCGTCATCCTCCATTGCCTCTATATTCCCACCACCTCTGGCTGTCCAGCAATTTTCAGCCTCCCTTCACAGGTGTCTGGTGTGGTGAGGCGGTTTCTCGTGACTGTCATATCAGAAAGTGCCCCATGAATTGTGTGACCGCTATTGCAATTTGCAGGTAGCAGCGTCTTTGCGCACTGTTTACTTGTCATTGGCTGCCTGTGCCTGTACAACTGTCTGAGACTTTGGAACTGTCTTCCTACGTGGCAATAATACCACTGCTGCAGCCCTCCTGCTTTGCCCCGCCTCACTTGTTTTGGTGACAGGGTGCATTCAGGTGATTAAAGACTTTGATTATTTCTGTCTACCCCTGCTTACATTGGATCATGCACCGACTAGCCACCTACTCATATTCCTCTCTGTCTTCATGCCCTGTCCTATTCCATCCAGGATAACCCATTGTACTTTCCCACTGCTATCATCTGCTTCCACACGTGATCATTCACATTTTTCCTGTCCCTTCATTACTTCTGACGCTCTTCCACAATTTCATTTTGGTTTTCTGAACGCTCTTTCAGGTTGTAACAAATTTCATCCTATTCTTATTTCTTCACTCCAATTTTCATTTTCTCTGTCTAACTGAACCTGGATTATCCGGCTGTTTAACTCCAGCCTCCCTGTACAATGCTTCCATTTTGTTCATTCACACTCCTCGCCCACACAAGTGTGGCGGGGGCATGGATATTCTTTATAATTCCTCCTGGATTATTCCCCCTCTTCCTTCTAGTCTCCCAAACTGCCCTTCTTTTGAATATCATGTTTTGTCTTTTTCGTATCCTTTCTCTGTCTCTCTTCTTGTTGTCTATCATCCTCTGATCCTCTTCTTGAACAACTTGATCTTCTCTTATCCCACCTTCTTTCATTTTCTTCGCCTTTATTTCTTCTTGGGGTTTTCAACCTCCCATTCTCTAAATCATTGCTCTCGTACTGGCTTCTACTCGCTGACTCTTACTGTTTGCATTTTCTTCCCTCCCCACATCTCATCAGTCTGGTTCCTGTCCTGATTAAATTTGTCCTCACTTCCTCCTCCTGCTCCCGTGTCTTCCTGTCCCTTCTATGCTTTTGATCACCTTGTACTTTCTTTTTCCGTTTCCTCTCCTGACCTACCTGCGTCTTCCTCTTTGACTATCTTTACTCGCTGTAATCTTTCTTCATTTGACTCTTTATCTTTTCTTTCATCTTTGCATTCCTCAATTTTGTTAATCCTGCTCTTGTCTTCCCTTCCCCCATACAACTGCTAGTACTTTACATTCTTCTGTGCTATCCATGCTTGGATCAACTTTTCCTCTGTGCTCTTTTTCTCCTACTCATACTCATAAAAATTCACAACCTTGGCTCTCTTCCAATCTTGCTTGGCTTTGCTGCAACTTGTGCAAAGCTGAACATCAATGGAACGATTCTCGCTCCCCCTTTGGTTGCGTCATGCTCTCATCATGCTCGCATGCTCGTCATGCCCGTCAAGCTCTCAACTTTGCACTGCTGCTTTAACTCTGCTTTACTTACTGCAAAAAAAGTTTATTTTTCGGAACTTACACTTTCCTTATCTTACCACCCTCGTTATCTCTATCAGCTTCTTCACAATATTCTGTCTCCTAAAGCATCTGACCAATCTGCTTTTTTGTCTTTTTCTTCCTCTGACTTTGCAAATTACTTCACATCCAAAGTAGCAAATCTCTTCGCAGCCTTTACCTCTTCTGTTACTCTTTCTTCTTCTCCCTGTCCTGTTCTACACCTCCCATTTGTTTCCTTAATTTTCTCCTCTTTCTGACCCTGATACCTCTGCTGTTTTAGCTCGTGCTCATCCCACTGCTTCTCCTTCTGATCCTCTTCCGTCTTTTGTTATCCCTCAAGTGTATCCTCATCTTCTTCCACATCTTCCTTGTCTTATTAAGTCCTGTTTTGCAAATTCTTGTTTTCACATGACTTTTAAGCATGCACTCATTCTTCCCACTCTGTCTTTTCTTCCTAAGATTCTTGAGCGGGCAGCCTACACTCAGGTTAATCGCTATTTGAATCTTCATTCTCTCCTCCCTCCTCTCCAGTCTGGCTTTGGTCCTTCTCACTCTACAGAGACTGCTCTCTACATGTCTCAAATTCTCTCCTCTCTGCTCGTCACTCCAAGCTCTCTTCAATTCTTATTGTTCTTGATTTGTCCACGGTGTTTGACACTGTTGGCCACTCTCTTCCTATCTCCTCTCTTTCTACCTTGGGTATTTAGGAGTCTGTTCTTGAATGGTTCCATTCTTATCTTTCCCAACGATTCTACTCTGTAACCTGAGCTGGACATTCTTCTCCTTCATTCCCTCTTATATATGGCATCCTTCAAGGTTTGGTACTTGGTCCTCTTCTTCTCTCTTTATACTGCTCCTCTTTCTACCCTAATCTCCTCTTTCCATCTTTCTTTTCATCTATACGCCAATGACGCTCAGATCTTTTTGTCTTTTTCTTTCTATGATTCTGCCCTCCACCCTGTTGTCTCAAACTGTCCTTTTTCCTTTTCAGAATTGTATGTCTGGTCATTTTCTTCATCTCAATCCATCTAAAACTGAGGTTTTGTTCTTTCCTGCTTCTACTATTCCACCTAGATGTCCCCCTCCACCCATCTATTTTCACCCTTCTCTCTCTTTCTCACCAGCTGCGCATAACCTGGGTGTTATCTGTGATCCCTCTCTCCCACTTTCTCTTCAGACTTCTTCTATTGCTTGCTCTTGTCATGCACTTTTTTAACAGCCGTCGTGCTGGCCCCTATCTCTGTTTTTATGCCAGGAAACTCCTTTTTTCTCTTGTCTTTTCTTGAATTAATTAATACTCATCTCTTTTGCTCGATCTTCCTACCTCCCACCTTCTCCCTCTTCGCTCAGTCTATAATTCCTCTATTTGTTTCCTCTTTTCCTTAGCCATTTGGTCTTCTATTACACCCTCCTTACTTTCTATTTAATTACTTCCTTTTCGAATCTCGTCTTCCCTATCACTTTCTCTCAATCGTTTTCAAATGCACCCATGGCCTGCCCCCCAGCCCTTTTCTTTCTGCTTTACTTTCGTTTTACGTCCCATCTCGCCCTCTAAGATCACAGAATGTATTTCTTTTAAATGTTCCCAAACGTCCCTGTGCTTCTTCTCATTTCCGCCCCATTGCGCTCGTAGCCCCCATACATTGGAACTCCCTTCCTCTCTCACTTCATCCTGCTTCATCTCTCTGTATCGTCCAGTCAAATCTTAAAATTCATTATTTATCTTTTCTTCCCGATTCCTCTGCCTCTTCCCTCCTCTGTTTTTACCTATGTTTCCATTTTATTACGATTTTACCACTTTTATTTGAAGTACTTTGTTCAGCGCCTTTGGCGAAAGGTAATTTATAAATCAAATAAGATGAAATGAAAACACAAATATAAAGTTACAGTCGATTACAGGGTGGTGATAAAAGGGATAGGTAGAAATAACCTATTGCCTACAATAACCAAAGGAGTTGTACTTAAGGCAAGGCCAGGCTCAATGGCATGCATGATTGGTCCCTGTCTGTATTTTCTCGGAGCTTGGTGTCCTTGCTATGATGTTTTACTCCTATGGTATTCTAATACTCAACAGGGTACTCAACTGTTAACCTCTTGCAAATCAAACTGCTGGTGCTCTCTGCCTTCTTGCAATACCCATTGTTGTTGACACAGGATGGCCCACAAGTGGTGCTGACTTTTAAGATGGCAAGCCTTTAGGAAAGTTTTTCGTTTTGCTGCTTTCCTCCCATAGACTTCTATGGGGAACCCTTTCTTCTTGCTTTGTTTTGACTGCTGACCTGACTATTTGGATGCAAGTAAAGTCTTCTGTTTTACTTCCCTTGTCGTATAGGGAAACTGGTCAGTCCATAAGGCTATAAGTACTGAGAGACTATGTCCCTCATTCTGAGTTTGGTGGCGTCCCGCTGGTAATTCCAGCGTGATGCCACCAAAATGGAATTAGCATTCCCATTGCCTGATATCCTGGAGTTACCAGAATTCCGGTAACTCCCCGTTGCATGGAGGCAATTGGATAATTATTTGTGCTGGTGGGGGGCTGATCTACCGGCAGGTCAAGCCTGGAGGTTGATCCGTGGCCTGCACTTGCAAACTGGTACTCCGCGGTTCGGTAGAATTGCTGGCGCAGGAATTACCATCAATGTTACCTGTATTTTATCCAGACTGGGTAACATGTAATGACCCCCTATGTCTCTCTTTATGAATTTCTTGTATTGTTACAACTGCACACAAAACCCTAAAGTTAGGTGTAGTTGGGATACTCTGTATCTTCATATCTTTTTTCTTTAGTGACGTTTTGATTACATTCAATATGTGTCCCGGATGGACTGGTGGCAGTGGATGGTATTCTACCATGCTTTGAACCTATTACTTGTGCATGTTTGTATTGACCGCATTTGGTTACTAAAGGTGGCTAGCATTCTAAAATGGCTGTGTTACGCAATGTTTTCCTGTTCTATGGCCGTATTGCTCTTTGGCCTTCATCCTGCCATCTCAGGTCTGGAATTGCATTTTCCCAGATAAATCTGCTGATTTTCTGAGCAAAGAGGCAGTTTGTGTGTGAGTCCGGATCTGGGGACTAGGCTTGTCTGGTCTAAGTCCACATCCAGATGCCTGAATGTCTGTTGCTACGCAGATGTTGTGGCCAGTTGGTACTAATGATTGAATATCGCCTGTCGACACCTTACTGTGGTGACTTGCATTGCAACTCGTCTTCTTTTCTTCTTCCCCCCCTGGAGTTCACATGCTCTGCTGAAGTCTTTGCTTTCTGTCCCAAGTATGTTCAGCTGCAAGCAGGGATGTCATCTGGGGGTTTCCAGGGACTACCTCTGGCTCCCCCTCTGCTACCCCTAGACCTGTCTTTGCTACCATTACCCCTGGACCACTGGACAAAGAAGCAGTGCCAAGAGCAGATATCTGTGTTGCACCTGAAACAAAGCAGTTGTAAATGCAGTTAAATGTGCCACTGCTTTTTTCACCTGGAAACTCGATCTCCTTAGCTGGAGAAATACCAGGGATGCAGGAAAAACTATGAAGTCGCTATCACTAACAAGTTGGCAGTCCATTAGTGAATAATGCCTGAATTGTTGAGTTCAGAGGCGGGGCTGTCTGTGCAGCTCATACCCAGTACTGTAGCAACAGGCAGAGTATGGGGTCCAGGTCAAGCTAGCTGGGAATGGGTAAGATCACCAATCCTGCCTGGGCACCGTGTGACCTGACCCAGATCTGCCAGACCTGCCTCACAGGCAAACTGTAAATAGACACAAGGTGAGATAATTAATTTACATGAAGTTGCTCTCCACCTTTGAAGTAGACCATCTGTTGCTTCCTGAAGCAACAAAATATATATATACTTGGAAAAGTGGCTCAGGAGCAATGCGCTTGCTTTGGGAACAAGAGGTTGTAGTGCAACATGGGTTCAGTTCCTGTTCCAGTGCTTAGAATCTGGAGGAGGCTGGCATTAAACAAGATATAAAGGATCAAAGAAAATAATACATTGGGCCTGTTCTTGGGGTGATGTTATGGAGCTGCTCCTGCTGCTGGTTACATTTTAAAATAATAAAACCGTGCAATTACTGTGACCTACACCACGTTCTTCCCCTCTATCTCCCATCTAACAATGAAATGGTGGGTTACTTACCAAATAAGCAAAACAGAAAGGTGATGACAGCAAGGTTTCAAATCTTTCAAAACCATTGGCAGTGCTCGGGGCAACCCTCCAAACCATTGTTTTTCTGGTTGGACTTGTGTTGGTCAGTTGCTCTTTCCTGTTTGTGACCAGACACTGGGCAGGCACTGGATGTCTGTGCTTTGGAGTTTAGGCCTCTTTGAGATGCTCTATCTGTTTACATTTTTGTCAGAGTGAAGTACAATAGTCCAGATTGTTGTGTTGGACATTTGCTTACATTCACAGTGTAAGCGATTTTCAATCAACACTACAGCTAAGTCAATGCCTAGTCTGGGATGCTGAGGAAAACCCTTATTGATGTATTTTTATGTCCAGTTCAGTACTCTGGATGACAACCCTTGTATAACACCCCCCTCTTAGAATCCCCCTGACCCCACTGAGCCAAGAAGTAGGTTTGTTTTGCAAATTAAAAGGTTTATTTGAAAATTTAAACAATATATATATATATATATCACACTTCTATAAATAAATTGATAATGGATATTACACTTGTGAATATGAGCAGTAGTCAGCAAGAGGTAACTTATGAATAGGAACAGAAGAACAAGGTGGGAAAGAATGCTTTATATGGTTCAAGGAAACGCAAGGTGGAATAAAATGCAGTACAGAAATAACTTGTTATGATTTTAGCAAAAGGTAATATGATCACTTTTTCTTTTGACAATTCACTCCCCCCCCTATGCAATACAAGAAATGGAAGGAGAGCACACAATCTTCAAGAATTCCAACAAATCACACTTTATAATGCAATACACAGTTCCAGTTCCCCCAGCAAGCTTAGAGAAAACAGGGATGAGTTTTAAACACAGGCAAATTACTTTAATGTGGTTTGCAAGGAAGTGAAAAGGTGCTAAAATTGCTTTTAATTCCCTCTAGAGGTTCAGGGTAGTTGATGGCTACTTTATATTAGTTCAGGCTCACTTTAACAATGCTCTATGAATGATTAGCAGATTGCAAACGAATTTTAGCAAAGAGAAGCAAAAAGCTGCTGATTTCTACAGATGAAGAAATCGGGCAAAATCGCAAATCGCAGTAAATTTCGCGAGCGCGTGTCTCGCAATTACGGAAAAAGTATAGGGAGTAGGACGTCGGTTCTAGGTTCGTTGGAAAGCCAAGATTCTAAGCTAATCTCGTTCCTAGCACAAACGGTTCTGGAGATACGGATGATTTAATAAAGGTAGATTTTTGGATTTAAAGTAAAACTCAAAATGACAGGTGACAGCTTGCAGCTGCAGAATTGACAGGTGACAGTTGTGCAGCTTTAAAAATGACAGATGACACGATTTCTAGGAGGCTGTTCTAATTAGGTTAAAATAGCTTGAATTAGATTATTTTAACTAAGAGATTGGGTTCTGCACAGTTCTGGCGGATACTCACTCCTAATTTTGAAATGAATGGGCCTCGTCACGGATCTGGTCAACTGGACTGGACTTCGGTTCTCTCTGCTCGGCGGGTCAATCAGGCACCGGTTCTGCTCACAGTGGTCTGGGTCTCTCTGGATCTCTGGTCTCTGGCAATTGTTCTTGGCAAAGAATTCAAACAGCTCGCCCGGCTGTGGAATAGTTTGCAAATGATTTTAAGGATGCTGAGGCCTGCTGAGAAAAGTTCTCAGTTTGTGGGTTTAGGCCCTTGCTTTAAGTTCTGAAGTAAAGTTCTGGTCTTTGAAGATTGATGGATGTGAAGTCTGGAGTCTCCCGGCAGAGCGTCCCGCAGAAAAAGGAATTGCCTGTCCCTACCTGTCCCAGCAGTCTCTTTTTATGTGTTTTAAAAAGTGGGTGGAGAGGCTAGCATCCCTAAGCCTGCCCCTCTCTTGATTTGATAGGTCAATAGATTCTTTGGTCCCTGATTTGGGAAGGGATAGTGTGTCAGAGTGATGTCATTTTTATGACCTGCAGAAATGACACTCCCCTGGTCAATGTGCACACAAATCTATTCCTGATCAAAATACATATTTCCCAGGTACACAGTTGTTTGACATTACATACACACATCATATATTACTAAAGATAGTCCCTGTCCCGACTCTGGCATTTCTAGGAGCTTGCATTAAAAAATGGCAACTTATTTTCGATTTTAGTGGGTTTTGCAACATTGGTTTTTCATCAAAAATTATACAAAGGTACATTTCCCTTCCACATATATCCCAGTAACTTTCCATGTCTCTAGCTTAAACACATTGTCTACAATAATCATAATTAGCAGGGTTTTGCCCCAGAACATGGTACAAATTGGAGTTTGGACTCAAATCGTGAGGGCATTTTTCAAACTAAAACTCTCAAAGTTGTACATTCCTGTCATTTGGTTACAATAAATTATCACTGTTTCTATAAAATATATATTTGTTGCAATTCAACTCCCCCAAGTGTTTGGGTCCGCCTCCAGGAGTCTGGGTTGGTCAGTGATCACATGCCTCTCCTTGCTGGCAGAGGGCTGTTGACAGGAAACACTCAAAATTAACATACCCCATTCAACAGAAAGAGCCTTTTGTGTGGGCTCCAGCAGGCTGCCTGGAAGTCTCTCCTCAATCAATCAACAGGGTCATGTGATATCCTGCCTCCTAGTGTGGGAATCTCTGAGGTGTTAAGGTTTCCCAGCCTCTTGGCCTCTGGGAACAGCAGGTGGCTAGATTTTCAATTAACCAACAAGCTTTGAAGTCCCTGCCCCTCTTGCAACTCCTAAATACAGTTTCCCTGTCAGAGTTTAGACCGCTAGCGCCACCTTGGGGAATTTGTCGGTACTGCATCCATTTTTGAGTTGTCTTGAATTACTGCATTTCAATAGAGTGGTCTTTTGCTTGATAGTATAGGACCCTTGCTTAACATTGTTTTGATGGCATCCTTACAGTAGAGTGGTGATGTGGAACCCCCCACAAGAAGGTTGTATCTTTGGAGTGGTCTCGTGCCAACTGCGCAGTTCTCCTATTCTGGCGTGAATGTGGGCAGCGATAGCTCATCCCCACATCCACCCAGTGTATTGATTTAGTTTGTTCTGGGATAGAATAATGGGCGGCGACAGCTCATCCCCACATCTACCCAGTCTATTGATTCAACATGGGTCAAAACCCTTGACAACAGTAATTTGGTACTATGGGCCTATAAACACTGATATTAATGCTACATGTGGTGATCCATTCTTGTATGAAATGTATAGCATATTACAGTGATATCGTAACCATATTTTTTACTGAGTAACAATGATATGTGATACCACCTCCATTTTTGTCAAGGGTTGAATGGTTGTGTGCCATCCCTTCCTGTGATGTCACTTCGGGTGGGGTCAAATGACATCACTTCCTGTGATGTCATCAAAGGTCAAGGTTTGTGTCATGTCCATGACCCCTGGCTTTTTGGTGAAATGACATCCCTGGCTGCAAGGTGCCTAGAACCGAGTTTCAAGCACTACGACCGACCAAACCTTAATCCTGTGCCCGAATGTGATCTCAGCACCTGCGGCTCCTAGATCTCCCCCCACCAAATCAAGCACAGAAGAAAGTGTCCCTAATACATTTGGGAACCTCAACAGTGCTCTCTGGAGAAATTGAAGTCAGGGGGGTAAATTAACATACCTCTTTCTTTTTCCCTTGTCCTCCATGGGGTTACCAGGGCGTACAGTCCTTTCCCTATATCTCTCTTTCCTGCCTCAGATCAGTGGTGATGTGGTCAAGGATCCCCTCCTAGGCGTATCTTAGTGTTAGGCTTAGGAGAGGATTGAGAGAACTGCTTACCTGAACTTTCCTCATATCTTTTTAACTTTGATTTGCAACCACTGGCATTGTCAAATCACATAGTACACCTACCTGAAAAGTATAAATTTGGAAGTGATTATTTAGGGCACAAGGCCACAAACCATCTTAGGGCTATACTTACTAAGTTGTTTTAGTGTTGCTCTAAGGTTTCCCTACCATATGTATGCATCAGACTACTTACCTGTTTTAAACTGGTTTTGAATCATATGCCTTTCTATTTTCTCCTAAGTGAGAGAGTTTATATGTATTGTTTAGTAAGTATGTTACAACATTAGCTAATAGGTGTAATTGCTTACAGTGTATTTAAAAGGACCAGTAATTCATTTTTTGTTTGTACTATCTCTCTAATTGAAATTATTTTGGTGCTCTGCCTGGGCTCATTGTAGCCCTAGACCACTGTCACAACACTCCTGAGTCTAAGCCTTGATTCTCTGCTACCGACCTCAATTGGGTTTGGCTACACGTCAGTGTCTTTCCTGTTCACCATAATAGGCTGGCCTCTCAAAATGCACGCCATGGGTCGATTTTGGAAATCCATCTTATTACAAGCCTTGATATCTGTACTCAAGCATGTTTTTTATGAAAGAATGACATACCCCCATGCAGTTTAAATACAACACCTTTTATTTGTGCTTAGGACAAGAGACCTGTGACTTTAAATAGATCCTTTAAACCACTGATCACCTTACTGCTCTAAGTATAATTTGAAGAGTACCCATGCAGGTGCAGACATGGCAGAGGGAGGGAAGGTTATTGAGAGGACTGCTGTGGTGGACACTTGAGAAAGAGTCATGTTTATTGGCAGCATGTATGGTGGAAATCCACATACACCACTCGATCACCATGTATATGCTGCTTCAGGCATAGGTGTGAACTTAAAGAAATGCACATAGATTTAATTGTTATGTTAAAATGTTGTCATTATCTGGACCATCATTCGAATATGTTGTGCCATGGAAAGTGCTGAGCTGTCCCTGCATTTTGTTCAGGTGCATACTGGGATGATGTAACCCTTTTTCTCAGATTGAATTGAGGTGCACACAGCAGTAATGTGAAAATGTCCCGTGGCACTTATTAGGCCTCATTACGAGGCTGTAAAACAGGCAGGTCTGTCGCTGGTATTAATTTATTTCCGGCACCCAGAAATGGGCAATTACTGGGTCATTACAGCCTTGCCGGACCCGGTATTTGCCCCATAGGGCTCAATGGGAATGGGGAAGCCGGATGCACAGCCATCCTTATCAACGGTGCCTGTACATCTGAAAAGCTCTGCTCGCGGGTGCCGGGAACGGCCGCCATGACAGTCCTGGTGGCCACAATGGCACCCGCAAGCAAAACTCGTAGTTTGCCAGTCCGGGAACTACGGTACCGGCATGCTTACCGGTACCGTAGTTCCCAGACTGGCAAACTTATAATGAGGCCAGTATCTTTATCATCTTATCTTTCCACAGTTCTTCACTGATAGTGCACTAGTTGGAGATGGCATGCCTACCTTGGCAATACTACTATTGTATACAGTGTAAGTATTTTCAAAATTCTTTCTACTTTCATGCTGTATTTACAGTGCAGAGAACTATCAAACATAACACTCATTAAGGTGTTGACGCTTTGAACTGTAGATATGCATTTCTGGTCTGCCCACCTTTAGCATTTATACACATGCTGATGGCATGTGCCGCTTAGTGTTAATTGTGTAGCTGTCAAAGTGGCACTTGTTAATGCTGTCCAACTTTGAATGTATAAATAGCTGCCTGTCTACCAGCCAACTTAATTTTGATAACAAATGTCATTTTCTGAAAATGTGACCAGACAGTGCATATTGTAGATAGTAGGTGCACAGTCGTTCTCTTTATAGCAGTTTTGGTGGGAGGTGGGGCATGGTTTTGGCAGCTGTGGTTGCATCGTACCATATCTTTCAATGCCAAGCCATTTGACCATGGTGAAAAGTGGTTGTTGTTTGGCCAGCCGCTCTCTAAGTGTTTAGTCTACGTCTCCCATAATCCCTTGCTATTGATGAGATGGGCCGGGCTAATTGAAGTCGTGGCAACTGTGGAGCCTTCCTTCTATTTATATAAGAAATAGCTTAAGGAAAACACTATCAACTGGTGCTAGCTAGATACAGGCTATTTGTGTGCTCCAATTTCTGCTGACGTATATGGGCTGGTCAATGGGTAGAGTATAGAATGGGTCTGCCATCCTGCCAAAGCTGTCACGTGATCATTCTGTCCATAGGTCTTGTCCATGGGTTGCCTGCTGCCCTGCTGATGTTTATTTTTGTCAAGTGACATGACCTTTTATGATTTTCCGCACTGATCAGACACCACTTTTCCGGTCTGACTCCCATCACTTGCGCACACAAAAAGAAATTGCACACAGAGCTTTGCTGTTTATTTTTTTGATGTACATATATTCCATTGTAAATAAATAGATACATCCAGAGATGAATGAAGCACCCTTGATCAGGAGTGCACACAAAAGGGGATGCATTTTTGCGGTGTTTCTGGAGAGTCATTGAAGGTGTGAGGCACGTTGTGAGTTGGCTAGTGTTGCATGAGAGGCGCATGGGGCAGTGTCTTGCCTAGGCGGCGAGGCGTGCTGGCATGGACACAGTGCGGAAGAATGGTAGCTAGGCATGCCATTGCTCCATCCGCAAGAATTGCTTGATCATATTGTTAAAGTGCTGGTAGTGATCCCCTATGAACCTGGAGCGGACTAAGGCCACCTTGTGGTCCAACATTTCAAAGGTAAATACTTTCAACCATTCCTGATGCTGATCGAAACTAAGCAACTCCTTGAACAGAAAGTGGATCTCACCCAGTGATTACTTGCAAATGCTAACAATGGCCTCCTGAGCCTCCACAGGAAAGACTCTCAGTTGGTTTTCAGAAAACAGGGCACCTTTTATTTTCTTCCTTGGGACCATGGGATGGTTCAAGGCATGTGGTGCAGGGAGGAATCAGGGTTCAATATAAAGGGGAGTGGTTGTGTGGGGGAACCTGCCATGGGTGATGTCCATTAGGAGTATAGGTCTGATGGATTTTAAAAATCAAATGAGATGTTCATGATATTGAAGGGAAAAGAGGGGCACAGGTTTGATGTCTAAAGGTGTTGAGAAAATAGGTGAAGAACCCTGGCAGTGATAGTTGAGAGTGCTGGAGCGAACAGCATGGAAGGCTGTGGTAGGAGTCACGAGTTCTTGCACCTTGGATTCTCCTTCAGTCATACAGTTCATAACAAAGGACACCTGGCAGTACCTCCTGTATTTCTCGCGGCCACTTTCACTGTGCAGCCAGGCCCCCAAGCACTTTTCGTACAGTCTACTTTAACAGGTGCATACTCTTGCATAAGAGTTACAAATGCCACAACTGGCTAAACAGTTCATTTAAATTCCTCTAAATCCAGGAATTTAGGGCGTGGGGGCTGACCTGCAGTTGCTGGACTCTATTGTGGCTTTCCAAAGCCATTTTGTTTATTCCATGTACTCTCTGACTCCACACGACGTTCCTATTCCTCAGCTGCATCCCCAAAACGAAAGGTAGGTTGTTCTGATTGTATTCTCGCTTGATGGTATAGTCCAGAATGTTCTAACCCCTTGTACCTTATCAATCTCACTGGTGTCAACCAGTGGCCCTGCCTCCTAAGAATACAGAAAAGAGATAACGTGTACAACACAGTAACTTACCCTCAGCAATCAAGAGGACGTTGTTCTACCTCTGAGACACAGATGTCCTTTGCACCCCAGATGTTTTTGCAGAAAATCAGTCACTGGTGACAGTGCCGTTCCCTCACGAAACTCAAGCTTCTGAGTCCAAAAGCCTTGTCTTTGGTTTCCTCTGCCAGAACTCATTCCTCTGCATTTCTTCTCCTTTGAGGAAACATTCTCGTTCTGGAGTCTTTTCTTTTTCATGACAGGCGCCTCATGTCCCAATAGTTACTTATTTACCCTGAGCTGTTTGTATGACGTAGTCCACTCATTTGGCTCCTTGTAGAGACTGGCATTGTTAACAGATCAAAACTTGGCCATTTGTTTTTTCAGGTTTGAACCGGCAGTTATGGTGGCACCTGGAATCTCCCCCTCAGCTTTTAAGTGCTGCAATGACCCTCAGCTGAAGTTGAGTCATGCACATTTCCTATGTGTTGGTGTTTCATGTGCTGCCATGCTGTAGGAAGGGACCACCTAGACAGCAGCAATTCACACTCTGCAACCAAGGTATTTGGTGTTGATGATGGATGAAAAGATTGAATCTAAAATGTCGAATGTACGTTTAGTGTGCATTCGGCATAGTAGATTAGATCTTTTGCCCATAATGCTGAACAGGGGAGCAGGGTTTGCGGGGATGTAGCCTGCTCCTGCAGTTCAGTATTATGCATTGCAGTGGTTGCAGGGTTGTCCCCCTCATACATTAAAGGCAGTGTGGGGGAAAAACAGGCAAAATCCCAAAAGATCAAATTACGAAATACGGGCAAATGGGCTCTGTGATTTTGTAACTCGATCTTTTGCAATACGCTTTTTTAACGTACAGCCATTGGTGTCTACTTAATATGCAAAGCAGCACCTTGGATCCTTGATTTCCAGAAGACTTTTGATCTGGGGAGTCAATCTGGTGTGAAGGAGGGGGGAAGGAAGCACAAAGGGAGCAGTGACTTTGCAGACCAGGGATGTCATGTGTGGGTTGCCAGGGGTCGCAAGAGCGACCCCTGAGGTTTTTC
Source organism: Ambystoma mexicanum (assembly GCF_040938575.1). Lineage (NCBI taxonomy): Eukaryota > Metazoa > Chordata > Amphibia > Caudata > Ambystomatidae > Ambystoma > Ambystoma mexicanum. The sequence goes on from NC_090921.1 coordinate 590,834,240, forward strand.
TTGCTACCGCTGTGGTCTACCTTGCTACCCCTAAAAAATAATTTGACATTAAAGCTCCTGGGCTATGACCAGTGTCATGTGGATCTTTGTTTCTGGAGTGGCTGGAATTTATGTTGAGCTCCTTTTAAAAGAGAAAGACAGGGAGTTCCACAAATGTAACACTTTGAGCAGTGATCCTAAATAAAAAAGGATAGGAAAAACAAACAATTTGTCTTTCTGAAATTCTCTACAATAATGGCCAGACTCGTGAAAGGGGTGAAGGGTCATGTTATATCTCTTCCCATGATGTCACTTCATGGTGGGGTGAAATTATGTCAGCAGATGTCAAAGGTCATGTGATGTCACTTCCGCTACCCCTCCCTGGCATTTTGGTGAAATGACGTCCCTGTTGCAGTCACTGCTATTGTCAACCATCCAGCGATAGCATTTGGTGAGAATGGTGTTCACTCAGAGGGGCAGCCTTACATAGAAGGCAGACATGCACAAATGCAAAGGAAAATGGCATTTCTCATCTGGAATGGAGCCATTTTGATATCTGGGATGGAACTCTGTGTTTCTATCTTACAACGTTACAGAGGTTGAGGGCACTATAACATAGGTCTGTGTAGAAAATGTAATTTCCAATAAAAAAATGAAATTGAACACAATGAAATACTGTTTGACATTGAAGAGGAAGTGCCAAGCATGATTCACACTCCAGCTGCCCCTCATGAAGTACCAGGAACATTTGTGCCAAAATATGTGACGTAGGATGAGCAAATAAACCAGCAGAGAGCCGCAGTTGGGCTCTGTCCAGTACCTATTAGAATAACACCACCTACTGAAGTACCGACACCTAAGAAAACCTGGACAGTAAGGTACCCATTGAGAAAACCATATCGACAAGTGAGACAGAATGACGATGGTCAGAATGTAATACCCGAAGAAGCTAAGAAGATACTGAAGGAAGACGAGTGGTGATGTCATAAGAACCCAGACTGACTCACACATAGAAGATATAACAACCTGAGAATGATGACAAAAAGAGACGAAATACCATGTATAAGTGACATCCTGAGCCCAAAGTGAAACAATTGATGTCAAGATGTCAGACACGTATGCCATATGCACGATGAAGATATTCAGTTAGTTTAAACGTGTACAGATGCAAGAAACTGCAAGAAGCCAAGAAATCGTTAGGCTTGCTTATGCTTAGTAGCAAAATAGATTGCGGCAAGCGCCACCTATACATATATCTACCTCAAAAGAGCACTTTATATAAGTATACTTCCACTACGCCCAAGAGCAGAATCAACCAAAAGGTTACTAAAGGTCTCAAGAGGAGAGTTTTGTAGCAAACAAATTGAGAATTAAACACGGAAAGAGACGAAGGTTACCATGCCAAGAAGCCAAGGTCGTATCAGCTGGAATAGGAAAACAGAGGATACAATTATAGAGAAAGAAGAACAGAGTATCCTGTTCGGAAAGGTCAAGATAAGCCACAGATGGCAGACGACTGGCAGAATGAAATCAAATACATGAAATTGCATGAAGGACAGGCCAATTTCATGGTGTCGGAATCACGTGACCAGGCAAGCAGAAAGGGATGAAACTTTCACACCTGTGCATGGACCTTTGCCATACTCAGACGCCTTAAATTTCCAAGACCAAGAAGCAGACTCGAAGCCAACTACAAAGAAATAATTGACACATGACCACTTAGGTGATAATTGATTGTAACAATAATTGGAGCGAAGCCGGGGTGCAGACGAACTCCCTGCACCTGGCTGGCTATTCTGCACGCTGCTAAGCGCAAGTGGAAAAGTATGAGTGGGCTTGATGCCAACCCAATCATAGTGGACCGGGTAATCTAGGGTCCTATAGTTAGTAGAACCAATGAGACAGCTTACTTTTAGTGATGTTTACGGTGGCCATTTTGAGGGAAGGGCTTAGTTGCCCCACCTGATATTGTTTATCCAATCCCCTCTCCCTGGTACCATATACAGATTTAGTACTTATATTAAAGTTAACTTCCTAGAACCAATCAAGTGCATGCAAGTTTTTGGTGTAAATGTTATGTTTTTCCTGTTGGAGGCAGAAGGAAGATTGAGCGATTGCTGATATTCATTGAACTCCCCATTTTTTGTATTTGTCATTAAGCAGACTCCCTTTGCCAAACTATTGAGTTGTCATTATTAATCTGGTGCAAGAGTACAAATCTGCATCCCCATTTATCTCAAGGGTGCTGCTGCTCATCTTAAAGTGCTGTTTGGAAACCTCCAGTCCTATGGGCCCGCTGAGGTCCATCCTGCACACTTGGTAGCAGAGATTGATGGTTTTGATTAGAATCGATTAGATAAGACACCAATTGGCGGTCGACATAAGTAACTCCGGGTCCTCGACAATATCACGTGTCCTTTGCCATCCGGCTGAGTAGAACGAGAAGCTCCTCGTAGATTGTGGTTAGTCTAAGTAAAAAACTCTGCAGGTTAGGTCTGAAGGAACCTTTGATTTCACCCAAGAATCCCTTCCCACTTCTACGAACAGCCGATCAGACGAGCAGCACGGAAAGGCGGTAACGAAGGTGGTGATCCTGAGCATCCGGAGAGGAAAAAAATGTGGACGGTGAGTGAAAAAGACTAAATGCTTTGGCAAAAAGTTGCATGCCTTAAAAAACAAGCAAGGGAAGATAACGGAGGGAGGAGGGATTAAAATAACGACAGAGTAAGAGTATAATGTTTATATAAGGTGAAAATATTGACTCAAGGGTGGCCGAGCAATAGAGAGAGTTACCGGGAGAATAACCGGGAGAGGAGTATATGCCCAGGTACCTAGGTTTTAATAGAGCGCTAGAAGAAGCCTTCATTTAAGGTCCTGAATTAATGGGACGATATAGGAGACCAGTATCGGTTAAAGACGTTCTGAAAGAAATGGGCTTACATTCCATGTCGGAATAACAATAGGGGTAGAATGCATCTGAGGAAACAGATGGCATGAGATTTGTGTAGCCGGCCGGAGTCTGTCTTGTCTGTCTTATGTTTCTTTTTTCTGACGTCACAAGGTAAGAACATTTTTTGGGAAAATAGCATGACAATTGTGCGATTAAATAGACAAAATGTTGTATGGCATGGATTGATGGTTGTTGTTTGAAAAAATAAAAGCACTTTTTTTTTTTAAACGGGATTGGAGCTTGCGACGATTGGTGCTCGCTCATATTGTTGATCTTGTTTGTGAAACGTAAAACATAATAAAGTGTTATATAAGGAGATGATAAACAGGTTTTAACATTGAAGACGTTACCCCATTGGTACACTTGTGGATACAGTTGCAAAAACATGCACCTAGGCTGAAACAGTACAGTGCAGAATGGGTTAAAGGACCTCAAACAAAATGTTTATGCCATGGCCCCAAGGTGGCTTGCTATCTAAAACAGTCCTGCAACACATGATGACATATTTGCACGCCATGTATACTGGCAAAAAGTTAGCCAAATGGCTAGCTAGTTTAGAGCTTTGGAAAATGTACCAAGAGGAAAAGGAGGAGGAGCCACTTGTAGAATGTATACTTAACATATGCACAGAGGGGGGTGAAATGCCTTCTGCGCCACCCGCCCCGTCTGAAACAAAAAGTGAAGCCAGTAAAGACAAAGGATTATACCCGTTGAGGGAGCTTAAAGCAGCCACGGGATATAGCAACCCGTCATATGAGTCACCTACGCAAAGTAGTGACGAAAGCTCAGAGAAAATCAGAGAAAGAGATATTGCCTCCAAAGTCCCGAAGGACAAGGAGAGATGCGAAAAAGAAAAAGGAGACCAAACACAAGCAAGTACATATCTAGATACAGATAGAGAGGGAAAGAGATGGAAAGGAGATGAGGACAGGAATGATGAGATGGCATTCACACAGAACGAATGGATCGGTGGTCAGATTTTATTGAAACTCGATGGTAAAGGCATTGAGGTCATGAGACAAAAGGGAGAGCAAGATGAATTAAAAAGGAAAGAGAAGGAAAAGGAAAACCAATTGAGAGACGAAGGAGCTAAGAAAAAGTATAGACAGAAACTAGAGCAGTTATATCGTGATGAACAAGAAACTAAACCTGATCATAAGCAGAGAACAGTTTACGATCAGGACAGGCAGGAACAAAGGAGAATAGAAGAAGAAGAACAAAAAATACAGGAGAAGAGAGTAGAAAGACGAAGAGATGAGGAAATACAAAGGGCAAATGAACAAAGAGGTGCGGGGAAACAAGAACAAGAAGGGTCAGAGAGGAAGCAAGAGTTTGATGATGACATAGAACACAAGTGAAGACAGAGAGCACAGGATCTTAAATATCTCGAAAGGGAAGTTAAAAAACCCGATCCAGTAGTAGACTGGGAAGAGATAGAAGAATTCTTTCCCGAGTACGATTCAGTACCATGCACATCTAGGGCAAATATGGAAGATGACTTTGACACCAGAAGCATCGGAGAGACGATCGATAGAATATACGATGAAATGGGGCTAGAACAGGTATCCCAAGGGAAAGGAGAGGGCGAGCGTCTTGAGAGCACTAAGTTGTATGACACTGAGGACCCCTCCCGAAGTAGCAGAAATAGAGAGCTATCCCTAGATAGGTTGACGCTAACCAGAAATAAGAAGGATGAGAGAAGTTGCACGAGTTGGGCACAGACAATATCGGACGCAGAAAGAGAAGAATGTGAAGAAAGAGAAGACGAGAGAAGATGCGAAAAACGCTTCTCTAGAGGAAAGGGAATAAGATGGTCAGATTCTAGTGGATCTGCACCAAAGACATCAGAGTCAGCCACACAATCAGACCGACACAACGGAGTATCTTACGGTCAGAGGGGGTGTCTCCACCACCCTATGTGAGCAGACTAAGGACATTGCCAGGTAGACGGCGATGCGGGAATATTACCCCTGCAGTGGATAGAAAAATGATGAGAGAGGAAAAGCAGTGCCATGTGTCCCAATTCCTGTTACTCGAAAAAGGAGGAACGAGGCCACAATATATACCTTGGCCACACATGGATCGAGAAATCTGAAAAATAAGCTTCCAATGTTGACATAGGAGCCGGAAAATGGATACTTAAGTTAGAAAAAATTACGGGAGGGAACACGTTAGTTATTGGGATACTAAGGGTCTTTTAATCGCCATACTTGGTGATAAAGCTGACGATGTGTGGACACATGCAGGTTAGCCTGAAGTCACTACAGTTAATACTGCACATGACGGAGCGCTGTTTACCAATTGCAGAACCACGGTATGGAAAGCATTACGTGTGCTGTACCTGGATACTTCAGACATGGGAGCTATAATGCCACATAAAATGAAGAAGTCAGATGATCCTTTTCTTTACATTCAGAATTTCCAAGACGCCTGGGTGCTGGAAACCCGTGAATCTTGGGGGAAATCTATACCCGTGTTTTACCATATATTATGCCAAGAGCTGCCAGAACAAGTACAGGAGCAGCTCAAGAAATTGGTAGGAATTGAGGCCAAACTGTGATCTGAAATACAGTTCACCATAGTGCACTATTGCAGGCTGCTGCAAGAGTAAAATGGCAAAAAAGATGCTGCACGAAAAGGCGAAGTAGCAAAATGAGTGCAGAAGAAATTGTCAAAATATGCCATTGAGGGGGCAATGATCACTAACACGGACGGATCAAACATGCAGCAGTTCAATAATCAAAGGCAGTTTGATCAAGGCAATAACGGGTTTTACCCAAGAGGAAGAGGCTTTCGAGGAAGAGGATGGCAGAGTAATCGGGGAGGTTTCCAAAATAATCAAGGAGGTTTCCAAAACATGCAAAACGGCAATCACGATATGTCAAACGAGCAAATAATCAGACCACCACCAATATGTTGGACGTGTGAGATGACAGGGCATTTAGCACGCACATGTAGAAGTCAAGACATGGTACAAAATGACCAGGGTACACGAGTAGGGATGGTGAATCCACCTGTGCTATTACAGCAGTGTGGAAATGGAGTTAGACAAAATTGCACGCTGCAGCAGCAAGCGCCAGGAGCACAGCAAAGTTTGCAACCTCAGAATATGACACATTTTCCGCAAGGACAGTCTCAACAGTCGCTGATGCAACTGTTACAAACAACAAGTACAGGGCAGATACTGAATTCTGGAACAAGAAATGACACAGGTGATGGAGGAAGTCCATTTACTCAACACAGGACAAAGTTATATATTGACTAGGACAGCTCACTGGGAAACCTGATGTGTTCTATCCTATCAGTGACACCAAACCCACACGAGGAACCAAGGGTAGATGTCGTTATAAGGGATAACGTATATTCTTTCTTAGTTGACACAGGTGCAACACGCTCATGTATATATACGTTTTCTTTGTCCGGCATTGCCATAAATACTCAGGGCTTCACAGGAGCAACAAGTTGTGTTCATTTTACAAAATAACTTCCAGTTTCCATAGGAGAATGTGACATGAGTGTGCCACTGCTGTATTCAAGGCAAGCCCCAGTGAATATATAGAGACGAGACCTAATGACGAAGTTAAACATGACAATCTCGTTCACAGAGAAGGGCATAGTATGTTCAACTCCAGGAATGCATTATTTGAACGTATGCGAAATGATTAGAGCATACACAGGTTAAATGGCTTTGAGAGCTGTTTCATTGGAACCAGAAATATTTACGTATGGAGTGCGTATATTAATGTCATGGCTACCAAGCCTTACAGACAAACCAATGAGAACCCCAGATGAGTTTCTATTCAGGCCAAGAATACCTATGCCTGAGGAAAAGGGACAAATGTTTCCATTGGTAATACAAGCAGCCATAGTGCGAGGGAAAATGGTGTTGATCGATGGGTATGATGACGAGGGCAGACAATGGTGCACAGTAATTGCCATTGGTGAAGGATACAGATTGACTGACATCACTGATGATGATCTTTTTGAAGAGCAAACAGGTGTAGATGAAACAACAGTTGAGGTTAATCTCATTTATTGGGTGAAAATGATTAAAAGAGAAGTGCCCCAGAGAATGATGCTGGCACAAAAACATCCTGAATATTTTGATGACGACATGGCAAAAGTGCCTGTCTCAGTGTGGACTACAGGCCCTTATGACATAGGTTTATTAGGAGTCAGAGAAGTGAAGATTAAATTAAGACCAGGAGCAATTTTACAAAAAGCACGACAGTATCCCATGTCTCGGGAAGCAGATGAAGGGATTTTCAAAACAATTTCTGCCATGATGGAACAGGGCATTTTAGTGATGTCAGAGTCATCGTGTGAAGTTTAATCGATTAAAAAATCAAAGGGAGGTTCTTGGCGTTCAATCCAAGATCTGCTCCCAATAAATTATATTGTACAGGCCGTGTTCCCTTTAGTCCCTAACCCATCCACAATCTTATGTAATATACCCGTTGAGGCAAGATATTTCACGGTGATTGACTTGAAAAATGCATTTTTCTCAATCCCATTGCACAAAGACTCGCAAGATTTGACATCATTCACGTTCAGACAAGTTCGTCTGAAAAGTACCTGATTACCTCAGGGGAACTATGAGTCTCCTTTGATTTTCAACAGAGTCTGCAGATGGATTTAGCAATATTGCATTAGAGAGTGTTGTCTTGCAATATGTGGATGACATCTTAAATCGCAGCACGACAGAGGAAATGTGCAGACAAGATTCTATTCAGCTATTGACTGTATTGGCTGAGAAAGGATATAAAGTTGACAAAGAAAAGTTACAGTATTCTCAACAAGAAGTGCTGTATATAGGCCAGCTAATCTCACATGAGGGGAAAAGTGTTACCCCTGAAAGGGCTGACGCCATATTAAACACAGCCAAGCCACACACGATAAAACAAATGCAGAGTTTTCTAGGATTATGCAATTATGTCAGGGCATGGGTCTTTGACTACAGTTCTTATACCAAGCCCTAAAGAAAGCACAGGTGACGAAAGAAACAATTGTGTGGACCGAGACCATGGAAGAAGGGTTTATTGAAATAGAAAAGGCCATTTGCACGGCACCAGTTTTAGGGATTCCCAATTATGCAGAGGAATTCTACCTGTTTTCAAACACGAATGGCAGTGTTATGACAGCAGTACTCACACAGAGAACCACGCTGGGGTACAATCCGCTGGCATACTACAGTGGGAATTTGGACCCAGTAATTAGAGGTCACTTCCCGTGCGAACAAAGTTTAGCTGCTGCAGAGTTCGCCATAGAGAAGGCTACAACCATTGTGATGGGATGCTCAATGACGTTGTTCGTCGAGCACACATTATTTGCCATTCTAGAGAAACTGAAAGGCACATTGACATCTCAGAGAGCTTCGGCTTATAAAGTGATAATATCAAATCCATCAATGAAAATAATTAGATGCTAAATAGTGAACCCAGCTATGTTTATAGCAGAGCCAATCACTGAAGGAGAACCAATACATGATTGCGCAAACTACGAAGAATTTTATGACGATATTCCCAGAGTGAAGGAAAATGCATTAGCTGAAGGAGAAGTCATCTTCATTGGCGGTTCTTCGAGAATCTATCAAAATGATGGGCAGAGATATACAGGCACCGCTGTGATGAAACGCACGGTAATTGAGAATTTTGAGAACTCATTAGTGCACGATCACCATCTAATTATTCAGCACAAGCTGCACAATTATTGGCGTTGATACTCGCACTCAAGAATCACACAGACCAGGAAGTGACAGTGTACAGTGTCTCTGCCTATGTGATATCGACAGTGCACGCAGGGCTAGCGCGCTGGAAAAGGAGGGGCTATCTCTGAACGGACGGCACACCAGTGCAGTATGCAGCCTTATTGGACAGGCTCATTAAGGCACTACAACTCCCAGTGGGCATAATAGCGGTCGTGAAATGCGCAGCCCACATGAAAGGGACAGATTTTATCTCGCATGGAAATCAAGCAGCAGACACTGAAGCCAAGCATGTGGCAACCAAAGACGAAATAATAATGAATGTGGAAACAACTGATGTGCATGAGAGAATGATTGTTGCACGAAGCGAACCTGAAGGTTACAGTAATATGGAGAAAACCCAGTTAATGGAACTCCAAGGGGAGGCACTACAGGAAGAGAAGAACCTCTCGAAGCTACAAGGGTGTTCTTTAAACCCCTCCGAGAGCTTGTGGCGACAAGACAGCACTGGTAAACCGGTGATGCCTGTAGCCTTATGAAAATAGCACTGGAACAATGACACTATCCAGCACACATGACAAAGGAGAATCTAGCAGCGACAATTGCCGAAGACTGGTTTATACCGAACTTGGCAAAACACGTTGCATTTTTTATGGTGAACTGTATAATATGTCAGCAGTTCACGGCAGGGCATACACTACGTGTAATTAGAGGAGTGATCCCAAGGCACAATGGACCTTTCTCAGCACTTGCATATCGATTATGTCGATATGATTCAAGTATGTAACGGGTACAGGTACCTAATTGTTGTGCTGTGTCCATTCTCTAGGTGGATAGAAGCAGGTCCATGTACACACCCAGACTCTACCTGTGCGGCCAAATTTCTGGTAAGGGAGGTATTTCCCAGATGGGGAGTGTGTGAGGTCATGAAGTCAGACAATGGACCTCACTTTGTTTTTTTTTAATTGTTTTTTTTATATGGTTACACAATACAGATAACCTTTTTACCAAACTTTTTGAAAACCTTAAAACATACAAACTCCATTACATTCTGCATTCTCAAATTAACCATTTCATGTTTTACTTCGCTTCTCTTATGTCAGAGAAAAGTTTTAAAAGTAATTTTACCAGTGCCACAGTCAGTGGAATATGGCTTCCTCCCAACAGTTCAGTCCACCACTCTTCCATCGTGCGGGAGCCATATTTCATGGTGAAATCAGTAAATAAAGACTATCTAATTTTACTAGTGTCTAGGCAGAATAATACAAGATGTTTCAGATTTTCATACGAATCCTCTTTCTTGCACAGTCTACAGGTCGTTGAACCATCATTGGCCTTCCTTCGACTGAGTAACCCACTTGTTGGTAATAAGTTCAGCCTAAATCTCATGAACTGATCCCTAAAATACCAGTTAGGGAACAGCCAGAGATATCTAGGCAGGTTGTTGAGTTTCCGTGCTTCTTGAATGGGCTTTCCATACAATTTAAATTGCTGGTGCTCTTTTTGGGTTGCTATCCAATCATGGATGCACAATTTTCTTTTACCCTTATCTGGGTTTTCCAACAAGGTATGATTGTCTGACACAGCACTTGCCATTCTGTCAATGTTGAATCCTCACTGGCCACAAGCGCTTTCCCTAGAACTGCAAAACCTCCTGTTTTTGGGTTGTCCATAAACTTCCTATACAGACATAACAATTTCCACACTACTGTTGTTTTCATGGCTATGAGTCCCAGCTTCATCCGAATTGCTTGGATCAGGGTGCTCTTGGGCAGACGGAGCACTCTCTTCCAAAGTAGGCCTTCAATGTTTGACTAATTTTCTGATACAAATGTAAATGATGTTTCCGTCCCGTATGTTAGTATGGGAAGTACTTTCATACGGTAGAAGGATATTCGTGGGAACATTGAAAATCTGCAGAATTTCTACAATAGAATTCGCTCCTGGCTTGCTAGGTAAAATGCCTTTGTTCTTTGAAGTTGCAATCTTGGCAGGTCCTTTTTTTTCGAATTTGCAGGGGCAGCCCCGTGCGTTATATATCTGGCGTTCCGAGGCCGTGCATCTGTCCAGCTCATTACTCCAGCGGTTCAGAGATAGTGCGTCGGCAGAGCCCCAGCTAGCCACGATCAGTCTTTTGTCTGTCCCAAACGCTATCGCCAAAAAATTTTGTTCGTGTTTTGAAAGGTCCACTTCACCCCCGATGCCTAATAATATCATTTTGGGATCCCTAGGGATTGGTGTCGCCAGGGCAGCAGAGATCATGTTAATACATCCCTCGCAGAAGATCTGTAACACCTGGCAGTCCCAAATCATATGGTAGAAGGTGGCAGGATCCGATTTGCATCTAAGGCATGTCTTGTCTTCCAGTCCCCCCCATCTGGCCATGGCAGTGCGTGAACGGTATGAGCGGTGAAGGATTCTCAGTTGTATTAGCCTGAGTTTAGATTCTATACCAATTTCTCTAGGGGACATTAATGCCTCAACCCAGTCTTCTGGTTCCAGTTGGCCTATATCCCTTTCCCATTTCTCCTTGAGCCCATCGAGCTGAGTAGCCCCGAAGGAGTTACGGGCTTGATAGAGCGTGGAAGTGACCTTAGAGGGAATGCATTGTGGGAGGATATTGGTCTCAATGGGAGTACAGGGGGGTATAGTTGTCGTATCAGGGAATTGGGTGTGGATGGTGTGGGCCAACTGCGCATGTTGAAACAGGTCCATGGGTGCAAGGTCGAATTGCTCTGGCATGGCCTCGAAGTGGAGGATGTGACCCCCTTGTATCAGGTGTGCCAATGTGTGTATCCCTTTTGCGTGCCAGTGATCGAAGGAGCCCATCCTTACTATTTCCAGGAGGAGCACGTTGTGCCATTGGGGTTGAGACAGTGTTGGCTTTCCCTTCCAGCCAATTAGTTTGTGCGCCTCCTGCCAGGCCTGGCAAATATGGTGTTTAATTCTAGGTAACCTCGGGGATTGGTTGTGGGTGGCATACAGGATATGTAGTGGGGTCAGCGGGGGACCATGTTCTCTATTTCAATGCGGATGTGGGGTCTGCGTGTATCCAGTCGTTTACTACTCCGATCTGTGCTGCAAGGTAATAGGTGCGTATGCAGGGTAAACCGATGCCTTCCTCCCAAACAGATCACTGCAGCGTATCCAGGGCAATTCTGGGTTGCTTCCTGCCCCACAGCAGCGTGCAAAGGTGTCTGTCATTAAGTGCGAAGGTGTCTCGGGGAATGACAAGTGGGGCATTTTGGAGTACGTACAGCAGTCTGGGGAGGGTCAACATCTTGAACAGGGCAGCTCTGCCCATAAGTGATAGGGGGAGTCCTTGCCAGTGGCTATTGAACCGGTCAATTACTGGTTGTAGGTTAAGTTGAAGGAACCTACCAAGTGTCGGGTCGAGCCGTATACCCAGGTATTTAAATTCCCTAATAGAGACATGATATGGGCAGGTCTCCGGGATCGCAAGCTCGCCGCCCTGTATCGGGAAGTAAATGGTTTTGGCTTCGTTCAGCTTTAGGCCCGCAACATTTTGGTATTCCCTAAGAATGAGGGAGACAATCGGGCAGGAAGTGCACGGGTTACTGAGGTATATGAGGAGGTCATCCGCGTAGAGCGATAGTCGGTCCCCATCCCCCCTCCCAGCCAGGCGAATCCCGACCAGTTAGTGTTAGCCCTAATCTCAATTGTGAGTGGTTTGATTGCCAGGAGGAAAAGAAGCGGGCAGAGCGGGCACCCCTGTCTCGTACCACGGCCCAAGGGAAATGATTCAGAAGACCTTCCGTTCACCCTTACCATGGTCTCCGGAAGTGCATAGAGAAGTTTAACCCATGATATAAACATTTGCCCCAGGTTCATCCGAGCCATGATTGCCCACAGAGCCTCCCACCCCACAGAGTCAAATGCCTTTTCAAAGTCCACCGCCAGGAGGGCCAGTGGGGCTGGTATTTCCATGGCTCTACTCAGCGCCAGTTGAACTCTGCGTAGCATCCTGCGGGTAGACTTATTGGGCATAAATCCACATTGGTCTGGGTGGACGAGGGTCTCTATCACCTGCAGTAGTCTGTTGGCGAGTGTTCTGGCGAGGACCTTAGCTTCCCCGTTGATCAGGGATATGGGGCGGTAGGAGGCACATTCCTCCGGGGGTTTCCCGGGCTTATCGTATGACTATTATGCATGCCTTCCTGAGGGCCAGGGGACGTGCCCCCAGCTCTTTGCTGCGTAGGAACATACGGTGCATGTGGGTGGGTATTGTACCACTGAGGCATTTCCATGTTTCTGTAGGGAACCCATTGGGGCCCGGGGTTTTCCCAGGTTGAAGCTGTGCAAGCGCCTCTTGCACCTCGGTTACAGTGATTTCAGCGTTCAGGAGATCTGTTTGCCACTGTGTGAATTTCGGGATCTCTATCTGGTCGAGGTAGCATGAGGGTTCGGAAGACGGGTTCTCGGCGGGTGGGGTATAGAGCTTCTTATAGTAGGGGGCAAATGCCTCAACAATGTCAAAGTCATCTGTGAGGAGTGTTCCGTCTGGAGACTTAATGGCCCGTACGTGTCCCCTGCTCTGTTCGCGTCTCTCCAGCCAGGACAGGGTCTTATTCGCCTTTTCGCCCCGTTCATAAATTTGGCTCCGGACTAGCTGATGGGCTGTTCGTACATCGTCTTGAGCCAGGTTGTTAAGGGCGTCTTGTGTGTTAAGCAGAGCCTCTTTTGTCTCTTGGGTGCAGTGTTCTAGGGTTTGCCGTTCGCACTCCAGGACACTTGCTTCTGCCTCTTTGATCTTTTGGGCTTGTCGTTGTTGGTAGGCTGAAACCTCCGAAATAGCTTCCCCCCGCAGGACAGTCTTGTACGCCTCCCAGAGCGAGATCGGGCAGTCCACTGAGCCTTTGTTGTTTTGGAAATATTCCATCGTCAGCTTTTCCAATTCCTCCGCAATTTCAGGGAGGCGTAGGTGATATGTATTCAGGCGCCAGTTACGATCCGGACATCGGAGGGAGTTCTTCATGGTCAGAAGGAGCGGAGAGTGGTCCGACATACCCCTTGCGAGGAATTCAGCGTCTAGGAGCCTGTGATTTATGCTGCGGGGGATGAAGGCATAGTCAACCCTGGAGAACGACTTGTGAGCGCCAGAAAAAAAGGAAAATCCAGCCTCATCGTTATGGAGAGAACGCCATGTGTCTGTCATTCCCATGGCTTCGGCGAACATGGCGAGTGGTGTGGAGGCGGGGCGGGTTCCAGATCTCTTGTGAGATCTATCGACTGCAGTGTCCATCACTTCATTAAAGTCCCCACCAATCACCCATACATCGGCCTCGTCTTCCAGTAATAGGTTCTGTAGTTCAGAGAGCAGTTCTTTTGTGAGCGTGGGGGGGGGGCATAGATTGCAGCGAGGCCCCATTTATCACCCCAGATGTCGGCCAGTATCATTACGTAGTGGCCCCGGGGGTCCGTTTTGACCTTCCTAACCTGCAGGGGGACTCACTTGTGGACAAGTATCATCGTGCCCCTAGCTCCTGTCATGAATCCGGCATGGTAGGTGTGGGGGTAGTTGGATCTTTTGAAGAAATTAGTGCTTTTGCCTACCAAATGTGTTTCGTTTAGAAGAGCAATGTCTGGCGAGTATCGGTTGAGGTATTGGAGCACCAATCTTCATTTTATGCTGGAGTCGAGGCTGTTAACGTTCCAGGAGAGCACGGTCACCTTGTTGGAGTTTGATCTATCTGCGTGGGCCTCTTATCATGGCATCTGGGAGGATCAGTGGCGGTCGCGCACTTTCGGGAGGTGTGTAGTAATGTATTTTCGAGGGACACATCCGGGGGTCGTTTCGCATTGGTCTAACTGCTGCCTGTATGATAATTGTGTCAGCGGTCTTGCCCATAGACAGTGCATGATTTCCTTGTCAGTGTTTTCCTGTATCATGCCTTCTCGTCCCTTGATTCTGTTTCTTTACAGTCCTTAAACTACCCCCACCCTGTACTCCCCCCCCCCAACTAGGAGCACCTGTCGCCCAAACATTAAACTTATAACTTGATAAACTTGTTTGGGATAGCCCGGGCTGTGATAGCGTGCGCACAGCATAAGGGGCGGCAGCCGCTAAGTGTGCACTCCCATTCTATTGAGCAGCTGTTTAGTCCCCTTGTTGCGTGGCCTTCATCCCTTCTCCGAAGGGGTCCCCGTCACATCGTGGCGCTTGCCGCAAAATAGATTGCGGCAAGCGCCATCTATACATATATCTACCTCAAAAGAGCACTTTATATAAGTATACTTCCACTACGCACAAGAGCAGAATCAACCAAAGGTTACAAAAGGTCTCAAGAGTTTTGCAGCAAACAAATCGAGAATTAAAGACAGAAAGAAACTCAGCCGAAGGTAACCATGCCAAGAAGCCATGGTCGTATCAGCTGGAATAGGCAAACAGTGGATACAATTAAAGAGAAAGAAGAATAGAGTATCCTGTTCAGAAAGGTCAAGATAAGCCACAGATGGCAGAATTAAATCAATTACACGAAATTGCATGAAGGAAAGGCCGATTTCACAGTGTCGGAATCACGTGGTCAGGCAAGCAGAAAGGGGTGAAACTTCCACACCCACGCATGGACCTTTGCCATACCCAGATGCCTTAACTTTCCCAGACCAAGAAGCAGACTCGAGGCCAACTACAAAGAAATAATTGACACATGACCACTGAGGTGATGATTGATTGTAGCAATAATTGGAGGGAAGCCGGGGTAAAGACGAACTCCCTGCACCTGGCTGGCTATTTTGCTCGCTGCTAAGCGCAAGTGGAAAAGTGCCAACCCAATTAATATTGTACCGGGTAATCTAGGGTCCTACAGTCAGTAGAACAAATGAGACGTCATACTTTTAGTGACATTTACAGTGGTCATTTTGAAGGAAGGGCTTAGTTGCCCCACCTGATATTGTTTATCCAATCCCCTGTCCTCGTTACCATATACAGATATAGTACGTATATTAAAGTTACCTTCCTAGAACCAATCAAGTTGCATGCTAAGTGTTAAGAGTTACACGTCAGTGATGACAAGTTTTTGGTATAAATGTCATGTTTTTCCTGAAATTAATTGGAGTTGAAGCGAGAAGGAAGATCGAGCGATTGCTGATATTAATTGAACTCCCTGCTTTTGTACTTATCATTAAACGGACTGCCTTTGCCAAACTATTGAGTTGTCATTATTAATTTGGTGCAAGAGTACGCATCTGCATCCCCATCTATCTCAAGGGTGCTGCTGCTCATATTAAAGTGCTGTTTGGAAACCCCCAGTCCTATGGGTCGGCTGGGGTCCATCTTGCACAACATGGCTACGTGCAGCACGAAGGTGACTGTGAATGGATATTACGTAATCTAGGGGGACAATGCAGGCAAGGTAAATTCGTATGGTGACGGCATGCACAGTGTTCTGTAAATGGACACCAACAATAGTGTAACTGCAACATAGTGAATGGGCACCTAAAATGTTATTGTCACTCTCTACCATGCTTTGACAAAAGAATATGTTCAGTAGCATCACTAATCTGGAAACAAAAATTGTTGGATAGGATCGACAGACGGATCCTGGCTGCCGGTTGATTGAGAGGTTCCCAGGAGAGTGTTCTAGTCTCTGATGCAGCAATGTGATGGGAATGACATGCACGTAAACCTTTACATTCCTCAAAATGGTGCACCTGTGGATAACATGGAGACAACATGCAGGTGCATGTGTTTCAACATTTACTGAGGACACCTACTGTTAAATTATAGCGAACATCATGGCTGTTGCGGCTGTATATCACAGATACTTTGGAGCCAAAATGTTGGTGAGATGTGTTGATCTGATGACTATTTGCTGCAATTAAATATATCAAGTATCAAACATTTTGCTTTCCAGCGCATTACTGTTATCTGTGCATCATAATGTATTCATTAAAATGAAAAGTTCTCCCACGAGTAGCATGGTAACAATCACACATTGATGGCTGCTACAATCCCATTACTGGGTACTGTACATAGTTTTGATATAGTCGTGGTGGGGAAGGATATGAAAACAGTGTTTGGGTCAGCACAAGACCAACACTACAAACATCTTCAGTAATTACAATATTGAGACATACATACAGAAATACCATCCAGTGGTGCCAGTGGCTGGGGATCATTTCCAAAGGAGGGTGGCAATTGATAGCACTTTAGGGATCTAGGGATCCATTCTGGGTCATTCTGAAAGGCAGTTTTGAAGTCGGCCTCTGTTGAACAGGCTCTCATTTCTGGGATTGGAAGTTCCAGCAATGGAGAGTCAGGCAGAAGCAAGAGCGAAAGAGGTAAGGCGCATAGGAGCAAAGCGGGTAGTTCAGGTAAGAAGCAAGAGTGCAAGGGGATTACTACTGGTGGATGGATTCGGGGAGGTAGAAGTGAAGGATTAGTTCAGGTATAGATTTAAATAAAAGACAGAATTTCAATAGGGAGCCATTTTCCTTTCACAGACCCCTCACATGAAGGCAGGGTCAATAGATGAGTGAAGATCGTGCCAGGTTGTACACAGTATTGGTAGTACATCCTTTTACCTTGATGCGAGGAGGAAACAGGCAGGGGGTACTTTAAGCCACCTGGAGCAGTATTCCACAGTTAGGGGGCGGTCCTTTGAGTGCCCTGGACTGGTATTGCAGCAGTACTGCAGACTCCACATCGCTGAGGAGATGGGTGGTGAGGAGTCTTTTGGTAGAATGAAAGGTGTGAGTGGATTGGATGTTACAGTGATGGAGTTCTGAAGTTTCATGTGCCTGTCAATGAAAACGCTGGGGCACATGGCCCGGAGGCCCGGGGTAAAGGATGCAGCGGGGAGATCAGGCATGCCATTGGAATGCAGGAGAAACACCACTTTGGTTTTGGAGGAGTTGAGCACCAGGCTATGAAGTGCCTTTCATTGATGGATAGCAGAGAAACAATTGGAAAGGCCATGGTATGAGAAGTCATCGGAGATTCGTGATTTCTTAGAGAGGAGGTGTAGAGTGTGGAGAAGATGGGACCAATGACTGGGCCTTGTGCAACCAGGGGGTAGGGGTGCAGGTGAACCCGGTGTCCCATGCGATGGACCGGGCCAGCCGCAGCACAGCGGGTTGGCAGAACAGAGGTTAGGTGACAGCACAGCTGGGAGCGGGGGATAGAAGGGAAGTTATAGTGAGCAGAGGGTATTGGGGGTGGTTGAAGGAGAGGAAGAAGGTGAAGAAAGGCGAATTAGTGAGGAGGGCTGACAGGGTGTTGTCAGAGATTCTGGAGGGCATGTGGCTGGCACAGGTATCAGCTGATAGGTAGAGGGTGAAAGCTCAGCCTCAGGGGCAAACATAGACTTGAAGGTCATGGCTTCCTTGGGAGCATGAGAGGAGAAAGGAATTGAGGTTTGGGTCATAGGTGCTCTTTGTGTGGGAAAGGGTGTGCTGAGAGCAAGGATGTATTTACTTTAGTTACCAAGGAAGAGAAGGCCAGTGGGGTCTATGCAGTGGTGCAGATTGAAGCACGTGGATGTCCTCAGCTGCTGGTTGGCTGGGGAGACAAATGGTTGGGGGTCTGGGTGAGAATGCGGGAAGGGGTCAGGAGTGGGAAAGAGTGAGGAGGGCACACGCGTCCTGTTTTTTTGGAGATTCTGATAAGAAGTGGCAGCCCTGTCAGTGAAAACGGCAGAATTAAATATTGGGCAACAGTTGGTCTTGGCTAAGTCTCGGAAGTGGTGAGAACAAGGCTTGTTTTCTTGCAATAAGCAGGGGGAGAAAATGGTGGGCATTGTGCGGGAGGTGCAGGTTGAGGCCTGTGCGTGTCCTCATGTGCCAGGTAGCTGGAGTCATACAGGGTTGAGGTTGTGCGTGGGAATGAGTGAAGGGGGTAAGAGAGGGAAAGAGTGCGATGAGCAGACAGTTTGTATGGTTCCTTCGTGGGGTTTGGCAATGAGGGGGAACAGGAGAAGGGGCTGAGTCACATATTGGGTAATTGTGCTTCTTCTAGAGATGTGGTGAGAGCTTCCTTGCAATAAGCTTCCTTGCAACGTTCAATGAGAACTTGCACGTTCTGAATGCAAACAAGTCAAGTGGGATCGCCTATATCTTTCATTGTTATATTTTCTTTTTGCTCCCATCTTCCAACCCCTCTACCCCAAGCCCCCCCCCCACCCGTTGCCCTGTGGGCACTTTGAAACAAAACACAAGTTTCTTGATGTATAAGTGCCTTACAAATGCACACTGAATAAATAAATAAATAAGAGTGGGCGTTTTGCCATTGGTGCATGTTGGGCCACGTGGTTGTTCTCAGCTGCTAGATGCCTGTTGAGATTTGTGATCGTGGGTGAGAATTAGAATAAGTGAAGGAGCTGGGGGCTAATAGTGTTCAAAGAGGGATGCCGCTGCTGAATAGAACTCCAGAAAAGGCAATTTAATAGATTTGTCAAGAACTGGATAGGGATCTTGAATCTAAACCCTGGCAGGGCTAGGTAGCTGGCATGGAGCCAGGCGTGAACGGTTTTAAGGATGGGAGTAGGGGAGCGTAGGAGGAGTGGAGACATTTAAGTGTAGAAGCGGGTGGCCAGAGGGTGAGGAGTCAAAGGAAGGGGCAGAAGAATCAGGAAAGAGGGGAACTTGAGATTGAATGCAGTGGGCGCTGGTGGCATTTTACAGTGGTGGAGTGAACATATTCCAGCAGGTGAAAGAAGTGAGTGTATCAAATGAGACCGAACTCGCACAATGAGGGGGGGCAGAGGATCTGAGCAGGCCTGCAGGCAGTACAGAGAGACTGGAGCATTGGGCGTATGTGGTGTAATACTGGAGACCAGGAAGTAAGTGTGGGCAGAGGCAAGGCAGCATTCCCGGGAAATGGCCTGCGGGACAAGTGGGAGCGGAAAAATGTGCTGCCGTAAGATGGCCGGTTGCAAGGTGGCCAGCCGCTGTTCCTTTTAATGTTGACTCACAGCCAGTGGTATCGACAGGAATCAAATTTAGGAGGGGCACAGGTGGGGCCACAGACCAAAGTAGACACATCATTGGCGGTTTTGAGAGCTACACCCTGATTGGAGGGGCTGCTCTTGCCTGCAGGTGGGAGCTTAACAGCTCCTCATTGCTGTGAGGCAGCATTGATTGACACAGCACTGCAGACAGTGCAGAGAAAGTAGCTCAGCTGAGATGGGGGGGGGGACTGCGCAAAGGGGCGACCAGGATTTCAGAGGAGGGGCCCGGGCACCTGTCCCCTAGCGACTCCACAGCTCACAGCCCACAAAAATGCAGCCCACCTTTCTGAATATGACGTGCATTTCATTTGAGTGAATCAGGCGACTAAGAAAAACTGACATTGTTTTGAAATCAACACTGTAAAACTACGTGAAACTCCTAAATACATACGCAAGTAAAGCCGCTGGGTTCAATGTTGGTCCTGTTTCGTAGGGCCAAGGATCGTTGTAGGTCACAGCAACCTCCGCCTGCTTGTCACCCACTACAATCCAGAGCAGTGGGTGCAGGAGAGAGAGCGAGAGATCGGGCAATGACGCCTGGCGATTTCATAAGCGTTTTCTGAAGTAACCCGGCCATTTCAGAGCCCTGGCGGCTCTGGTTTTATAAGTGGACTAAAGTAAACGGCTGATAAGAGAAGGGCTGCGGTAATCCCGGACGCCATCTGTTGGCTCATTTTTCGCGACTCAGAAAGTGAGACTTTTGTCCCCACCACCCTGGGGCGCTTTTTTTAAATTTTTTATTCAAGCGACTCCAGAAGACCTCTCGCGGTGATGTTTGTCCATCAAATGTGCTAATTCGAGGAATTTCTAATTGTCGAGCTTCGGCCGCGTGTGACTTATGTGCTGTTGTCAGCATGGGTCACGCGGAGAAGAGAGCGAATTAATATGGGGATGTTTTTTTTTCCCTGGACAGGGATGCATATTGAGTTGCCGGTTGCTAGGTTACCCTACTACAGCAGATTGTGAAAACGATGCCATTTTACCTAACTGGACCCAGCGCTGTTATCTCTAGCAGCAAGAATAATAGGTGACCTACTGTCTTAATTACTGACGGTAATAACTGAACTGGGTGGAGATGGCTCCTTATGCAACCCAGGGCCTCTTCTCACTGATAACAAACACTGGCAGAGCCCAGGGCTTTGGCCTTTGTATAGGTTATCAGTATCGGGTTACTTGCCTTATCAGTGCGGCAGGAGGACTGCCCAAACTCAAAGCATCCGTTAAAACACATATAATGTCTGCAGAAACATGCATTCATACACGCTTTGGAACGCAGGCCACTGCTTGTTTCTGTGACGTTTTCCAAATGCATTGGCTGTTTCGGTGTTCTTTGATACTGGTACCGAACAATGGCCAACGCTATGATAGTATTAGGTAAGCAGATACAAATGGCTGGATTGCAGCTGTGGTGGGAGGGGTAGATCAGGAGAGGAGGGCGCCTGTGGTGACCATGTGCGGTGTACTAGTTTGCAGGGGGCACTAGAAGACCCAACCCTCCAGTCTGGAGGCTCCAGACTGGTCGCAGAGCTTGATTTAGGGGCAGAAGAAGAGGCTTAGGGCCTCATTAGGACCCAGGCGGTAAGGGGTTTACGGCGGCGTAAACAGCGCCGACCCTTACCGCCTGATTCCGAGGTCCCTTAGCGCCATGGAGGTTTTAACACCTGCTTTTGGCAGGTGTTAAAATCCATGGCGCTAAGGGACCTTGTTGTTAATTAAGCCACCGTAATTTACGGTGGCGTAATTAACGCCTTCCCCACTCCCATTATGCCCTATGGGGCAAAAATGGGAATGGGGAAGGGTAAATGGGTTATTGGGGACTTACCGCCCCACTCACCTCGGAATGGGGCGGTAAGTCCGCCAACCACCATGGCGTAAACATAGTTTACGCCATGGTGGTAAAGGTACGACCCAGGCGGTAACTTACCGCCTGGGTCGTAATGAGGCCCTTAGTGTGTTTTGGGTGCACATTTCCCATGCCAGACCTTCAAAGAAAAGGCAGGGCCCGCAGTGGGTGCGGGCGGAAATCCACTTACTCCTCCCACAAAAAAACACATACCTAATCCACATTTAATGTGAGAAAGCCTCTGTTCTCCAGGCAAAGGGTCTACTGATCTGACAGACTATTCTACGCCAAGTACCTGTGCTCAGAGAACTCTCAACATCTTCGGCCTCTGTCAATAAATTCATTCCAACACAAAATCTCATTAATGACCTACCACTCTTCCGCCTATCCCAGATTGTAATCTTCTATTCAATATCTCAGGTAAACCTAGGACTGGACTCAGTGCTTAGTCCCATAGATGCATGATATGATATGATATGGCATGTATAATGCACCTGTACACAAGTGTACAGTTAATCACAATCCATGGCCACCTGACTTCTCCGACTTCTTGCCACTGGCTTCCTCACCATTTGATACACTAATCTCTAAATGCCAGGCCTCCAGACTCCACTGAGACCTTGGCATATGTTATGTCGATTTATAGCATGCTCCGCTAGCGCTCAGGGGCTATCTCCAGGTGCTCGCGTAGCTCTGCAAGAGAGGGGTGTTGGAAGGTTAGTGAGGATAGGATGTGAGGATAGGTTCCGAACCAGGAGGAACTGGCGTCTGTGAGTGTTGTTTTGCATGTGGGAGTTGGTGCAGGATGCCCCGTGCGTTGTAACCATATAGGTAAGTCTCAGTGCCTCGGTTGTGTGCTAGTGTTTGTGTTTTTGTTAGTGTGTTGTATGGCGTTGGGTGGGTTGTGGTTGTGTGCACTTCTTAGTGTCCATAAGGGGTCGAGGGTGTCCGTAGCTGTAAGACTATCTTGTGTCTTGGTGAGTACAGGCGTTGTTGACGGTTTTATGGACTATGTGGGGTGGTTCACTCTAGGTGTGCTTTCAGCATCTCAGAGATGGTGGGTGTGGACGTAGAATTGATTCTTGGTGTGCTTATGTGTAGTGTGGCTAGCCCACGGTCTGGTGTAGTGGCTATGTCGGAGGAGCAGGAAGGGGAGGTGGGTTAGTAAGTCAGTCAGTTTGTTGGAGCCTCCGTTGTGACTCTCTAGTTGCTGCTTGATGGTATCTCCCCATGTTCTTGGTTGTGGTTCATCAGCCCCTCTCGCCTCCACTCTAGTTGTTCATCTGTGATACTATTGCTGCCGTTGTCCCTTTCCAGTTGTCATTGTATGTTGAATAACCAGGTTTTGAGTCATTTCCTGAAGTTGATGTGGTCTTCTGTGGTTCTAATTTCTTTGGGCATGGTGTTCCAGAGGTTAGCAATTAGACGTGAGAATGCTGTTACGCCAAATGTCCTTTTTTTCGTAAAGTTTTGTTTCTATTTGTAAGTTGTTGCTGAATTTTAGGTCCCTTCTTGGGCGATACCGGCTAATCTTGTCTTGGAGGAATTCAGCTCCTTGTCTGTGCAAGGCTTTGTGGTCGATACCGAGTGCTTTTAATTTGATGCAGTTTTTTTTTTACTAGTTACCAGTGTAGGCCTTTCAGTTCTGGAGTAATGTGGTCTCTTCTGTTTAGTCTTAACACAATCCTAGCTGCTGTATTTTGCACCCTTTGAAGATTCTTGGTGAGTCTTACCCACATTCCTAGGTAGAGGCTGGTTGCCTAGTCAATTCCTGTGAGTATCAGTGATATAATTGTGAGGGTTCTGGAGGGAAGAGAGATAGGGGAGTAATCTTCTGAGAAGTCTTTGGATGAAGAAGCATGTTTTGGTGATTGCGTTGACTTGTGGTTCCAGGGATAGTCCAATGTCCATGAGTATTCCTAGCTTATTTACTACTTCGGTAGTCTCCGGTTGCATTCCCATGCCAGCAGGCCAGTCCAATTGTGGGTTCCCTCCTTTGAATTCTGCTTGTGGGAGCATTATGTCTGCTTTTGCCGGGTACAGTTTAAAGTTGTTCATTGTCATCCAATTGTAAATGTCTTTGAGGCAGTTGTTGAAGCAGTTATTTTTTTTTCCTGGTTTCTGTTTTTGTTTTCACAATAATTTGTGAGCTGTCTGCTTAGTTGTAGGTGGTGAGTCCATGGGTTCGGATGATTTTCATCAGTGGGCACATGTAGATGTTAAAAAGCAGAGGCGAGAGGCTGGATCCCTGTGGGACTAGGCAGGATATATTTTTGGTGTTTGAGGTGAACGGTGGTAGGTAGGTTCTTTCAGTTTGGTTTGTTATGAGTGATGTAAGCCACTTTAGTGCGGATTCTTGTATGCCACATTCCATCAGTCTTTATTAGCGTTGTGTGGCTGATTGTGTCGAAAGCTGCTGATATGTCCAGTAGTATGAGGGTCGATTGGACGTCATTGTCTGTGTTTATTTTCAGGATGTGCAACAACCCCTGCGGATAAGCCTCTCGAATAACACGGATAGCCCTATGTTAAAAACTTCAAACATACGGTCAAGAAGACCCGGGAATATATAAATGACCTGATTGGCGAGTTGATAAAAAGATAGGTAG
Source organism: Ambystoma mexicanum (assembly GCF_040938575.1). Lineage (NCBI taxonomy): Eukaryota > Metazoa > Chordata > Amphibia > Caudata > Ambystomatidae > Ambystoma > Ambystoma mexicanum. The sequence goes on from NC_090921.1 coordinate 590,858,292, forward strand.
GGGACAAAGTCGCGAAAAGGTAATGGTGAAGGTTCTGGTAGGGCAACGTGGAGCGGTACCAAATAGAAAGGTAAGTATAGCTTGTAAATTGGCTATATCTGTGGGAAGACGAAAAGTAAAGAGCAATGATTTAAAATAGGGTGACTGACATTTAGAGTCAGCACAGACCGTAGACAGAGTAGTGGTTAAAATAAAAGTAAACAGAAGTATCAGGTTCCAGTAAGAGATCCACAAATGAGTGGGAAAATGTAAAGAAGCAAAAAGGCGTAAAACAGGTGGATCAAACATGGGTACTTAACAATACACAGAAGGTAGGTAAAAAACAGCTCATTATACAACATTCAGCAAGGAGTGTCCTCTTCGACAAAAGGTGCAATGATCAATAGAGACCATGACCAGTCACAGGAATACGAAATAAATAGGAAAGGCTATGCGAGGAGATAAGGATATGAATGAAGTATAGATAGTACATTTAGTAAAATCACCAAAGACCACAGACAGAGTAGTGGTTTAGAGTAGACAAGAGTATCAAGTGCCAGTAGGAGATCCACAATGAGTGGGAACATGAAGAGTAGAAAAAAGGTGTTAACCCAGTGGATGAAAAAGGGTTAGCTGATGCTACACAGAAGGTAAGTAAAATACAGCTCACCTAACAGTATTCAACACGTTGTGGCTTCTTCAACAAAAGGTAACGCACGATGATCAGTAGGGACAATAACAAGTCCCAAGAATCAGAAATGGATATGGAGTATGAGAGGAGATAAAAATAAAAGTTAAGTAAAAAAATATGATGATCAAAATGAAAAGCAGTATAGACTGCAAAAATATACTTTTAAGACAACAACATACCCCAAAAATAATAGATTATTTTTTGCAGGATGGGGGATTTTTTATCACTTTGATAATTTTGAAGAGTTTCTTAGGTGGATTGTTTGCCGATTCTGTTCTTTTTTGCTTTCAGGACTGCTGATTTGTATAGTTTGACCTGTCTTTGGTATTTTATTTTGTCTTGTCAGATGATGTATTGTTCTTTCCATTTTATTTCCATTTTGCAGTTGTTTTTTTTTAGTTGTTTCTGTTCTTCCGTGAACCATTTTGCTGCCAGTATTTTTGGTGTCGCTTTGAATGCTTTTGCAGGTGCCAGCTTGTCTAAGGCCTTGGTGATCCAACTGTTGAGTGTGTTTTCTTCTGTGTCTTCGCTTGTTTCGGTGGGTTGTGTTCTGCTTGGGAGGGTCAAGTCTAGAAGATTAGTTAGGGCCTCAAGGTCTAGGTTTTTCCAGTTTCTTTTCTTGCTAGCATGGAGAAGCTCCTTTCCGGCCGGTAGGCACTTTTGGGATGTGATGTAGAATGGTATCAGGTAGTGGTCTCTCCATACTATTGGTGTAGGTGGTGTCGATGCACATAGTCCTTCTCTGCAGAAAATTGCATCCAGGGTGGATCCATTTACTATTTGCTTGAAATGCAAAGTTTCCAGGTGTGTGCAGAGTGAGTTTACTTTGGATTGGATTTCTTTTTAGAACCAGATGTTGCAGTCTCCCAGTATGGCTAGGTTGCTGTGGTACGATGATAAAATGCCAGCCGCATCCACTAATTTTGTTGCAAAGTTGTGGTTGTAAGAGGGTGGTATGTAGATCAGAAGGAATACTCTGTTGGTTTGGTGGGTGAGTTTGGTCTTGATGAGGAGGGGTTCAGTCTTCTACATTGGTTGTGATGAGTTGAGATGCTCGGATGTGTGCATTGTGTATGATTAGGATTCCACTTCCTCTTTGGTTTTCTCTGTTGGTGTGTATTAATTTAAACTTGTCTGGTATGGCTTCTTTCGCAATGGTTTTGTAGTCCGATAACCAGGTTTCTTTAAGAATGAGCACCTCTGTTCCTCCTTCGCTTAGAAGATAATGGATTTCTAGTGAGTGTTTTGACATGGATTTAACGTTGAGGAGGCTGCAGTGTGGTTTGTTTGATTTTCCTTTCGGGTTGTTTGTATTGTTGGTTCTGTTTGGTGTTGTCGGTTGGGTTTTGTTGTTGGTGGTTCTCTCCTGGTTGTGCCTGTTGGGAGGACGAGTTCTTTGTTGGTCGGTCTCTTCGGCAAGTAGAGTTATTAGGTTGATGGCAGGGTTATTTGGTTTTTGGTTTGTTAAGGCTGGTGAATTGTGTTGGTAACTGTCCTTTGTTCCAGCCTTTGGTGATTTAGGGCGTGTAGAGGGTAATGGATTCCAGTTTGGCCCTGATTTTGGTTGGGCTATTGTCCACTGTGTAGTCCAGATTGGTGTGGTTTATCAATTGTCGTGTTGGGTTTGGCGTCCCTGTGGGGTCTGTATTAGTAACGCTTATTGCCTGTCAGTTTGATTTTTCTGCTTGTCTTTGCTTACCAAGCGGTCATATGTGGAGCGGTAGCGAGCAATGTAGTCAGTCTTTGCTCTGTTCTTTGTGTGTGTCCTTGGGCTGTCTGGCCTCTTCTTCACTCAGGTTTTTGGAGTTGTGGGATTTTTCTGGTCGGCACCTTCCTGCGTGGTCAGGGTTTCCTTATTATTTCATTTGTCCATTCTAGCTTGTTTGTCTTTTTGTGGCGAGGCATTGTGTTTTGGTTGTGGGTTGTATTCCTTTGAATTAAGGTTCTCTTTGAATTGGTGTGTTTCCTGGTCCTTGGCGTTCAGTGTTTGCTGTTTGCGGTTATTAGTTGCTTGTAGTTGGTGAGGTTGTGGTTGTTGAACCAGGGGTTGTAAACCCTTGCGGTTTGGACCTTTTGCTGCTATTTCTTTCCTGGATCTGATGTGTTTTTAGGTGTTTATCTGGGGGGTCCGTTGGTTATTTTTGTACCCAGGGGTAGCAAATCCTCATGGGTCGGTTGATTATTGGTATTTCCTTTCTGGCTCCAATGTGGTATTTTTGTGTGTTTGTCTTGGGGGTCCTTTGGTTGATGTTGTAGAAGGAGAACGGGCTTGTGGCTAGATAACTGTTGAAGTTGTGAAGACATGGTGATTCACCTGCAACGGAGGAGAGATGACCCCTAGTGTTTAGACAGATGAACGGCCTGACAGCCCATGGGATGTGGGCACAGCCAAGGGGGTGGGAAACAACCTTGATTTGGGGCGTGGTATTAGGTGTGAGAGCTGGGTAATGCGGGACCCGCAATGGGTGGAAGTGTCTGGGTTGGAGGCACAGCGATTACTCAAGGCAACTGTGCCTGAGCTACCAGGTATTTTGGGGAGGCCCAGGATGGGGTACTGCAGCAGTACTTAGCTTGGGGATGCCTGGTAAGTGGGTGAAAGCCTAGACTTGCTGTCACAACAGTAAACTATTGATACCTACGTTTGGGATATTAAGCAGGTGGGAGAAAGGCCCAGGTTAGGGACGCAAAAGATTAAGCAGCGACACCTAGACTTGGGATGCCTGGCAAGTGGGAGATAGTCCCAGTTAGAGGACACAACAGTTAAAGTGGTAACACTCAGATTTGGTATACCTGACAAGTGCGAGGAAAGCCTTGATGGAGGAAACAAAGGTAGAGTGGCAAAATCTAGACTTGGGACACCTGGCAAGTCGGAGAAAGTTCCTAGTAGGGCACACAACAATAAAGTAGCAACACCTAGTTTTGGGATACTGGCAAGTGGGAAGAGGCCTATACTGAGGAAACAACAATAAACATGGTAACACCTAGATTTGGGATAACTGCCAAGTGAGAGAAAAGCCTAGACAGAGGATATAACAGCAAAGTGGCAACACCTAGACTTGGGACACCTGGCAAGTCGGAGAAAGTTCCTAGTAGGGCACACAACAATAAAGCAGCAACACCTAGTTTTGGGATAAAGGCAAGTGGGAAGAGGCCTATACTGAGGATACAGCAGTAAACATGGTAAAACCTAGATTTGGCATACCTGGCAAGTGGGAGAAAGGCCTAGACAGAGGATATAACAGCAAAGCGCCAACACCTAGACTTGGGATACCTGGCAAGTGAGAGAAAGGCCTAGATACAGTACACAACCATAAAGTGGCAACACATAGATTTGGGATAGCTGGAAAGTGGGAAGAGACCTATATTGAGGACACAACAGTGAGAACGGTAACACATAGATTTGGTATACCTGATAAGTAGGAGGGGGGCGTAGATAGAGGGGAGCCTGCATGGTGGGAGATAGTGAGTCTTACAGAGTCTACACTGAGTCTTACAGAAGATATCACTGATGTAACTGAATAAAGGAACTTCATTTCATCTTACCATATCTCCCTACACAAATCAATGAAGTATAATTGTGGACATGTATGGGTGAGGGGGATCGCTCAGGGGCAATGCGTTTGTATTGGAAGCAAGACAACGCAGCTTAGCACAAATTTGGATCCTGATCCCACGCTTAGAAACCAATCTGTGGCATTAAGCGCATTATAAAATAACAATTATAATAATAATAGGGTGCATGTGATATGGTGTCATGTGAATGGTCTGTTCAGTCATAATGTTTTGGGGATTTACAGAGTTTTAGGGCTGCCAAATGCAGCAAACAGTTTTAGGGACCAAAACTAGTACATTGCATGTATATGTTCATTTAGATTTTGTACAAGAAAGAGAATGTGAAGTCATTGCAAAAGTGAACTAGTTTGTCTGGGGAACGTTAGTTTAATGAGTGGTATAGTCCTTTCTCTTCTTGTCATGGTGTTATACCATGGCACTGTGACCATACCCCATTGCATGTCACTTCAAAGTTTCTTGAAAATGAGGAACGTCAGTGTTCAACATCTTGTCAGTAAAGTTAGCAACGCCTGCAGTGCAGTGCCTTGCATGTCCCTTTAGTGTGTGGTGTACCATCTGCTTATCAGTGATTTTAGTTTTTGGCAATTTGGCTTTTGGACTATTTTGGTACATCTGTGCTTGACATTTTGTGGATGGCCTGCATCTCACTTCTCAATGTTGAAGATATTTTGAGATTTTCCAGCTGGTTGTGGTGGAAAATGAGACAAGGTTTCACCCATCGGGTGCCTGTTGCACAATTTGTTGTGCACAAGTTGAAGTTTTGTCACACATGTGCGACGTACAAGTGTTTTGGACTTGTCAACTGGCAGAGTTGGGAAATTAAACCAGGAATTACCCAATGGGTCCAGGTCAAACACCTTTTGTACAAACAAGTTGTTGCATCACGACTTTGTAACTGTTAGCCTCGCAGTAGTGGTGCTGAGGAATAAGGTAGGAGAGTTTGTCAAATACAGAACAGATTCCTGGTTAACAGATTGATCTTTGTCTGGCCATTACACAATTTGTGAGACAATTGCAGTTATTACAATATTGTGCTTGGTTTTGAGGGGTTAGTAATAAATTAAGAGCAATGGTGAGTGACCCTACAACTTGTGTACATGCTTTAACTGTACTATTAGCACTGTCCAGAAAGGACATTTTGTTTTGTTGTTTGCTCCTATCAGCAGAGTGGAATGTTCGTCATGCCCTTTCAAAAAAGGAACATTTGAAAGTGGGGGGATTTCTCTCTATGTCTTCATGGCCAAGATTGGACCGTGTGTCTACTGGTGTAGAGGATGCTGCTGTTAGAGACTACCTGCTGTCTTTCCACCTGGAGGTTAGGTTGTATTATAACAATTGTGTATGGTTTTTCCACCTATCCTTTACTTGGACTTTGCTTTAAATATGGTTGGCCTACTTTGACAGGGCATCATTTTAGGACCGGTTGTTCTTTTTTGCTTACTCTGTGTGAGTAGATTGTTGCAATGGTGTGGTGTGTTTTCCACCTGCCCATATATTTATGTTGAGCAACCCCGACTTGACATATTTCTTTTTTTTTAAAGGGGGACGTGTGGGTGGTTTTGCACATGGAACTTCTAGATACGTGTGGGGTGTTTGTGGTATGACTGAATGAACTTCATTCTTTGTTTGCCAAAGAAGGGGAGGTGTGTTATATCATAAACCCCTGGTTGCTGGGTGCATGGTCTATGTGTGACCTCATGACAGAATGTTGAGTGAATGATGGAATGTTTATGCATGAAGAGTCTTCCATAGAGAGGTAGTTGAAGGGAGAGAGCCTGGGTCGTGGGAGCCAGTGAGTCTGACAGAGTTTACACTGTGTCTTACTGAATATATCACTGATGTAACTGAATGAAGAAACTTCATTTCATCTTACCTGATCTACTGAGCATCCTTGGATATAATAGTTTCCCTATGAAAGGCATCCTTATAGTTACCCTTTTCTAGCAGGCCCTTGTGTTCCAGTGTCTCAAATGCATACTGTGGCAAACAGCCGCCAACTTACTGTAAGAGCAGCAGAGCGGACCCTGTTGAACAACCAAGTCTGACAACTCTCCCACCTGGGCATGAATGTGTAACCCCCACGACATATGGGGGTGGTAATATGATGTGTTTGTTGTCTTTAAAATACTAAAACATGGATGACAAAGATTTAAACTGTCTTCACTCTCTAAGACCTGGCTGTGTGACATCATGTCTCTGTGTGATGCTTAATGCTTCGCCCTAGGAGGCAGTGTGGGGATATGCAGTTGTGTATCAGGGGAGGACCTGTGGCTGGGAGAAAACAGAGTGACAGCCGACAGAGCCAATGACAAAATAACTTACTTGACAGTTGAGAACTGATAGTTGGTAAAGAAGGGGAGATGGTGAGTGGCGATTAAAGGGAGTAATTCTGTTTCAGGGAAGGGAATATTTAAAACATTTCCCAGAACTAAGGCTCCTTCGAGGGAGACCTTGATGCTCTTGTCCCCCAGATGGGCAAAGAGCCCTCAACATTTAATTAGTAACTAGGTTAATTGTGGGGATCCACACCCTCTGAAGTAATACATCCAAGAGTGAGACTGTCAATGAGCTAGCCATGGTAGAGTCTCTGACAGCACATTGGTACCAAAGTCCTGTGGGTGTTGGCCAATAGACTGACTGGTAGAATGACAGAAATAGCAATACATGTGTTGATCAAAAATGGCGACCTTCATCACTCCCCGTCCTAGCGCCCTAACCTAAAAAGAAAGCCTTATTGCCAAAGCGTTCCCTATCACACCATTGATTGTGAGGCACTAAAGCCCCACCTTAACAAGGTCACTAAAGAGGAAGAGAAATAAAAAAAAACGTTGCCAGTGTCCACTGAAGGCCAGAACCATTCCTCACTCAATGGGGAGTAGTGACCCCAGTGCTGCTATTTATTTCTTGATTCAGCAGCAAGGCCATGGCAATGTTTCCCCTCTAATTACAGAAACTGATACGATGGACAGGTGAAGTTCTGAGAAGCCTAAAGTAATGTATCTGCCCAACACGTGCGTATGTTCTGTATATCAGATGGATCTGGAAAATTAGACGCCCCTCGCGCATCCCGCTCAAGCACTCACTTACTCTCTGGAATCCTTGCGAGTAATGTTTCTCCACTTGAAACAAAGGAGCCAAAGTTGTGCCTACCGCTGTCCCACCTGTGTGAATCAGCCAGGCTGTGGGCACACATGGCCTGAGGAAATCTTAAAATAAAGGCACAAGCTCACAATGATGTGCATCCAACATACACAATTGCAAGCTTCATATTGTATTTTAAAGCCATTCAAATAATATATAATTCTGACATGCAGAGTGAGACTGTGTTTTGTTCTGTGTTGTTGCTAGACGTTTCGTTTGTTAGCATTAACTACCTATTCATATAGTCTGTTAGTGGACACTGGCGTAACGGGGGCACCCACAGCCCCCGCGGTGCAGGGTTTGGGGGCTCATAAGCACATGTCCTGGGAGGAGGCCCCCACTTGGAGAGAAAAAGAAAATATTTTTTTCAAATTTCTTTTTGACTTCAGAAATAGTTTATTTTTGAAGTCACTCTGCCTTCATAAAGAAATGATTTCCATTATGGTTCGGTCTTTAACTGAAATAATTTCTTTATGAAGTCGGAGTGACTTAAAAAAGAAACAATTTATTTTTGAACTAATAGGGCTGCCCTCAACCCCATGACGTGTGCGTGTGTGAGTGTATGGTGAAAGGGTGCACACTTAAATGTATAGGTGCTTGCATATGGTGAAACGGTGCACACTTAAATGTATGGGTGGGTGCCTGGGCGTATGTGCTTGTATGGTGAAAGGGGGCACACTTTAATGTATGTAGGACTGGGTGTGCGTGTGTGTATATGGTGAATGGTGTGTGTGCTTGCGTTCAGGGGTAAACCAAACCGACATTTCGAGGGCTAACCATTCAAATGTTGGGAGAGGCGCTAACTTAACAGACGGTGGGAAAGGGGAAAACCTATTATTGTGCGGTAATCTAGTTTCTTTACGCATTTTAATGAGACTATTCTACTGGAGCTTAAATGTTACAAGCAGTTAACTCTCTCCTTTAAGGTTGAAAGCACCCACTTATGGACTGCTGTGAGAATGAGCGGTCTCCGTTTCCCTCTCTACCCTTCCCAATACTACCCTGGCATGCAAGTACTAAACCCACATCATGATTTCAATTTCCTAAAAACATTGGCATTTGAATACAGGTACTAACAGTGAAATGCTTTATGTTAGTAATTGCTGGGCTCTTGTTAACATCGAAACCCTGGTGTCGTTTAACATATCTGTCCTGTTCTGTCAGGCAACTGCTCGGAAGGTCATCCAAGTCTAGTCACATAGCCCAACATTTAATTTCAGGGGGTAGGGGAATGCTGAATACCAGTCAACTCAATGGTGTTGCACCCCTACTTGTGATTAATGCCTTAATTACTTATTGGTAATCTTCATTACTCCTAGCCATATTCTTCCTCATCCCAGTACCTGTGTATGAGGCAAGGAGCATCATACGTAAACCCAGGGACAAGGAAGAGGGACGTGGAGGTAGTTCTGGGCCAAGGAGGTTGGGTTAGGGGTGGGAGGGAGAGGGGATGTGTGTGGGGGGGCCGGATCGCGCGACAAGTCGTAATAGTTGTCCATGTCCAGGCTAAGCAGGCATGATATGCGGTATTAGTGGCTAAAGAGGCATTTTGGTGTAGCCAGTCTAGTCATTCCTCAGTTTGGTATTTTTTTATTTTTTATTGGGCATTTCTGATAAAGAAGTCCTGCTAAGTGTAATTACCTGGCTAGACGGGCATTTGGGTGGTGCCAGTCTAGCGTTTTCTAACTGGGCATCTGTGATAAAATGATATGATATAAGCCATTTATAACCCACCTGTATACAAGTGTTTCTAGGCGTGACAAGACAAGGGAGGGAAGATATAGGGAGGATAAGACAAACAATTGTGCTAGGCCTTGTGTCATCAGTAAAGCGCTGTGTGGTGGGAGAAGGCCATTTGGAACCAGTATCCAGAATTTCTCTGTCTTGCCACCACTAGGCTTGCCTGAAGAACCCGCCATCCAGCTGATCCAAATACCCACAGACTAGGATAGCAGATCCTGGCGACCGGCATAGAGGATCCAGGCCTGTGCCTGATGTGCTGTTTTCTTAGACCAGACCCCACCCATGACCAGAACTGACGGTCCCATTTAAAAATGTATCCAGTGAGTAAGTATAAATAGGAAGAACTGTATCCCATGGTATATTTGCATAGTCTTGTCCCTATTTCCAACCCTTCCTATCGTCCCTTCAGAAACAGTATTGTTAGAACTATCTTTGCGCTGACCCTTTGTTTTTCATCTGAAGAAGTCGGGTTTCCTTATCAGGTGGTCACCCTGATCCAGTGACTGTAATCCCTATGTGGTTTTCGCTTCTTCATAGTCATCCCCTAGTGTAAGCAAACTCATGTGTCATTTTTAAAAATGCACTTCTGTTTTTCATTCTCTGGCCTATTTTACAAAAATGACCTTTACTAAAAACTCCATAACTCCCTCAGTTCTTGTGATAGAAACGAAATTTCAACTCCTACTTGTAGCTAACATCTATACCTATCCCCAGAAGCATTTCTCAGTGCAATTCTCCCGTTTCCACGAATATCGCACACGGAAAAATATGCTGTGAATTTCCATTTTAAGAAAATTTTACACGTGTAAAATAGCTTTTAACTGCTTCCGACTTGGACCTTAAGATTTCAATTGTTTTCTGTTGACCAAATCATTGCTCCATTCTAAGGACAATCTTAAAGGCCATTCTGACAGCTGAAAGTCAATTCTGTTCTCTCTTGTGTTTGTCAGGGGGAAGGTGGGACTGATATTCTGTTTGATTTGTGCCATTCCTGAATACCTGCTCTCTCCTCCTATCTCTTTACATTGCCTATTGGGGGGTTGAGGGGTGTTGCAGGGGGAACTGCTAACCAGAATGCTATCTGATCTGAACCAACACAAAAGTATTCTTTTCTGTGCTGAAATTGTTTGGCTTATTTCTGTCACCCCATTGGTGATTGTTGTGTACCTATTGAAACATATTGTGATTACATTTTAAATACATAAATAAATATTTACCTTTGCAAACCAGCCTGATTCCTGGTTCAGTGTGAAAGGGGGGGTTCCAGGAGAAGGGTGTGATATGAGTGGTGTATCGTTCAGAATAATGAACTTTTAGACAAAAATAAATAAGGATTTTAGCTGTGCACTACATGATGAGCTTTGACTTGGGTGTGTGCCGGATTGAAATCACTTACAATACCTCTCTTAAAACGTATCTTCTTTCCTTGAATGAATAATCATTGTTGTTTTCCAGTTTTGTTATATTGTTGTTCTCATGTAAAGCACTTTGGCGTAAAGCGCAATACAAGTTAATGAGTATAAATACAAAAGGAGTATTCCCGTTTTTACACTAGTTTTACAACTCCTTGGCATTTTAAAAATCTTTTGTAGATGGGGGGGGGATAAGAGGACAAATAGTTTTCCTCCTCCTCATTCTCATTTCACCTACAGAATCACCTTTGGATTACCAGGTGCTAAAAGGGAGTGAATTTTCTAGGAATCTATTGTAAATGCCATTTTCAAAGCATCATTTACAGGTGGCACTTTACATCTTTCACAAAATGGAGAGTAAAGAGAAATAGTATAGGGTGTCTGTACTCTTAATTTGCCACTCTGTTTTGTGAATGTGCAAAATTGCATGTAGTGAACCCGACAGCATGTAAGTTATAACCTTGCCGGTGCCCCGCATGCAATTACGACTGTTCTTGTAAAATGAGTCTTTAAGTGCGTATCGCACAGTGCATATGATATGATATGGCATTTATAACGCGCCTCGACACCAGTGTTTCAAGGCGCAACATGCATAACATGAGAATACCAAGCAGACAATCCACTCCAACACTCATGACTTTTCTTCAGCCCTTGATGCATGTTGCATTAACAATAATCAATGCAAGTGATCCAGTGGGTTTGCTGCAGGCCCATTGTAATGGAATTCCATCTTTCAGAGTATAAAACCTTAGCCTTTTTGATTTATAGGGAAAAATTGTGCAGGTAATTATGCCACTTAGAGGAAGCCCTTCTAATCAGACCCTTCTTTTATAAAGCTCCATGCCAAAAGCATAGTCCTTCCATGTGCATTTGCTGTGCCAGTCTCTGGCCATCTACAGCAACAGCTCTGCAATGGCAGCAAGGCAGTTTCAAAGTGCATGTTTGCATTCCTGATAGGTGCCAGCACACTTTCCAGCAGGCAGAGCTGGCTTTGTCTGCACCTCTGATTCAAAACATGAGAAACTGCGCATCCCTGGCAGCCTGGTGCCACATCAAACTGTAAAAATAACCAATGCATGGTTACGGCATGGTGGCTATTAAGATCTCACAAAATTGCTCAGTTATGACAGTGTGATGTGTGTTAACCGTCTGGCCAAGTTATCTCCACAACAGCCATGTGGGACAATGGCAGGTATGCGTCCTTTTGATTCTCCTGGAGGAAGGGCAACATATTCCTCCTAAAATACAGAACCCTCCCCAAGAGATGTCCTGGTACTCAGTGCTTCATATGCAGCACTAACAACCAAAACACTTTCACATCAGGGTGCTGACCACTGAAGTCCTTCTGAAGTATGTGGACATGGGAAGGGACAGAGTTAGGGCAGCCAGAGGAGAGAAGTAGGCTGAAAGAAGGGTTCCCTATTTTCTTTCTGCTAGGGATCGCTATAACTTCATGATCTCCCCATTTCCTGTATTCTAGGCAGTATGGGTATGCTATCAGGAGGCAAGACACTTATTACAATCTGGATTTGCCCCTCGCATCAGGCTTGCTTTGGACCAAACCCTTGTGAACTTTGGCCTTTATAACGAAGGGAAACCCTCTACTTAGTTCATTAATCTTTTGGACTCTTGAAGAAAAAGAAGGTTTCTCTGGACCTCTGACATAAAGGTGAAGGAAAAAGGCATCCAAGGCAGAGGCAAACATTGCTCCCTGACCATCTTCCGGTAACAACATTGGGGGTGAGACTGCTGTTGGACCAAGGCCAGACTGTTGGCTGTTCAATGGAGCCAGGATCCTGCTCACTGGAGGTGAAGGGCCCCCTGAAGGGTATCTGGTCATTCCAACGAATTTAAAAGTATTGAATGGCAAACCATCACATTTTTTTAATCGAAATGCCATTCCATTGAATGACCATTTTGTTGAAAAAAATGTGATGGTGCCATCGACATGTAATGGTAAGTATTAGGGCAGGGCTGGGGCCAGGGTTAGGGTTTGGGTTGGGGTTTGGGTTAGTTTAGTGGTTAAATTAGGATTAGGGTTAGGGTTGGGGCTAGGGTTAGGGTTGGGGTTGGGGTTAGGGTTGGGGCTAGTGTTAGTTTAAGTGTTAAAATAGGGTTAGGGTTGGGGTCTGGGTTAGGGTTGGGGTTTGGGTTAGGGTTGGGGGTGGGGGAGTGGCGTGGAGGTTGGGGGGCTGAGGGGGAAGCCCCCCAATATACACAACAACTTTAAAACGTTACAAGGGTCTGGCCAGTGCTGACATTTCAGCACTGGACAGCTCCATGTAATGTTTTAAAGTTACAAAAAAAGCATTGAAATGCTACTTTTAATATGTAAAAGTGCATTTCCATTGAAACCAGTCCATGTCTATTGTCGATGGATTGGTTTCAATGGAAATGCATTTTTGCATGTTAAATATAGCTTTTCAATGCTTTTTTTTCAATACTTTGTTTTCGAGGGTTTAGTGATCCGATGCTTTTTTTTTTTCGAGGGAATCACTATAAACCACCCTGAAATATTAGTATTGTAAAACTGAGGACTCGCCTTGTTCCTGAAGACAGTGGATTGGGCCTCCCAGTAAATGAAAAGTCCAGAAGCAGCTTGCACCCTGTTTCTCCCCCTTGAGGCATCTTTGAGCTGGTGCAACCTTGCTCAATGTGCTGCAAGCCACTACAGGAGCCCAGGTGCTGCTTTTAGCACTGTACACATCTTTGAATCACTTACCTGTCTTTCAAAGCATCAAGACACTGCCACAACCCATCACAGTGAACCACATCGTGCTGGTACTGGAATCAAGTCCAAGCAGAGAAACAGAGGTTTGAATCCCGGATCAGTGCTTAGAAACCGAACTCTGGTATTAGGTGTGTTATAAAAAAACAGTTAAATAAATAAATCTAAGCACCAGCTCAACTCTGCTGAAGTAATTGATTTGAATGCCGACTCAACTTTTCTGAAGCCGTTAACTTGCCTGGCTCAGAAAAAAATATGTTACTTCAGTTGCATATTTTATTCTCGCACATTGTGGGAAATATGCGCATGACTCTGTGCATGGATGTGAACTTGCACTATTTTTGCACAAAGTTACATATTGTTTTCTTGCACATTGCGGGTAATTTGCACATGACTGTGCATAGATGTGAACTTGCACTATCTTTGCACATTGTCCAATTGATAGAGATGCCCTATGCACTCATGCAACTTTGCACAACATGCTCTTTGATCGCATTCTTTGCCCGCTCAGCATGATTTTTTTTATATTTGAGATGTTTTGAATTTTGGTAATTTGAGAATAGTATTGTCTGTGTTTGTTTAACACTTGTGTATGTCATTTATTGTGATATTTATATGTGGCAATTTAATGATTTTGTACCTAATTGCTATGTTTTCTGAATTATTTGAATCGTGAATAAACTATCGTGATTACATGAATTCCCCAGTCCTCACAAATCAATGATTCTGTCTAAGCTCCAGTAGATATTTGAAGTGGTGCATAAGTGTTGTTCACTGGCGTTGCTCTGAGAACACTACGGTCATTGCTGCTGGCGAGATACTGGCCGCTTAATACAGAGGTGGAGCTGCTGGGCCGTGTGACTGACTGTGTCACTGCTACTTTAAAAGCACGTTCCCGCGCGTTAGCAGAGCGGAAGTCGTGCATAAGTGGTGTTCAATGGTGTTTCCTGGAGTTCTTTGGAGCTCGCAAGACGAAGACTCGGTTGGCGGAAGAAACTCTGGCAGCTGGGGAGCAAATGGGAGAGACGACGGCACCCAAACGAGACACCAGGTGAGACAGCGACTAAACTCGCTACCGATCCCGTCAGACCCCCACTAAGGGAAAAATCAGTTTAAAAAGTCACGCCTGCTTTTTGCTGCCCAAGAACACCCTTTCACTGTAGACCAAACCCATCCCAAATCTCCATGTGAAATGGTCCTTGAGAGCGAACTATTTAAACAATGAAGAGACAATAATATAGAGTCGCCGGACTCCCAAGAGCTGGTGATGACTGATGACACTCTGTCTCATATGACTCAAGTGGAAAAAATAACATATAAGGCAAATGAGCAGGAGCAACTGACAAACGCGAGGGTGCTTACCTTAGATCTAAAAGGTTTAGAATCCTGCCGGTAGAAAATAACAACACCCAAGAAAAACGGTGTGAATGTTTAAAAGTAAGTCCATTGGCATTTGGATTAAACGTATTGACGTAATCACAGGGGAAGTGAGGAGTAGTATGGAAATATGCCAGGTGCTCCCGCCGATCCCCATTGACGTGACTGAAGCCTCGCTACCCCTACTCAGAACTCTCTTAGCAAAAAGAATGAACTAGGTGATTCAGCGTTGGATATAAAGGAAAAGACACACAAACCCAAAGTGAATCCCTCCAATTAAGTCTAATTTAAGAAAAATCGGCAAGGGGAGTCGCTGAGCCGGGGAGCAAGGAGAAAGACGTTGTGCAGATGGTGAAGGCACATCTGCACTCTGGGCAGCTAAAAGGCCCCTGTACCCAACACATCTCCCACCCCCGCCCTCAAGTGAAACCGAAGACCTGGAAAATAGAAACTGGAGCTTGAAATTAACTTAGCCCAGGATCCCATACCAGGAGAAAATGGGGAAACCTTACTCTCTAGTCTCGAAACACTCAGAAGAAAAGAGCAAATTGGGAGTAGAAAGGGCAAGCTCTGACAAAAGGGGATTTGATTTCCCCCAGATCCAAAACTAATTGGTGGAAGGAAATGATGATGAAACTGAAGTGGATTTCGAGAAGAAGTCAAAACAACGCCAACATTGAATACAATACAACACCTGGAAATAGATCCAACTCAATGCTGGCAGAAAAATTAATACAGGACATGACCGCTTTAAAATTGTCTGGGTAAAGTGGCAAAGTCTTTCTTTCATAACGGAACAAAAGATTGAAAAAAATTAAAACATTTGATAAGATAGAAAGTCTTCCAGCCTTGAAAGGAAAGAACGAAACAAAACAAAAATATTTAACAACCAGTAAAAAGAAAGTTAAATGGATCCAGATCATTCCTAAGAAATTTAAGAACTCCACCGAGATCAAAGCGGAAACAATGTGCGAAGAAAGCGCATAGAGGAATGTTTATACCTGAAGAACCGGAAGAAGTACAGGTGTTGGAAGACTCACTATCATCGAGTGAATACCCAGCCGAAGAGATGATGAGTCAGAAGCGGGACTGAGCAACCTCATTGAGAGGATTGAAGAAAATAAAGACGAGGAAGAATGGAAAAATCTCAGCACCTCGGAATGGGAAGAAATAGAAAAAAAGGTCCAAAACCTGACAGAAAAAGGGTCGGAAAACCAGCCACATCCTAAAACCATGGGGAAGAAAAAGAGCACAAATCGAGGTGAAATTGTAAAGGCTTCAGAAAAAAGGAATGAAATAGTCCAAAGGGCAGAAAAGCAGGATCAATTTAAAACAATGGAGGAAAAAAGGAAGGTCTCTAGGAGACCGAATAAATCACGGATAACAAAAAAGGAAATGATGCATGGAATGATAGTGAAAAGAACAAAGGAAATATACCATCAAAACAAATAAAAAGGATGGGCAAAAACATAGACAAAAAAGAAAGAAGCTGTGGGGCTCAAAATAAATCTTGAAAGAACAATGAATGAGCCAAAAAGACTAATTCTAAGCAGGGAAAAAGTGATTAAACCTTTTCAACAAATCCCAGCAACAAGGGTTATACTGTCGGAAGATATCCGTATTGTGGAAATTGTCAATGAAAGAAGAATGGACTGGGTAACGCTCCTCCTCAAATCCCTGATGGTTAAAGAGTCACTCTTGGAAGCATGAGAAAAAATAGCCCTCTTAGGATACACAATGAGTGAGAAACAAAATGGCAGATCCCCAAAGAGAAAGGAAATGATAAAAACTGGAGTAATGAAAAAATCTGGGAAACCTGATGATATCAGACCTGACAGGGAAAACTGCCTAAAATTGGAGATCATAATAAAGAACAAAGGCCACGACCTAATACCTGGGGTAGGGGTACAAGTCGAGCTTGCTCGGACTACTGTTTCGTCTCTGAAAAGACAGTTGAGTGGATTAAAATATTTGAAGTTAAAAAACAAAAAGCAAGCGACCATGATCTATTGAGAATAGAAACAGAAATACCACTATACTGCCAGAGAAGTCAGATGACAGAGCCAGTGGAACTAGCCTGGGGGTTGAATACATGGAAAATAAAACATGCAGAAATACAGAAAGTGACCAAGAGATATGCAATCCATGTGTGTGAAAACCCTCAGGATGTGGAATACAGGTGGCTGCTAAAAGAATTTGAAATTAGAAGAAACCTGACCAAGGAAACAAATGTGGTGAGGAAACACGTCTAGGATAAGGAGGTGACAGAAAAAAGAATAAAATACAGATCCGAGATTAGAATGTTCCAAAGATATGAAGGAAAAGATAAGTCGGAGAAGATCAGGGAATGTAAACAAATATATAAAAACTGGATCAAAGCAACTCAGGCTAAACAAGCACAATCTGATGCAGAAAAAATGCTGGCTGCTGTATGCAATAAGAATGCTAGAAGCCTATGGGAAATAATCAATAAGGGCTTTGACTTTCAAGTGGCTTTTACTGCAAATCAGGTGTCGGAAGATCGCTGGGTTGACTATTATACGGCATTATTCAAAAAGAAGATAGAAATTACTCAGGAAGAAAGTAACAGTGAATTGAAGACATGGAATATAGAATTTGTTTGTACAGATATATCAATGATGATCCAAAAACTCAGTACGTCAAGAGCAGCCAGCTCGGACGGCATCTCCAACTTGGAACTGAAAACAAATAAGGAAAATTGGGGAGATCTGATCTACCTACTATTCACACAAATATTGTGAATCAGGACCATTCCATTGTCCTGGAAGGAAGGGATAATAGTCCCAATATACAAAAAGTAGACTGTGGGGACAATCAAAATTTTTGGCCGATTGCCTTATTGGATTCAATAGGCAAATTATTTGCCTCATTGCTGCTGTGGGATCTTAAACGTTAGGCAAGTTTGGCTGGTATACTAGATCCAAGACAATCAGCATTCCTTGCGGGAGTGGGAACCTCATTAAATATATTCATCTTAAACCTGCTGAAACAACGGGAAATTGACACAAACACAAAAATCTACCTCAGGTTATTGACCTAGAGTAAGCTTTTGATGGTGTATGCCGCAATAGCTTGTGGGAAAAATAAAAACAAATGGGGCTGCCCTAAGGATTTAATAGTGGCAATACAAGCATTGTACACAGATACTTCCATTCAGATCCGACTGGCAAAGGTTGATTCGAGCCTTCCCTCCAAAAATAAATGAAGGAACGATTCCCTGGATTTTATATGCAGCCGATTTGGTCTTTATGGACCAGTCGTCAATTGGTCTGCAAATACGTCTGGATGCTTTTAATGGCTTTTTCAGAGGAAAACAACATGAAGGTCAACGTCAAAAAATCCAAGGTCCTGATCATGAAGTCTGCTTGTGGTATCAAAAAAAAGGAGGAAACTTTTAATTGGTTCATTAACAATCAAAAGCTCGAAAGGCTTTATCGTGGAGTAAGGATCAATAAAAATATAAGCGAGCTTGGCCAATACCAGCTGATTAAAGGTAAGTTGACAAAACTGACTAACCAAGGAAGAGCCATACATAATCATTATGGAACCTTCTCCTTGATTCCCATCCTAACGTTCTATAATCAAAAGGTGGTGGCAATCCTGACTTATGGAGCCGAAGCACTATTCAATCTTTCTTGGAAGACATGAGGATTTTGTGAGGGGTACTTTTGGAGAAAGGTTCTGAGGCTTCCAAATTGTCTCCCTGGATACATGATCAGTACGAGCTTAGACTTCAATCACTGATGTCGACAACTATGTGGAAAACCATCTCCTTATGTTGGAAATGTATAATGGATTCCCCACCGGTACCTTTTAAAATCTTGAACAATCGACAAGTGGAAAATGATAAATGCTTGAATCATTGGAAAAGGCGATGCAATTAATTTTTGGAAGCAAATAAAATTAATTCAGAGACTCTAAAAGTGAACCCTCTCAAAGTAAAGAAAAAACTCCATGAAAAGGACTGAACAGATACTTTGGAGCTGAGGTACAATTAAAAATTGTGTATAAATATCATCTGGGAACTGAAGAAGCTAAATATGCAGTTGAAATACCATCAAAAATTCCCTTCAGCTCATTACCGAGATCTACTCATGAGATGCAGAATGAATATTCTTCCTACAGGTGAGGTCATGCTAATGAGAAAACAGATTAAACAGAAGGATTCAATCTGCCGCCATTGTGGAGATCAGGGAACTTTGGAGACTATAAAACACCTAATAGTATCCTGCCCGGCTCTGGTAGAGCAACGAGAAAAACTACTGGGAGACTATTTCTTTCATATATCAGATGAACTATGGTGTGAGGGAATAAGGACGGCAGAGAAAATTGGCCTAACAATTGCAGCTATGAAGCTACTGGAGAAAGCACTTATGTCCAAGGAACAATGATGAGGTGTACTTTTGAAATTGAATTGTTAGGATGATGAAATGTACTTTTAAGTACTGGTTGGAGTAATGTTAAAGGTTTAAAATGTATTAATCAATAAAACATAAAAAAGAAGATATTTGATATTTGAGTCATTTAAAGAATATTTGAAAATTTGAAAAATGTGTTGCTTTTCGTGAACACCACTCTGTATTTAGTATTATTATTATTATCGCCAGGTGTCTACGAGTAAGGGGATACCCATCTATTAGTTAACACATTATTTACAATATTCACATAGCAGAACGTCCCTCAGAAGGTGCTATTTTTTCTAGGGCTTCTTAGACAACCTCCTCTAGCTCGCACCACCTTACACTTCCATAACATAGTTTGTGCTTAACATCTCAATCAAGAACATGAACAGCTACATTGCTTTTAAGCAGAAATATGCCTCATTATGACTCTGGTTGTAGCCAGCGGCTGCCGGCGTTATTTTTTTCGGTGCCCGGGTATGGCCAATTACAGTAATTGCCCATTCCCGGGTGGCGAAAAAAAATGCTCCCCATTCCCATTCGAGCCCCATAGAGCTCTATGGCAATGGGGAGGCCAGATGCACCAGCACCATTCGTGATTGCTGCCGGTGCATCCGACATGGTCTGCTCGCAGGTTCAGGTCCGCCGGCCAGGCCAGACCTGGCGGGTGAAAAGGCACCCGCAAGCAGAAATGTAGTATGCCGTTCCAGTAACAACGGTACCAGCAAGCTTACCGGTACTGTTGTTACTGGACTGGCAAACTTATAATGAGGTATGCAAGACTAGTGTGACAGCAACAGCCCTATGCTATGGGTTTATGTATTCTTTTTTGTAGGGTGCTTTGCAACACCTGCGTGGTGTCTGAACGTTTTACTGTAGTCAGCACATGCATTAAGTGTAGGTTTGCTCATTGCCAATTGCAGGCACCGTGTTATGCTGGTAATAACAGGTACAATGTGACAGGGTGGAGTCAAGATTATACAGGCCGGAAGAGATTGGTGCTTATTCGGTACTGTTCTTTCCAACGAGTTACCTCACTGGGGTTGATTGGGAGTTACATGGTAAGGGAGTTGTGGCAATTCTTTGTGAACTGGTGGCATGTAGTCCATTTCTGAATGCAGGGTGGTTGATGGTATTTCTGATGTGACTGGACACTATGAACAGTGTTTGAAAAGCCTCAGGCCTGAGAGAAAATGTCCAATCAGCAGTCTCCACTGCTGGTGGTCTAGACGGGACGGCCTGGCTTCGTCTAAAACATATGGCTAATCTCCCATGAACCTTTGCTTTCCTCAGTTTGAGATTTGGCACAATAGCCAACATGTGGAGAAGAATCTGAGCTACGGATCATAGGAGACATTTATCGTGTATAATTGACGTAAAAATTCCGAAAATCCAACAGAGTACTGCCATGAACATGTTCTCCATATATGTTTTAATATTTCTTTTTTTTCAGCTATTCAACTAGTGCAATAAAACCATTCCAGCCAAAACACCGAATTAACAACACGAAGGATTTCAATGTGTAAAATGGGACAGTCTGAATTAATGTCACCGTTGTAGCCAAATCACCATACTTCGAAAATCAGGTTTCAGTATTTGACCTTGAATACGCAAATGTCAACGCAGTCCCCAAACCCGAATCTGTGAATATATACCAAATGCTGCCTACCCTGTGCTTGAGGTGTACCTCTCACGTGCAGTACTTTCTCATTCAGGCCCTTCAAGCATGCGGTCCTGTGGCGCTTAAAGAAATGTGAATGACCCAATTTCTCAATACTTTTTGCTGCCTTCTCTCCGCTTCCTGTACAGTGTATCTCTCACCCCACATAAAGACTCATTGAAGCACACGTGTTGTGGTCAGGCCTCATCCCAGCTTCTCTACACCAAAGCAAGCCCAGTGCACGGTCCTCACCACCAGCGTGGGAGGCCGTGAACCCCTCGGGAGCACGCACCTTGTGGTCACATCCGTGGCATACCTCCTTGTGCAGCTGGCAGGCCCTTTATTTCTGAAAGGCGGCAAGCTGCAAAGGATTAAAAGCCCGCAACTATATTTTCATACATTCAGGTCGTGCGGAAAGTCTGTTTAAAAGTAATTTTCATACATTGTGTGATCCGAGCTTAAAATAAGCACACAATTTGAATTCAACTAGGTATGTAAGCTTTGAGGGAACATGTTCTAATGTATTGTGTGCTGAATGATATGTTGTTTTTTATTTTGTTTTGAGTTGAGACACCTGGTGAAGGATGTTGCCCAAACATTTTTTCATGTTGCTGTATTTTCTTTTTAATTATTGTACCACTATTGTTACAATTGTGAAGTGCTTTGGATGAAAGCACCATGTAGAAGACAATCAGAATAAATCCGAAGAAAATAATGGCAGCTAAAGTTATATACTGGTAAATAAGACAGATGGTTTGTGAAAGCGCTCTCAAGTTTGGAACAGTGCACAATGTAAAGGAGTAATCGACCAAAATGTGGCGGATTTTACAGCTAGTGGCACCTGGATTAAACGCGATTGCAGACCAGTGTTTTTTATTTTTTTTAATTTTATTATTTGAATGATTTTTATTGTTCTAAATATTGAAAATGATACGTGTTAACAAGTTACAGACATTGAATGAGACAGGTAATCATAAAGGATTAACAGAGTGAATAATCCTGACAAACTAGATTATGATTTCTATATAACATATTCATTGGTTAAATTCACTAATGTACCAATTTAAACAAGAGTAGACTTGAGGTTGTAGATATTACTAATTACATATGAGTAGTTGTAAATCAAATCTGCAAAGAGTAACTAATATGGAGAGAAGCATAGAAATATGGAGAGACGTACTAGGAGACATACAGGAGACATACAGGAAACAGATGGGCACAGGATGAGGGGGGAGGATGGGTATAATAGATTATTTCATAAAACTGATCTGTTCATTTCTATAATAATATAAACCAGGCATTTCAATATGAGTATAGTCATCAAGTTAATGAAGAAGAAATAAGGAAATATGTTCATGTACCATGAGCAGTTGTGTTGAAACAGTTAAGATAACAGATGACATAGTACCATTTAGCATTGTATTTAGGAATTGTATTTTGATTGTTAGCCATGCACATTTCCAATTTATGAGTGTGACAAATAACATTCCATCAGACTTTAGTAGAAAGCAGACGAGAGTCTTTCCAGTTAGCTGTGATGCATTTTAAGGCTATACAAATGAATAGATCATATAGTCTGGCTGAGTCAGGTGGAATTTATGTTGTAATAGCCAAGCTTCCTAAAAATATATTAACAGAAGAGAATGTTCTACACAGAAGATACATTTGAGAAGCTTCCAGATTTCATGCCAAAATTCAACAATATATGAACATTCAAAGAACATATGCATATACGTAGCGGGAGATAAGCCACATGACCAGCATTTTGCATCATAATTCGGGCTAGCCTTAGCCAATTTGGCCGGAGTAATTAATGCTCTATGAATGAAGAGGTAATAGTGTTGTGTAATATTTGCTGGCACCGATAATTGTTTAATTTTGGAAAACAGGCGGAGACAAATATGATCTTCAAACATGTAACCTAAGTCAAATTCCCATTTCAGACGAATTGGGGAAACCTTAAATGTTGAGGTGGTGAGCAAATGATATATTTTTGAGGCTCTAACTTCGCTAGTCATGGTTAGGTGCAGTAGTCTGAGTGTGTCTGGAGTAAGAATCTCATAAGAAAAGTGGCCGAGTGCAACAAGACAGGAGTTGATTAATTTATTGTAAAATTGAAAATATGTCTTGGGTATGTTAAATATGGTAGAAAATTGCTGGAAGGAGAGAATAGAAGGACCATCTATAATGTGTTGGATGAATCTGATTCCTTTTTTAATCCATGCTTTGCGATTGAGGATCTTATTATTTATTACTATATTCTTATTATGCCATAGCAACGGGGAAAGATACTTATTGGGGGTTTTAATATGGGGAAAGAGAAAAGTTTGTAGGCTAAAACGGATGCTTTAATACAGGGGTGCACAACTGATTTTGACAGAGGGCCGAAAGGACCTTACATGAGGGCTATAGTGGGCCAAAAAGTAAATGTGGGCGGGGCGGTAGGCGGGGCGTGGCAGGAGGCTTTTTCAACCCCCAATTTGTATTAAACACATGGAAAAAGAATATGTTTTTGAGGGGTAATGATTTTTATTTGCATTTCAAACTTACATTTTGTACTACACATTTTCCATTGTTATAATTTATTTCTATTTAGTTATTGTATATCGTCTGTTTAATTAAATTATATATATTTTATTGACCCTTGATTGGACATTCTGTTATTTTGGACTGCTATAGTTTGCTGTTTGGGTTGCCCAAGAGGAGTATGGCCTTTGTTGAGTCAGGTTTCCTCAAAAAGCAAAGGATGTACATCTCCTAACTGTGCCTGTTTTTGCTTTATCATTGGGTTCACTCTTGGAGTGCAACACTATGCCGCATGGCTCCCACCCCCAACCAAGCACTATGCCCCATGGCTCCCACCCCAACCAAACACTATGCCCCATGGCCTCCTCAACATCCCCAACCAAACACTATGCCCCATGGCTCCCTCAACCTCCAACCAAACACTATGCCCCATGGCCCCCCAGCCCCAACCACACACTATGCCCCATGGCCCCCCTCACCCCCAACCAAACACTATGCCCCATGGCCCCCTTCACAACCAACCAAACACTATGCCCCATGGCCCCCTCACCCCCAACCAAACACTGTGCCCCATGGCTCCCACCCCCAACCAAACACTATGCCCCATGGTCCCCTCACCCCCAACCAAACACTATGCCCCATGGCTCCCACCCCCAACCAAACACTATGCCCCATGGCCCCCCTCAACCCCAACCAAACACTATGCCCCATGGCCCCCCTCACCCCCAACCAGACACTATGCCCCATGGCTCCCACCCCCAACCAAACACTATGCCCCATGGCCCCCCTCAACCCCAACCAAACACTATGCCCCATGGCCCCCCTCACCCCCAACCAGACACTATGCCCCATGGCTCCCACCCCCAACCAAACACTATGCCCCATGGCCCCCCTCACCTCCAACCAAACACTATGCACCATGGCTCCCTCAACCCCCAACCAAACACTATGTCTCATGGCCCCCCTGACCCCTAACCAAACACTATGCTCCATGGCTCCCACCCCAAACCAAACACTATGACCCTTGGCCCCCTCACCCCCAACCAAACACTATGCCCCATGGCCCCCCTCACCCCCAACCAAACACTATGACAGTTGGAAAAAGAACACCTTTTTGGAGGTGTACCATTTTATTTGTATTTAAAACTTACATTTTGTACTATACATTTCCCCAAATAATGCAGGATGAAACAATGAACCAGACATAGTTGATCAGTGAGAAACATTGCAGTGTTTCTCAGCTGTCAGTTTCTGGATCTCGGGCTCCAGTGAGGTTGTTCCTACTCTCAGGATAGCATGGAGATGTTGGTCAGTTAGTCTTGTCCTTAGGCTGGATTTATGTAGTTTCATTTATGAAAAAACTTGCTCACAAATGTAAGTACTGCCAAACATAGATACCATCTTTAATGCTTCCCGTGACAGATTGGGGAATTGAGCAGTGTCCAGAGACTGATAGACTAATAAAGGCATCTCTCTGTGCTTATTTTTGAGGGCACTACAGCACTGAAGTTCAATCAGTTCCAGTTGCAATTCAGGCTGCACACTGTCAACATCAGCTGATAAAGGGTCTGCAAAAAGTTTAAAAGAGGCTCGCTGGGATTTGAATTGTGAGAAACGATTCTCAAAAACATTTTGCAGTTCCTTCAGGACCTTCACGTGCCGATACCATCCTACATACTTGTCATGGGGAAAAACCTCTGCACATACGGGGTAGTGTACCAGCATCCCTTTCTCCAGTTGGGCTGTCAGAAGCTTAATTTTATTTCAAAGGCACAAACTGCCTCAAACAGATCCGATATGAGATTTTGGCTTCCTTGCAACTTTAAATTTAAATCATTGAAATGGCCTGTTAGGTCAGTCAGAAAAGCAAAGTCAGCTACCCAGTCAATATCTTGCATGACAGAAGTGTCCATTCCCTTTTCATCAAGGAATGCTTTTATTTCGTGCTGTAAAGCAAACAATCGCTTCAGCACATTGCCATGACTAAGCCATCGGACATCGGTGTGATTTAGGACATCATCATAATCCGCCTTTACCTCTTCTAAAAACACCTGAAACAATCGGTGATTTAAAGAGCGTGCACGGACAAAATGAACCGTTTTCACAAGAAAGTCCATCACTTCTCGCCCAAGTGCCTTTTCAAGCAGCCAATAAACCCATTTTGCTCCCCAACCACCATGGCTGGCGCCCCATCAGTCGTCAAACCTACCAAAGCATCCCATGGCAAATTTAAATCATCGATTACTTTTTGAAAGCCATTAAAAATGTCAGCGCCAGTAGTCCTGCCATGCGAAGATACCAGGGAAGCCAGTTCCTGAAATACTTTGCATTGATTATCGACCCCCAGAATGAAAATTAAGAGTTGGGCTGTGTCACTTGCATCTGTTCTCTCATCAAGGGCAGCTGAAAAGAACTTGACATCCTTACACCTTATTTTCAGTTGGCTGTAACAATTTTCAGCCATGTCTACAATACGCCGCTGGATACTCATACGTGAAAGGGGAACATTTATAAAAGCATTTTTTTTTTCTTTACACACTGCCACACCAAATCGCCATCGGGCAGTCTTTAACGAAATCCCCATCTGTGAAAGGACGTGCTGACCTTGCAATAAGGTGTGCAACCTTATAACTCGCAAAGGTGGCACATTCAGATTCTTTTTTTTTCTTGTCAAAAACAACCTTGTTTTTAGCTCCACAGCTTTCTTAATTCTCGCTTCCCTCTGCAAATCCTTATATTGTGAATGTTTTGTTTTGTTTCACAATGGCGGCGGATATTATATTCCTTGGGGACTGCTATGCGTTCGAGACAAATGAGACACAAGTACACATTAGGTTTGGACTCGATGAAAAAAAAATTCCCAGTCCACTCATCCTTAAATTGACAGTGCTCCTGGTCAATCTTTCTTTTTTTTACTGCACTGAACATTGGCAGGGACATCTTTGGATAAAGATACGAACTCCACTGTTATGCTCCCACTACGACTGTCCAAGTCTAGAGTATATACAAATTATATACTTTTTTGAGAATCCTAGAAGCGACAAAAGAACAAGATCAGATAAAGAACAAAGTCTTGCCAGCATACCTTTTCATGCACTTATTGATGGATACTTTCAGGAATAGCGGGCTGCATAGCATATCAAACTGCTATGTTTGAGATTAAGGTCCCCGCAACTCTAAGGCCAATTACCAACTGCAACTTTTTACTAAAAATACTTGATAGGATTGCTACAGAACAACCCCAAGAATTTGTGGATGACAACAACTTACTCCATCCACAACAATCGGGCTTTAGGACAGCCCATAGCACAGAATCAGTGCTTTTAGATCTGCAGACTGAAATGCTAAGCATCCTGGATCAAGGTAAATCTGGTTTACTGATCCTATTGGACCTCTCGGCAGCCTTCGATCTGTTGGATCACCGGAGGCTCTGAGAGGCCCTGGATCAATCAGGAAACTGCTCTGATGAGGCCTTAGACTGGGTGTCATCATTTCTGCAGGATAGGCAATCTAAAATCGTCTGGGGCAAACACTCTTCAAAATCTAAACCAGTAAACTGTGGAGTTCCACAGGGCGCAAGCTTCTCCCCTCTACTATTTAATTTATACATGCGATGTCTATGCTCACTTCTGTCCCATCTCGGTATATTTTTTACCAACTTTGCCGACGACACCCAATTGGTGTTCGAACTTACTGGTAACTACGAACAGGACAGCGAAAAACTCTCGAGAATCTATAACATCATCGAGAGTTGGATGAAAGACAATTGGATGTGCTTAAATGCCTCCAAGACGGAACTCATGATCTTCGGTTCTCCTCATGCTAGAAAAAAACCTAGTCCACAATACACTGAATTCAAGATCAAAGAGACACAGATAGTCATAGTAGAAAAAGTTAAAACACTAGGCGTCTATCTTCAGGCATCCTTGGGAGCAGAAGCCCACACTGCCTACCTTAAAAGGAACTGTCGTTATTATCTGAAACTATTTAAAAAAATCAGACCCTTGCTGAGCCCACAAAACAGTGCGACAATAGCAAGAGCCACAATTCTCTCCCGGTTGTATTACAGAAACTCCTTACTCCTTGGCGCAAGGAATAAATGTTTAAAACAATGCCAAAACAACACTGTCAGAACAATCACCAATACACCCAAGAGAAATCACATCACAAAAGACAGAAAGGACTTACATTGGCTGGCGATCGTTGATCGTATCACATTCAAAGCCATTACCCGAGTACACCGATGCTTATATGGAAAAGCACCGACTTACCTAAAAAAGCACTTTGTGTGGTACGAATCACATTGCAACTTGAGGTCCAATAAATCTGGCCTCCTGCGAGTTATTCCTACCAAAAAAGCTAAAGGATTAGGTAGGGCATTCACGACCAAAGCAGTCCTCATATGGAATAAGCTCCCTCCTGGGCTGAGATTAGAAAGTAACCATCTAGTCTTTAAGAAGCAATTCAAGACACTTCTCTTTAAATAAGATCCCCACTTCCGACAACCAGCTAGCCCATCTCTGTTCCAAATGTCTGTTACATGTGACTTTCGACCTGTCCCGTTCTATACTCCAGTCTGTCTTTTTGTGAAGCGCTCTGATGCCTGCGGGCTGCAGCGCTATACAAATATATAAATAAATAAATAAATAAATAAGGTGAAAATTGAGGACATTCTTTAAAAAAAAGATATTTCAAAGCACAAGCTGTTCCCAAATTATGAGCTTTTGAAAGGAATTATCACAGGATAACCAATTACTTTACTGAACATACAAAGAAACTGATCTCAGTTTCTTCCTGGCCAGGGCAAAACTGACAGGCGCTCTACCATATTGCGCCAGAGAAATAGGTTCTTCTGAGAGTACTACCAGTTTGAATATTGCAAGCCATTTCTTCCATAAAATCTGGATCAAATAACTCAAACTGTCCACTTGAATGTATGATTCATAGTGTGCAGCAAGTGTCCTTTTGCAGTTAAGCTTGCCCTCAAAGAGCAGTTATCTTCTCTAATCCATTTCATTGTGCATCTATCCCCCTGAACAATGCTTGATTGGGTTGTAGAAAGGTAACACTTGCCCATACTCAATGGGTCTCAAACGCTTGATCGAGGTTTAGTTGCAACGCCTTGCAGAATGTGAGGCTGGAAGGTTTGTGAACGAGCACTGTGAGGGGGAGTAACATGCACCCATACAGACTCAAACCCCCCAACTCAGCGCACACACTCTCAAGCATGCACCCATACAGATCAGAACCCCACACCCCCCAAATCAGCACACTCTCAAACATGCACCCATACAGACCTGAACCCCCCCACCCAAATCAGCACACTCTCATACAAGCACCCATACAGACCAAAACCCCCCACCCCCAACTCAGCACACACACTCCCAAGCATGCACCCAGACATACCAGAACCCCCCACCCCCCAAATCAGCACACGGTCAAACATGCACCCATACAGACCCGAACCCCCACCCCCCAAATCAGCACACTCAAACAAGCACCCATATAGAGCCGAACCCCCCACCCCCCAAATCAGCACACTCTCAAAGATGCACCCATACAGACCCGAACCCCCACCCCCAAATCAGCACACAAACTCTCAAGCATGCACCCATATAGACCCAAACCCCCCACCCCCCAACTCAGCACACACACTCTCAAGCATGCACCCATACAGACCATAACCCCCCACCCCCCAAATCAGCACACTCTCAAACATGCACCCATACAGACCCGAACCCCCACCCCCCAAATCAGCACTCTCAAACAAGCACCCATACAGACCTGAACCCCCACCCCCCAAATCAGCACAGTCTCAAACATGCACCCATACAGACCTGAACCCCCACCCCCCAAATCAGCACACACTCTCAAGCATGCACCCATACAGACCCAAACCCCCCACCCCCAACTCAGCACACACACTCTCAAGCATGCACCCATACAGACCCGAAATCCCCACCCCCCAACTCCGAACCCCCACCCCCCCAAATCAGCACACTCTCAAACAAGCACCCATACAGACCCAAACCCCCCACCCCCAACTCAGCACACAAACCCTCAAGCATGCACCCATACAGACCCGAACCCCCACCCCCAAATCAGCACACTCAAACCACCACCCATACAGAGCTGAACCCCCACCCCCAAATCAGCACACTCTCAAACATGCACCCATACACACCCGAACACCCACCCCCCAAATCAGCACACAAACTCTCAAGCATGCACCCATCCAGACCCAAACCCCCCACCCCCAAACTCAGCACACACACTCTCAAGCATGCACCCATACAGACCCGAACCCCCCCCAAATCAGCACACTCAAACAAGCACCCATACAGACCCGAACCCCCCACCCCCCAAATCAGCACACTCTCAAACACGCACCCATACAGACCCAAACCCCCTACCCCAACTCAGCACAAACACTCTCAAGCATGCAGCCATACAGACCAGAACCCCCCACCCCCCAAATCAGCATACAAACTAGCAAGCATGCACACATACAGACCCTGCATCTCAACATACACCGCACTTACACTCCAAAACAAACATTCATGCACACCTGACAGCCCCCCACCACCGCATCTCAACATACACAAAACAAACATTCAAAACCAAACATTCATACACATGTGACACCACCCCCACCCCCGCATCTCAACATACACAAAACAAACATTGAAAACCAAACATTCATACACATCCGACACCCCCGCATCTCAACATACACAAAACAAACATTCAAAACCAAACATTCATACACATCCGACACCCCCCACCCCCGAATCTCAACATACAAAAAAACAAACATTCAAAACCAAACATTAATGCACATCCGACATCCCCTCCACCCCCGCATCTCAACATACACAAAAAAATCATTAAAAACCAAACATTCATACACACCACACCTCTCCACCCCGCATCTCAACATACACAAAAAAACATTCAAAACCAAACATTCATACACACCTGACACCCCCCCACCCCGCATCTCAACATACTCAAAAAAACATTCAAAACCAAACATTCATACACATCCGACACCCCCCACCCCGCATCTCAACATACACAAAAAAACATTCAAAACCAAACATTCATACACACCCGACACCCCCCCCCAACCCCAACATACACAACACAAACATACAGCAAAACAGACCCGACACACAAACACAAACAGACCACTTACCGGAGACGTGCTGGAAGGCTGGAAGGCAGGTAAGCTGGAACGCTGGTGTGCTGGCGAGCTAACTGGAATCGTACTACGGCTGGCATGGTCCAAGGCTGAAATGCCTCCGACATCAAGCCTTATGGACCACGCCAGCCATAGTGCTGGCCCTCCATTGGTGCAGCACACACACAAACTACGTGGCTCGTAGGAGCGACGTGGTGCGTGTGTGCTGAGCCAAGGAGGGCCAGTGTTTTGTCCGGCCCGGAAGACAACAAAGACTTTCCTAATGGAGGGCGGCCGATGCTGCTTGCGGGCCGCCCTCCATTAGGAAAGTCTTTGTGCCTCGCGGGCCGGACAAAACAGCATGGCGGGCCGCAACTGGCCCGCGGGCCGTATGTTGTGCAACCATGCTTTAATAGGTTCCAAAATGTTTTTTGAGGTATGTTTAAATATGTATATGTAATCAGTTATATTATGTGGTTGAACTGTGTGATTTTCTAGTGTACACCAAGTCGGGGTGTCGGCGAATTCGGGATCCATGAACCATTGGTGAGACTGTTTTATGAGAAACGCAGAGTGGTATAACTTAAAGTCAGGGAATCTAACGCTTCACATTTCGTAGGGTGCTTTAAGTTTAGTTAGAGCAATTCTTTTAATTTTTCCTACTCCCCAAAGAAAATTTAGTAGTATAGAAAAAATGGATTTGAAAAAAGAGAGGGATAATGGAACGGAGAGAAGCTGCACATAATATAGAACTATAGGAGTTAGCATAATTTTAATTGTATCTAGACGCCCCCACCAGGAAAGGTAAAGTGGGGACCATTTGAATGTAAGATCCTTAAGAGTATCCAGTAACGTTATAGTTTTGAGTTTGATAGTTTCTTGGATTGTAGGGGCAAAACGAAGTCCTAAATATTTGATGGAACCACTGCACCATTTGAGGCAGAAAATGTCAATGTCATGCTTAAGACAGTAGGGATTTAAGGGCATAATTTCTGATTTTTGTCTATTTAGTTTGTATCCAGAAACATGACTGAACTGTGATAGTGCATCCAAGAGGTTAGGAATATGAAGTTTGGGGTTTTTGACTAAGATAAGAATATCGTCCGCATATGCGGCTATTTTAGTGATTGAGGCACCTACTTGAATTCCCGGGATGCTCTTATTAGATCTTATTAATTCTAGTAACGGTTCAAGAGAGAGGATATATAATAATGATGAATAGGGGCATCCCTGCCGCGTTCCTCTAAGCAAGGGAAAGAATGAGGATGTTTGACCATTTAAGTAGATAGCAGATTTGGGGGCAGAATAAAGGAGCTTAACAAGTGAGATACATTTTTCACCACAACCGTGCCAGCGTAGGGTTTGAAACATAAAATTCCAATCTACACGATCAAAAGATTTCTATGCATCCAATGCAATGGCAGCATAGCCTTGAGTGTCTTTTTTATCTTTAGCTGCTAGGTTACTGGCATTAAGTAGGAGTCTGGCATTAGAGGATATGTTACGTCCTTTTACATAACCTGTTTGATCTGCTTTGACCAGATTTGGGAGTGAGGATTCAATTCTGTTGGCTAGTATTTTGGCAAAGTTTTTGCTTTCTATGTTGATAAGGGAGATGGGTCGATAATTACTGGGAAGGGTAGGGTCTTTATCAGGTTTAGGGAAAATGATAAGTAAAGCTTCTGAGAAGGAACCTGAGGAAGATTTTTGTGACATAAAGTATGAAAAAAGTGTTTTAAGTTTTGGGGTTAATACTTGGGATAAATTACTGTAGAATTCGGTGGATAATCCATCGGGGCCGGGTGCTTTGCCTTTACCAAGGCTGTGAATAGCTTTAGTAATCTCAGAGGAGGTAATATCATTTTCAAGGAGAGATAGGTCAGCTCTGGGGTATATGGTGCGACTAATATTGTTCAGAAAGAGATCAATATTGTCTTTGGGAATAGAGCTTTCTGGTGTATAGAGATCAGTGTAAAATGTCCTAAAGCATTCAAGTATTTCATCAGACCGATGATGAGTTATGCCTTGAGTGTCTTTAATGTGAGAGATTTGAACATTTTCCTTTTTGGTTTTTAAATAGGAAGCAAGCATTTTACCCGCTTTATTTGACGTTTGATATATCTTTGTTTTGTATTTAAGTATGGTACCTGCAGCAAGCTCTGTGATTTCTTTATTGATTTCAAAGCATATTTTAATCACTTGTCATAGGTTTGTTGAGTTAGTGTCAACATAGTAGCGTTGCTCTGCAAGGGTGTGTTTAGAATAAAGGTAATCTAGGTGTTTTTTCCTAGGTTTTTTGTTCGTACCTGAGAGGGCCATTATGTGGCCTCTTAGGGCCGCTTTGCAAGCATCCCAATTATTAACAATAGAGGTATCATAGTCTTGGTTGTTATTGAAATATTGTTGAATGAAAGCTTTAATAGAATGAATAAAATGTGAATCATTTCAAAGGAAATTATTAAGTTTCCATCTGGAGGCAACTCTGTTCGTATCTGTAAGGCAAAAGGATGTGATAACCGGTGCATGGTCTAAAATACTAATATTGAAGATTTTTGAATCTATAATGGATCCAGATAGGGTCTTAGTAGCAAAAATATAGTCAAGACATGATAATGTGTTGTGAGGGGGAAATGAAAGGTATAGTCCAATTGTGTGGGATGAGATAGCCTCCATGAATCCTGTTTCCGCTAGGCAATTAACAAAGGACTTGTGTGTTTTATTGGGTTTAAACATGCAGCTGGATTTTCGGTCTAAAAAAGAGTCAAGGACCTGATTGACATCTCCGCACATTATCAAACTGGTAAAGTTATGTTTAAGTATTATTTGTTTAATAGCATTCCAAAAGGGGGGATCTGGTAATGTGGGCCCATAGATGTTTAGAATTGATACTTGTGTGGAGTAAATTGTGAGTTTTACCCAAACCCATCTACCATTGGTGTCTGCATCTTGGGCAAGAATTTTGAAGGGTTGTTTTTTACTGATTAATATAGCAACTCCATTTTTCTTGGATATAGCCGGACTGGATATAACCTCCGTAACCCAGAGAGATTTAAGTTTCACTGTTTCTTTGTGGGATAAGTGGGTTTCTTGTAGGCAAGCAACCGTTGGTTTAAATTTGTTGAAGTGAGATAAGACTTTTGATAGGATTCTTACATCCCTTGATGTTCCATGTTATGCATTTAAAGATCATTTAGTCAGAAATATATTGATAGACATGCAACATATAGCTATAGAAAGATAATAGAAACATATCCTTTGTCATATGGTTCAAATCATATATACCCAAATAGTTATACAGGAGGGTAGAACATTGGGGTCAGGGAGGGGAGGAAGTGGTCTGATCAAACATTGAGAGGACACAGACAATGTCACATAAGTTGTTTTAGAGATCAAACAGGACATGGGAGAAGGATCAGGGAGGAAAGATATACTGGGGATAGGTAACGCCAACTGGGTCGCCAAAAGGAATAGAGCAACCATCAGTGGAAGAGGGACACCAAAAGAGCGCCCGCCCCACTTAATTAATGTAATTGGATAATCATTGCATTAGGTAAATAATAACACGAATATAAGGTTATAAAGACTAGATTTCAAGTAGTAGGTGATGTTGAGGCCATTGCAGGAGAGGAGGTGTCCATGCCGTCACTTTTAATGGATTGTATGAAGAACCTCAAGTCAGCTGGATCATCAAATACTGCTGTGCGACCCTCATGTGTTACTTTAAAGGAGCATGGGTGGAATAAGCTATAGCGGATATTTAGTTGTTTTAGAGCAGGACGGAATGCTAGAAAAACCTTTCTTCTTTGTGCCGTGCTTCTGGCCACATCCTGTGAAATAAATAGCTTGCTGCCATGCCAAATGAGTGATTTGCGTTCTTTTGCTGTGGAGATAATAAGTTGTAGTTGAGAGTATTCCAAAAGGTAGAGTATAAGTGTCCTATGAATCGGACGAGATGTGAAAGAGACTGAGGGTTGACCAATTCTATGGGCCCGTTGTATGTTAAATGTAGTTTCTGTAGTATGGCTGGTAAGAATTTATGTAGAAAAACAATGGGGTCAGTACCCTCAGCTCCTTCTGGTAGGCCTGAGATGCGTAGATTATTGCGCCTGCTGCGATTTTCCAAGTCTTCATTATGCTTTTGGAGTTCTTTAATAGATTTTTCCAATTGTGCAAACCTAGGGATATGTCTTCAAGATCACCCACTCTTTTCTCCACCTCCTCCACTCTATTGTTGACTCCCATCCACCTTTCATCTAATTGCTGTAGTTCAGTATGCTACACAAAAAATGATTTCTCTTTTTTTTACACAGAAATGGCTAACACCCTGGAGTGGTTTGAAGAACATTTTCCTCGGGATGAAATGAGTGAAGATAGTGATACTATTGGTACACAGTGCAGTTTCCAAAGTAAGCTGTTTCACATGTACCTGACACATTTCTTTTTTCTTTAACAGTACATACAGAAAATAACAGTAATGCTGCAGAAACAGTACATCATGTACAACTCCAAGAGCATATGGAACAACATAGTGACACTGTGCAAAATCATCTAGTGCACTTGGAAGAAAAAATGGATCAATTAATGAACACTTTGGATGATTTGAAAGACTTTGTACAAAGACATGTCATGGAGAATATTAAATATCACTGCCCCACCTGCACCTGTACCCCTTCTCCCTGTCCCAGCCAACCATCCCCACAAATTCCCCATCACCAAAAACGTTACAATGAGACCTCAATCCCTTCCTCCCCTAAGACCCAACCTCTAGAAAACCCGAATTCTCCTGTATGTATTCAATTTCTGCTTCCCCCTCTCTTTCATAATTTGTATATATATGTGAGCAAATAAAGTTACTATGTATACTATTGATATATGTGTCTGTGTTTTATTTTTTAAAAGCCCTGTTATGAGTCCATGGACAGCGCGACTGTCCTGAATGTCCATAATCAAAATGGAGGTGTCCTATGGACACTTAACCTGACTGGGCTGTCCGCAATCAAAATGGAGGTGTCCGTAGAACACAGAGCCTGTCCACATGACTGCAAAGTTGTGACGCACCTTTAATTAGTTCAGGGACCCTAGCCCTGTCCAGAGGACCCCTCGATGCATGCACATCCCACTTTCAGGGTGCTACAAACATCGTGCCTGTCCGGATCTGTCCGCCGCATATGTGTTGCACTTTCAATTAGTGCAGGGAGCCCAACCCTGTCTGTAGAATTCCTATGCGCATCTGTACAACCGATCCCGTGCAATAGGTGTCCTACAGCCACCCGTCCCATTCGCGACCGTCCACAATGTCACCATGTGACTGCACCCACGCTCAACATAGGCCCTTGTCCACGAGCAGTGTCCAGGCCCATGGACACCAAAAAGTGCTTTTTTGATCAATCCAAGATGTTTTCCTATGAAACTTCACCTTTGCACAGGTCCCAGACCATGCCCCTGCCAAACTGGACACTTTTGCAGCTTTATGAACTCTCTTTGGTGTTCAAATTGTCTGCGGAGCACGCAGAGCATGCGACTATCCGCTGAGCACTCCCCAGCACCCCTATTAAAGGCCACACAACCCGGAGCTGCTCCTCATTATGTTTTTGGATACCAGGAGAAAGCATTGCTGCACATTGCTGTGAGCTTACATTGCTTTTCCTGCTTGACTGAACTAAATTTGAAGAACTTTCCAGATTAGATAGCAACTATGGCTACTCCTGCTGCTCCTGCCTCTGCTTAAGCCCCACCCGTAACCCCTTCACCACCACCACCTTTCCAAGGGCTTGGGGAGAGGAACAGGTATGGAGATGTAGAGAGGGATGAAGAGGGAGATGAGGATGAGGTAGTGGAAGTCCTTACTACTTCAAGCCAGCATGTGTCTTGGGTGTGGAGGATGTTTACCACTGTTGGAGGGTTAACCAAGGCACGTGCAGACAAGATGCACTACACTGAGTGCAAAATGGTGATCTGTCGTGGCAAACTGGGTCTGTACAGCTACGGGACCACCTCCATGCGGCAACACCTGAGGTCTAACCACAAGGTGGTAGTTTGGAGGGTCATCCCCATTGAACAAAGTAGTAGGTTGAATTCCTCTACAACATCCTCTGCATCTGCTCCAGCCACCACAAGAGACACTCATGTGAGGTAGTGCATTCCTGAACCTGACTCACAGGCCATACGCGACGCAGTCGACACTCACCTTTCACGGGTCACTGTATTGTGCATGTACTGCGATGCAGTACTCTGCAGGGGGGAGCAATTACAAAGTGCTTTCAAGGCTTTGGTCCAGGAGCATGAGAAAGAGTGCCCCCTACCCAAGTGAGGCCCACCCAACATCTTCCTCTCTCCACTTGCCCTTTCTTATCCCAGTGGTTGGTGCTCTTTCCCCGCCCTCCCTTCTCTTCCTTTCCTTATGTGTCATGTATGAAAAACCAAATATAATACAAAACAACAAAAACCAAAAAGAAAAAAGGCTCTTTTCAGAGCCAACTTTCACAGTTTAAAAATAGAAGTGCCAATGAAATGGTACAGGGATCTGGGTATTCTGAGAAGTACGCGGACAGGCTGCAGACTTTAAAAAAAAATGAAGGGGGGCACATTCAAAAACATTGCACTCTTTTCCAGGGGAACGTGGTGGCTCTGAAAATAGCCTTTCTGTGGTGTTTGTTTGTTTTTCAAAGGGTGGAAGTAGCCAATACCTACTGGAACAATGCTTCCTAAACTTTCAAAAAGGGCTGCAATGCATTTTGAATATTTCGCAGAAAAAGTTGATTACCAGTATCAGTAAGATGGACTACATCTATGTGAAAAGTGTTTGTGCTACGAAATGTAATATTTTCATTCTGAAAGGACAACATGCCAACATCTCTCAAAAAGGCGGAAACAGCCTTGTTGACATTCCGCCTCACTTTCTCCATTTCCGGACCAAATGGAGAAGAGCACAACCACGTCTTTCTCTGTGGAATGTGAGAAAAAATTACTCGGGAGTTTGGAAACATGTCCATGACTTTCCCAAGTGCCTCCTTCATCGCAAACTGCAGTGAGATGCCGGTAACATGTCCTAAACTGTTCCCTCCACAATGAACAATAATAATGTCTGGATGATGATGTGTCATAAAAGTGGCACAAAGAGGAACCAAATCCAGCCACTTCATTTCACGCACTCCATAGCAGTGCACATCCACATGATGGAATCCAAAATGTGCAGGTACTCGACAATGCTTTGCATACACCTGCAACCAATGTATCCAAGAGTCTCCCAAAATCCAGACACTCTACCTCCTGAAAGACACAGCCATAGCCATAGCCACTTGCACTCCTCTCAGCAAACAGACCTTCTGCCACAGTCTCTCCTTTCTCACCACACCCAGGAAACCTTATTGACCAATCCCCTGGCCTCCACAGTCCCATTTCCATGCCTGGCAGCATCAAAAGCCCTAGATATGGCATGTACACTCCACAGACTAACGCATTACCCACAGACATATCATGCAATTTTTTTCGAGGGTGGGGACAGAAATTGCACCCAGGGTAGTACATATCCCCTTTTGGTGGTGGCTCTGAAAAGAGCCTTTTTTTGGGGATGGGGGCTTTTCAGATTTTTTCTGCTACGCCTACTAAATGCACTCTACATGATTTTACAACAACCTTCTGATTGTTTTTTGAATATTAGGAAGTAAGATTTAATTCCCAGAATCCATCAAAATAATGGCATCACAAAAAAAGAACTTGCACCATCCTCCAACATGTTCTCATTTGGGAATTATGACATCACAACAGCACACATAAAACAAGATATCCCTTGGTGAACAAGACTCCTTCCTATGTCTTGTTGAGGATTAAAGACACTAGGACACATTCATGCAACCCTAGGTGGTATTTGGCAAAAGATGACATTTGCAAATGGAAAGAGGTGCATGAGTGCCTTCAGCAACTGCTTCAGTGCACCCTGCAAAGTTATGGCACGCACAAACCCCAAATACATTCCTCCACATTTAATCACCAGGACATATGGACTGCTGGAAATAACCATATTTTTACAAAGTGCAAAATACACCTTGCAAATTTCTCCCTGCCACACCACACCACAAAGCCTCCACTCCCTCCAATCCAAGGTTGGCAGAAATGCCACATATCTCTGCATACCTCTTCAGATTAGTCATAAAACAATCTCCCACCATCCACACACTTACTCTCTCCATCTCTCCAACCACAGCCATCTTCACTACACACAGCAATGAAAAAAAGGATTACCCTCTCTCACTATGAATCACACCCTCAAAGCTGATTGGCTAATCCCCCAGTCCCATGTCCATGCCTGGCATGCTGAGAAGCCCCGGATGTGGCACGCCCTGTCTGCAGACTACCGTGGTGTCTACGGACCCCGTAACACAGGGGCAGCCCTTCTTTCCTTTCCACATCTCTCCCTGCAACACTCCCTCATTGGCTACACATAAGCAGTCACACAACCATCCACAAATCACATCCAAGACCTCTCCATCTACCTCTGTGATCAGCACTTTAGATCTACTGTTGAGCACTCTGGCAAAGCACCCCCAGAACAAATAACTGCACTACTCTCCAACCTATCTGCTTCCAGATCTATCCACATCTGCATCCATCAACACAAACTACAGGTATGCATATATTTTGTAGAGTACATTTCCAACTATTACAAATGCATATGAACAGGGTACCTGCCATTTACCCTGCTTAATCTACTCAATATGCATACTGTAATTTGTCCCATCTCCTACCATCAAGGGGCACTTACAATACTGTGCACTTTCAAAATGTTCGTTTACCCATATCACCCATTGTAAGGTACAAATAGTTATTCTCTTCATTCCTTCTGGCATTTTTACAACCACTTCCCCCACTAACACACCTGCTATAAAATGCCTAGAATGCACACAGAAAATTAAAACTACATGTATCTTACCAAAGGATAGCAAGTACATAGATTGCATGCATCTAAACAGGAAGCCTGCCACTTACCCCGCATAACCTACTCAATAAACGTATAGTAATTTGTCCCATTGCCTACCATCAAGTGGCACTTACAATGCTGTGTGCGTTCAACATTTTCTTTTACCCATATCAGCCATTGAAATGTGCAATCTGTTATTCTCATCATTCCTTCTGCCATTTTTGCAACCACTTCCCCCATTAACACACCTGCTATAAAATGCCTACAATTCACACAGAAAAAGAAAACTGCATGTATTTTGCCAAAGCATAGCAAGTGCATAGATTGCATGCATATGAACAGGGTACCTGTCACTTACCTTGCATAACCTACTAAATAATCATACTGTCATTTGTCCCTTCTCCTAACATCAAGTGGCACTTACTTACAATGCGGTGTGCTTACAAAATGTTCCTTTAATGCCCACTTGCATTACTGTTTCACACTTCATATTTCCATTTTATCACACTCTCTCTGATGTATTCATAAATGATAAAAAACACATTAGGAACATTTTTACAGCTAGTTGAAAAGGCAGGTCCTTTGTGAAATGCCCAGAATGCACACAGAAAAGGGAAACTGCATGTATGTTCACAAAGCATGGCAAGTACATACTTTGCACAATTGACCATTGCTTTAAAAGCAAACAAATGCATGTGTACATTGGGTTCAGTGCCATTTGTAAAGGTGGATAAATACATCACACAAAAGAAATGATTTCTGCACTCATGTAGCAAGTAGCCATGTACAGGAAAGTTAATGGAATTCCACACACAGAAACATAATCCTTTCCAATCTGTACATCGTTCTGAGACTTTTTCTCACCCTACTACAATTTGCACTAATCCATTTCCAAAGTAAATAGTGCAACAGCAACACACACACCTGCAAAAGTGCACCTCATAGGACACACTTATAATTACACCACTGCCCCCATAGCAATGATGCTGCGGCTCTCAAGTCCCCATTCATATACAAAGCTGTGCAATTTCACACACACACTAACTCTTCCTGCCAAGAAATCCTTCTATAACTTTAAATAATGCGCTCTCCAAGTGCAATTACTGTGCCATTAACACACACATGTACTAAATTCCTTCATTCGCAATTACAGTGAAGACCACTCTCCTGAAAGTCAGTGGTAGCTCAAGCGTAAAATAGAACCCAGAAGCTGACGGCTCGAGTTTCAAAGTCCTAGCACCAAAAGCCTGGAATTCCTTACCGCCAAAACTAAGAGCTGAAACATCCCTCATAGCTTTCAGAAAAGCTCTGAAAACCACCCTATTTAAGTGCATCCCACTTATAATTCTATTGCATGCAACAATGTCTGTAAAATTACAACTGCACCATGATCACGGTTCCCCTGTAACCTAAAATCACCATGTCAAGTAAACTTTCTTGTAACAGTGCCACGATGCCCGAGGGCAGCTGCTGCGCTTTAAAAATGCAAATAAATAAATGCATAAATAAATAAACCTACTGTTCGCATCCAACAAAGTAAGTGTGAAACTGTTGTAGTGTTCTGCTAGTACTCAGACAGTGCAGTGCTCTTGTATTCTAGGCTACACAATTGTATAAACCCAACAGCATTTGCTTCACTTTTACTCATTGCACCTCAGCAGGTGCACACTTTTTATTGTCATCTGAACACTAGTATAGTAACAAACAAATACCAGTACAGCATTCCCAACCTGAAGTAACTGCCCATTTCACAATCACACACCTCTATATGTATGCCTACCACCATATTCAGACCCTCATGCACAGTGCACACATTTACATTGCACAACCTCCCAACCCACACTTTCCTTTCTTCTTCAACAGACACTAAAGAATGCCTACCAAAAAGCAACTCCATATAAAGCAACGCAGAAATAGAGCAGATCAAACTAAATGCATACAAAATAGCCATCCGCCTCTAGTAGAATTTCTACAAAAAGTTCAAACACAACGGCTAATACAGTCACTAAGCAAAACTGAAGCAGCTTCCAGGAAAGAAACGTTAACTCCTCTTTCAAAATGTAAACAAAAAAAGAAATGTATTTAGAAGATTGTAACTACCACTAGTGGTAACACTGCAACTAGAAATTTGATGTAGTCACAAGTAAGCATTCCAGAAAATTCATTTTATAAATAATATTCCACCTCAGAGTCCTTCAGAATCTTATAAAAATGGGACAAATCACACTCAACACAGAAAACCATCCTGGAAGCTCTCATCTACAGTGCAATCCTACTCAAAAGGAAATTATTTATATTAGTTATAAACAGAATGAAACCAATAACAAAACTAATAAAACTAATTACTAACTACAACAATTACTTCACAACAGTCGGATTATCAACATAGATACCGTTGCAAATGTCTGTGCAGGTGAGTGGAGTCACACCACCAGCACAGTGCCATATTTCAAGGAAGCCTCATACAAACAAAAGCAAACAAACCCAATTGCCATACATAGCAGTGGATGAGGGAATGAAAAGGTTGACAATACCATTATGGAAGAAGAAACGCTGCTCATAAGTCCTACTTTAGCACTTGAGCATTTAAATAGCATTCTCCTACATGGTACAGCCAAAGAACTGCTCAGAGAAATAGACCACATCCAAAGCAAATATTTTGGAACTGAAGACCACTTAGAAAATCCAGTACCTTAAGAAAAGAGTAGCCTCAACCTTGCAGATGTCAACCCACTATTACACGCATACAAAAAAGAAATACTAAAATTTAAAAGCACATCTGCTGAAGTGCCAAACCAAGTACGTGTGTGTTGCCACAGAACTTTTTATAAAAAGAGCACCAAAACTGTAGACAACATAGAAGACAATGAGGAATCCCAATGGTTCCAATTAGCTCTCTATTTTATAGCAGAAAACAAATACGAAATTACTAACCCCTCAATACTTTGCAGATACTGCACTGCAAAACCTGACAACCAAATACCGTCACAGACTATAACTAATAACTTGGAAATATTCCCACTGCCAAAACCACTCCAACAACGTAACTTGTATGAGAGCATTATAATCCAAAAAGTGCACCCATTTCAAGCAATAATAGGCCTTAAACCAA
Organism: Ambystoma mexicanum; assembly: GCF_040938575.1. Classification (NCBI taxonomy): domain Eukaryota; kingdom Metazoa; phylum Chordata; class Amphibia; order Caudata; family Ambystomatidae; genus Ambystoma; species Ambystoma mexicanum. The sequence continues at coordinate 590,900,755 of NC_090921.1, forward strand.
AACCAGCAAAACAACCCCCTCCCCCCCGAATTAATTACTGAAAGGCATTCATGGCAAAGTAGTTTATTTGCGATTAGATCTCAAAGAAAATGTAGGCACTCTAGGAGTGCAAAGGCCAATAGATCAATCTTTGATAATCCTAGTGAATGGTGTACCTACAAAAACATTTGGCATCAACTAGTGGACTTACATAAAGTTAGGGAAGCCCTGCAATACTTAAAAGACAACAATGAATACTACAAAGAAAGAAACATTGAAGAAAACCTGAGAGAAACCACAAAAATAATTCAGGACTCCTCAGGAACTGGCCAATTTGAACTTCTAGATCCTACTACAACCTCCAACATTTTAGACCACTATACAATTCACTCACTGTACCCCAAAGACACCCTAGACAATGCACTGGAAACATATCAAATGCGGCAAGCCAAAGGATCTCCAAACAGCATATGGCAAAAAAGTGTAGAAGTATGAGCCTTTCCTCTACCTTTTCCTACTGGAAAAGGTGGAAGGCACGATGAAAGATGCACACAATTAACAGCATCAGAATACCGCTCTTTACGAATGTATTCTGAAGACTCCAGATCCAGACAAAGCATTGAATCCATATTCCACCTCTTCTTTGAAAGTGAACCAGCAACTCTATGTTACGGAGTTGCACACACATTGAAAACAGGTTCCAATTTTCAAAACATGCTTGCTACGCAGCTACTTCAAAAGGTGCAAGAGAAAGATGAAGTTTTACAGTCAAGTATTACAAATCTCTTAGCTAACATGCATGGTACAAAAGAATACTGGTTCCGACGTTACGCAGATGAAAGCTGTATGACACAAAACCTTGGCCCGCCCACATGGTTTGTGACTTTAAGTTGTGCAAAGTATGCATGGGAAGACTTGCTCAGTTTCCTATGCATAGCAAACAAAAACAAAGCAGATATAGGGCCTCATTACGACTTTGGAGGAAGCCATGCCCTTCTCAAGGGCATGGCTGCCTCCAAAATTGTTTTCCGGGTCCGGGTTCCCTGAATGCGGAAATACCGGGCCATTCCGAGTATGGAGGGCCCAGTATATCCTCCTTCAGGGAACCCGGGCCCGGTCCTTCCCCATTCCCATTCAAGCCCTCATAGGGCTCAATGGGAATGGGGAGGGAGCTAACAACGGGCCCGTTAGCTCCCTGGTCTCCTCGCAAGACCCGCTATGGACGTCTGGAAAAACCAGACGTCCAGAGCGGGTTTACCATTACCGGTGCCGTTAAACCCATTAGGCACAAGTTATAATGAGGCCCATAGACATAAAAACAAAAGGAGAACTCTGCTGTATTGATCCTGTAAATGTATCAAGGTACTTCCATCATCGCTTTATTGCTATGCTGCACTTTATTTGTAATAAAACAGTTCCTCCCCTCGGAGAAGTGGAACACTGCTTTTGCAGAAAAGAATATCAAGCCAAATGAGCACTACACATCCACATGCTTTGTGGATTAAAGATGCTCCTAAATTTGGTTAGCACAGTGATGCCACTGTTTTCCAGTTCATTCACAAATATGTCACTTGTGAAATCCCTTCAGAAAGTGTACATATCGACCTACATGCACAAATTTAGCAGTTTCGAAGACACAAGTGTGGCAAGTATTGGCGAAAATATAAAAACTAAGGGAAATACTCCACCAAATGCTGCTTTGGTTTCCCTAGACCAGTTTCAGCAACAGGACAAGTGAAAACTTCATGTCTTCAGTTAGACACAGTGTGAAAGGCAAATCACCTAAGAAAACATACTGCATAAAAAGAACAGAAGCATCAAAGTACATCAATGATTACAATGCAATCATTGCCCTCCTATTGAATGCAAATACAGATGTGCAGTACATTGCAGACAATTCCACTGCAGTTGCATGATATGTCACCGCCTACTTAACCAAAGCAGCGAAAACAGAGCTGAAAGACCCCCGGGATGACATATCATCTGACAAAACACTGTCACAGAAATTGTACAGCTTTAGCATAAAAATGCTCCCCCATAAAAAATGTGGTTGCTACGAAGCCGCAGACCATTTAACTGCCACTGCCTTGTATGGGAAATCTGAAAATATAGTCTGGCTAAGCCTTGGTCCTGCTGCATGCAGAACAAAAGTTCTCAAATCATACCAAGACATAGAAACAATAGCCAAAAATGATCCCAACAGCCAGAGCATTTTGAAAAACAACTTATTGAACACATACTACCCAAACAGGAGGTCTGCTTTGGAAACCATGTGCCTATACCACATAGCCCAAAACGTCTCATACAAAAATGATATTAAACCAGATGAGAAAAAAGTAAATACATAGTCAAAGGTAGTGAGGGCAGCCTGGTTAACCCTACCAAACTCAGCCTGATTAATCATATGAAGGGATCATTAAAGCTCCTCAACATAAAGAACTGTACTAGATGGCCCTACTGCAACTTTTTAAATCCTGGAGAAAAGAAGACGATTTATTAGACACCGAGGCCTCCTATGAAGATGCTTTCAATGCAAGTGAAAGCACTATAATAGATATACATTTTACACAGTACAAAAACATGTTGGAAAATGAACGCCAACAAGAAGAAGAATTCCAGGCACAACTAAATATCTACACTCCTGAGAGCAGTCAACCATCTCTAACAGGAAACCAAGAACCACTTGGATAGCCACTTATAGCAAATGAGGTAGAATTAGCCATGACTGAAGTAGAAAACACCATGTGTCAGTATGAGAAATCTGCAGAAGACTTTGCTCTACTGAAATCACAATTAAACAATGAGCAGCGTACCATTTTCCTAGAAGTAACTAAAGAAATTGTACATGGTGTGCAGCACAAAACTAAAACTTGTACCTGTCAAGATTATAAACCTACACAGCTGTATGTAAGTGGTCAAGCTGGTTCAGACAAAACATTCTTAATAAAAATCATCAGCAAGTTCCTCCAACAATTGACAAACAACACGTTTTCAGCTGTTGTAACTGTCCCTACAGGTTTAGCTGCCTACAACATAGGTGGTGTCACTTAACACCGATTGCTACTCATTCCAATAGAACACCAAAACAAATTAGACTGCTACAAACTTTCAGTAGAAGCTGCTATGCAGCTACGCAGATGAGGCCCATTGTGTTTAAACTGTAGAGTTATGCTAAGCCGTAACCTTGACGTGGAGCAAGGATTAGTTAATTGAGCACTTGGTACAGTTGTTGGTTTCCAGACATACCCACATGACAACAGCATTCAGTTTGTCAATGTTCACTTTGACAAACTTTCAAAAGTTAAAATGATAGGACATTCAGGATAGGACGCTCAACAGCCCAATTCCTTCTTTTCCAAAACATGCATGTACGCAGAGAACAGTATTCTCTGTCTCTAGCATACGCAGTCACTATTCATAAATCACAAGGTCTAACCCTAGATCAAGCATTGATTGATATTGGCAGCACAGTCTTTAAAGAAGGCATGCGTTATGTAGCATTTTCACACCTACGTACACTTGAAGGACTATTCTAGTCAATTTTGATACAAGTAAAGTCAACACTGACATTCCTTGCATTATAGAGTACAATAGACTACGTGCACTCTACACTCCCCATCTCCAAATGTACTATTTTCCTCAAAAAGGCAAACTCAACTTATACATGATCTCACAACAGTATCACCAAAGAAATTGAAAGTAGCCGGTACTTCATCAATTACCACAACCAAAGAAGGATGTACTGAAAAGACAAATGCATACCCAACTGCACAAACAAAGACAACTACCTCTTCAAAGAAACTACTTTCACTTTCATCAAATGACTCAGACACAGAACCGTCTGGTCCATTCAATTTTTCCAATACAACTGGTGTAAATTGCTATGCAAATGTAGCAATCAATGTTCTAGTCCAATTGCCACCAATTATTGAAAACATTTACTTAAACGGCACAGACCAATTGTGTTTGCAAATGTTACTCCTTCAAAGAAATGCAACAAACAATCATGGCAATACTTACAGTGTTTCTGGAATAAGTCAGGAATTGGACTACCGTGCAGGAATGGTGAAATTCACTGTCAACACACAAGAAGATCCACAAGAATTTCTAATGTACTTACTACAAGTACTGGAAAACAAATCATACCTATGAATGAAATCTTCATATTTCACACATATGGAAACATAAATGCACTCTCTGCAGCCATATGATGCACAAACAAGTCCCTAATGAGCGCTTTGTTTATGTATCTATACCTAACTGTGGATCCATTCCATTTCAGCAGCTCGTACAAAATGCAAACCATGGCATATTATGAACTACTTGCATTTCCGATAATTGTTCCACCTTCTAGATACAGTCACATAGCCAGTACGTAATAGTAATGCTTTTATGTTATAATGCAGATGGTAGCAAAAACAACTGCAAGCTTACTGGCTTCACACATGGACAAGTATCACTTGGCAAGAAAACCTTCACAACAGTAGGCATAATCTACCACACAGGAGCCACAACTAATGCTGGTCACTGTACTGCATACATTAAAAAGAAATGTGGATGGTTTTAATGCAATGATACTTCCATTACTCTGAAGTAGAGATTACCAGCACATCTTGCAAATGCCTACTTAATATTCTTGAAACCAAAATGTACTCACTAATCTGAGTATGAGCATCTACAACGGTCCTCAATAACCTTTGAAATAAGGCAAAAGCTATCAAACAATGACCAAACTAATGCAACTAACACACATCTACTGCAACTACACCCATACTGCTGCAAAAGCACTTCACAAGAGTGAAAATGTACATCCACCAACAAGAATGAACGTGCTTGAAAACATACCCTGCAGAAGTAGAAACTGTAAACAGTTACAATACGCCAACTGGTATCTGACTGCAATCATACTACTGCAATATAACTTCCCATTACTACACAATGTGAAAGCCCCCAGCAAAAATGAAATGAAAGTTTTCCTGAGGAAACCCTTCAACACTTATTACGTATAAACATACCCACAACAACTTTGAAACTATCAACATTTACAATATGCCAACAGGTATCTAACTGCCCCCAAAATTCTGCAACATTATTGTGCAATACCACAGTACTTACAAAACATTAACAGCAACCAAACACAGAAAGAAATACTTCTAAAAGGCACTAACAAATAAACAGTTAAAATACACAAACTGGTATCTAACTGCAACCATAGTACCACCACTTCCAAAATGAAAACCATACACCTTTTCAATTCCTACTACTAAAATAGACCACCTTAAACATTGATATAATTAGTGCACATGACACCGAAACAGATTGTGTCACATAACAACAAATAAACCTAGAAAGGTTTTTTTTTAATCCTGCATGGATGTTTTTTTTCTTCCCACAGACCCAATGATTATGCAAACAAACACAGGAACTGAGTACATTGCACAGTACACTTGTTTGAAGCATAGTACTTGTGAAGTGCTAATTATGAGGGTTCCCAAAGTACACAAATGTCTGCAATGCAATGCAATAACAAATTACAAAGTACCTAGCCTAACATGTTATGCTTTCTTTTATCACACAGAATGAAAGAACAAAGTCTGCTACATTCCCACATACCATGCAAATAACTGCATAGAGCCTCAACAATGCAAACAGTAAGTGTACAATGATTGGTGTCATACTTCTGTTTAATGTACAAATTTCATTCTGTACACATATTAGTACAACCATATACCTGTACCACAATGCTCAGTGCATACCTGTATTATACTGCGATAGTTATAGCCAGGGCCTACACTCGTGGGTGTAGGGCCTATAGCCTACAGCCATGCACCCAATAGTCTATGGCCTAGCCAAAACCATCACAACGTAATGCAGTCATGCATGCAAACATCTACCCTCTAACCGCTCTAACACACATAGCACAGCCACCTGAAACCCTATCCACTTCAGTTCACATACTGTTACAATACTTCCAGCCAGTGGACAGGCTGTTGGCTCCACACCCAAGACTCTACTAACTGTCCATAACCACTACAGCATGGTACAATGACATACCCAAGAATCTGCCCAACAGCAAACACATAAATCATCCACCTAAACCCCTGTCCAATTCACTTCACATAGTATAACATTACTCCCACTAACTGCGCAGTCTATAATACACCCACAAAACACATACCACTCCAACAAACCACTTGCCACACAACCTATCCACTTCTGGACACATACTATTACACTACTTGCAGCCACTGAAAAGACTCATGGGTTCATGGCCTCCTGCCATGTAGCCAAGACTCTACTAGCTGACACAATCATCGCACCATAATACAACCATGCACCCAACAATCTGTACACTCACCACAACCCACACACAGAAGGCAACTGCCTAATACCCTATCTACTTCTATACACATAGTATTACAAGGCATGCAACCAATCACCACATTATTGGGTGCACTAAGCAAGCTACTCAAGGTCCTCTCCACTCTTCGACACATACCATTATAGTACTTCAACCAGTGGACACACTCTTGAACGCTTCACTGCATCACCTCCAGCCTTGCACCCAAGACTATAGTAGCTAGCCACAATTACCTCCCACTACATACTACATCATACACCCAAGAATCTTGAGACAATCCAACAAACCACCTGACACACACCCTGTCCACTGTTATACACATACAATACTTACAACCAGTGTACAGGCTCTTTGGAGTATGCCCTCTACCCAGACACCCAAGAGCCTAATATCTGGTCACAATCACCACACCATAAAACAGCCATGCACCCAACAATCTATGCACTGCCACAACCCACACACATAAGCCAACCACCTGACACCCTGTCCACCTCTGTACACATAGTTTTCAAGGACATACAAACACTCATCAAACTCTTACATCCAATAAACCAGCCACCGAAGGCCTTGATCACTTTTGTAGATATACTATTATAATACCTCAATCAGTAGCCAGACTCTACAACTCTTGGTTACATACACCAAACACTGTAGTAACTGCCCACAAACACCTGCCACTGCATAGAACATCATACACCCAACAATCTGAAAACAATCTAACAAACCAACTGCCACACACCCTCTCCACTTTTGTAGAAATACCATTACATTACTTAAAGCCAGTGCACAAACTCTTGAGTACATGGCCTCCTATGCGATCCACATGCCACTATCAAAATGTTTGCATGCATGACTGTATTATGCTGTGGTGGTTGTGGCCAGGGCCTAGAGTCTTGGGTGCCTGGCCTCCAGCCTACGGCCTCCATACATGCACCCAGGACCCTAGGACCTGGCCACAACAACCGCAGCATAATACAGCCATGCATGCAAACATCTTCCCACTTACCACAACCCAAAAACATAACACAGCCACCTCAGGCACTATCCATTTCACTTGACCTACTATTACAGTACTTGCAGCCAATGGACACACTCTTCAATACATGGCCTCAACATATTCTACTACCTACCCAAAAGCAATACATCATATTATAGTAAAATACCCAATAATCTTCCCAGTGGCCACAACCCAAACACATAAGGCATCCGCTTGAAGCCCTGTCTATTACAGTACATATAGAAGTCAAGTACATGCAACTGGTCAGAACACTCTTCAGTCCAACAAACTGAGGACCTCCACACTCTTCTACACATACCATTACAGTACTGTAACGATAGCTACATCAATTACATTTGTGATGCCATCTTTCATGTCATAGGTGTTAGACTTAGCAGTGCACAGTGGTGGCGTGAGTTATGCTTGCTTAGCTCACCATAACAGGCGAATTTCTGGTTTTATTCGTTTTTACTTGTAACCATATTATGGATAGGTTGTTGTTAGTGCAAAGTAACTATGGTGTCACTTTCAAATGGTTGTTGCACTGAATTTCATAGGTTTTTGTTAGGGCAACTCAACCATAACGTACCTTCAACAATGTTTTTTGTCAGTGAATTTCATAGGTTTTTAGTAGGGCACTTTATCCATAATGTTCCTTTAGCATGTTTTTTTCAGTAAAAATGATAGGGTTCTAGTAGCACAACCTAACCATAACGTCCCTTTAACAACAGTTTTTGCACTGAATTCCATAGGGTTTTACCAGGATACTCTTCATGTTTATAGATGTACTATAGAGCATAGTGAAACCAGTGGCTCCATAGTAATGGCCACAATGGTTGCGAACTGTTCGTTAGTTGGCGGACATCGGGTGTCATCCAATGTGCTGAGAAAGGCAGGGGTGCTCGTACATAGTGGTTGCATCCAGCAAAGAGAAGGCACATGTACAAAAAGCACCATGTATGTGAATTGCAAGGAGAAATGGAGTAGGTCTGCAAACTATGTACTTGTGAAACAAACAGAGCAAAAGCACAAGAGTATACACCATAACAGAATGCACCAATAGGCGAAGTGAGGTTCGCGTCCAACAATATTACTGCACTCCTGCTTTACATAGAAACGAAGAAGGAAATGGCAGAGTAAGGACTGCAAAGTATTGAGAGCAGAACGTCACTAGAACGTGGTAAGTACACTAAAGCTTCTCATATAATTGCACAGCTTGTGCAGTGTGCAAAACTGGAAAAACATGATTGTTTTTTTTTGTACGTAGCAATGCAAAGCACACAAAAATGGCTGGAAGAGAATTTACCTCATGGTACGTAGCACAGTCTGAAAAGTAAGACAGTTAATATGTATTGCTTCATGTACACCTAATAGATATTTGTATCTTTAATAGGACATACTGGAAATGGAAGCAATGCATCAGATGCGGCACCTCCTGTAGAACAGCCCATGGCGGCAGGAAATGAAGGAAAAGCTTTAAAAGGCAACCTATGCAACCTTTACATCAAAGTAGAACAATTGCTAAGCAATTTAGCCGCCTTAAAAGATGTAGTACAAGGACATAATATTGGAGAAATGAAATATCACTGCCCTACCTTCACATCTACCTCTTCCCCATTTCCCAGAGCACCATCCCCACCAACATCCCTGTGAGCAGAGATGTTACGATGAGACCTCAATCCTTGGCTCCCCTCATGAAAAACTTGTTTAAATCCCAAATTCCCCTGTGTATGTATCCATGTGTGCTACCCCTTCCCTTTGCTAGTAGAGTGTATGTATCTTGCACATCAAACATGCACATGTAAAGTGTTGGTGAGTGTGTAAGTAGCTTTTCCTTTTGTGTTGAAATTGCATGGTGAGTCTGTGGCGCAGAATAGTGAGCAAGATGGGAGCAGGTAAGCAAAATGGAGGTTTCCTAGGGAGACTGCACCTGCTCGGCGTATGTTCAATCACAATGCAGGTATCCGTAGGACTCGAGTACTGGCTGCATGTCTGCATCTGCTAATGCACTGTTAATTAGTTGTGGGAGCGCTCGTATATCCATTCCACAGCTATGCAGAGATGTATTTCATCCTCTGTGTGCTGGTAACACCGCCCCTATCACCAACCCTACCGAATCCTGCTGTAGCCTTGCACAATTAAAGCAGTTGTATCGCCTGTGTATTTCTCTATCCAAACCTTCTGAATTATGGCTGCAGCAGGCCTGGCTGCCTGGGGCTCAGTGGGAGCAAGGAGCAGCATCCTCCAGTGTACAGTGTGCGTGTTAAATGGCCCATTATTTTGATTAATATGCTGCTAGTCCTTCCATGACCCATGAAACAGACACAGTGGGCCTCATTACGAGTCCGGCGGTAACCGCGGCGGTAAAACCGCCTGGTTACCGCCGGACTTGTATTACCATTCCGCCTCCATGATTCCCGGAATTACCGGGGCATTACAACCCCAGTTTTCCGGGAATCACGGAGGCGGAATGGTGTTAATCCCCATCCCCATTGAGTCCTATGGGACTCGATGGGAATGGGGATCATGGAAACACCGGCAGCATCTCATAATGCTGCCGGTGTTTCCTCGTCCGCCTGCAGGTGGGCGGTGTTAAACCCGCCAGGTCAAACCTGGCGGGAACATCACCTCCCGCCTGCAGGAGTCGGGATCAGGTGGTCCGGAAACAACAGTGGCGGCGGGTTTACCGCCACCGTTATTTCCGGACCGCCTGAGTTGTAATGAAGCAAAGTGTCTCTGCACTGAGCAACGTGAGGTGAGGTAAAGTGTCAAGTTCTCACCTGCGGTTTCTAGTGTTAGAGAGTGTATGTCACTACAAGTGTGACAGTCTGTAGTCAGTCTGGAAAAGTGCACCGCTGTTCCTGCTTCATTACTTCCATACTAAATGTACCAACAGCTAAGTAAACAGCAGAACCTTCGGATCTCAAACAATATGAGCGTTGCTTTGAAAGGAACTGTGGCCGTGTGGCGCTGTCTGAATAATTAAGTTCTTGCTCAGATTAATGAAGCTTCGTTGAAAGCATTCTTTTATTTCACAATTTACTCATCTTCATCAATGCTGGCGCTACAGCTAATGCCGTACCATCAAGTGACCATGTTTCATGCGACGATATCTAAAATCGAAATATAAGGCAGCAGTGTGCAGTGTATGGCCTTCCAACAGTGCAGTAGGTTACTTTCCTGTACACCATTCTCTGCATCTGCTCCTGCCAACACCAGGGGCACTCCTGTAGGGCAGCAGAGCTGTAAAGCACTGTTGCAGTCCATATGCTGTGCAGCACATCATTACCTATCAAAGTGCATTGTATTGTGCATGTACGGCAACACAGTACTCTGCAGGAGGGATCAACTTCGAAGTGCTTGGAAACGTTCAGTCTGGGAGCATGGCAGTGACTGCTGCCTACTTAAGTGAAGGCCACCCAACATCTTCCTCTGTCTACACTGCCCCTATTCTATCCTTGTGGGTGGTGGTTCGTCCGTACCGTCCCTTTCATTCCTTGACTTCTG